>NW_027397101.1:17791781-17942238 GCF_003265705.2 Callorhinus ursinus
TGATCACATCCTAGGTCACAAATCAGGTCTCAACCGGTACCAAAAGATTGGGATCATTCCCTGCATATTTTCAGACCACAATGTTTTGAAACTAGAACTCAATCACAAGAGGAAAGTCAGAAAGAACTCAAATACATGGAGGCTAAAGAGCATCCTACTAAAGAATGAATGGGTCAACCAGGAAATTAAAGAAGGATTAAAAAAATTCATGGAAACCAATGAAAATGAAAACACAACTGTTCAAAATCTTTGGGATACAGCAAAGGCAGTCCTGAGAGGAAAGTATATAGCAATACAAGCCTTTCTCAAGAAACAAGAAAGGTCTCAAATACACAACCTAACCCTACACCTAAAGGAGCTGGAGAAAGAACAGCAAATAAAGCCTAAACTCAGCAGGAGAAGAGAAATAATAAAGATCAGAGCAGAAATTAATGAACTAGAAACCAAAAGAACAGTAGAACAGATCAACGACACTAAGAGCTGGTTCTTTGAAAGAATGAACAAGATTGATAAACCCCTGGCCAGACTGATCAAAAAGAAAAGAGAAATGACCCAAATCAACAAAATCACGACTGAAAGAGGAGAGATCACAACCAACACCAAAGAAATACAATTACAAGAACATATTATGAGCAACTCTATGCCAGCAAATTAGATAACCTGGAAGAAATGGGGGCATTCCTAGAGATGTATCAACTACCAAAATTGAACCAGGAAGAAACAGAAAACCTGAACAGACCTATAACCACTAAGAAAACTGAAGCAGTCATCAAAAATCTCCCAAGAAACAAAAGCCCAGGGCCAGATGGCTTCCCAGGGGAATTCTACCAGACATTTCAGGAAGAATTAATACCTATTCTCCTGAAACTGTTCCAAAAAATAGAAATGGAAGGAAAACTTCCAAACTCGTTTTATGAGGCCACCATTACCTTGTTCCCCAAACCAGACAAAGACGCCCTCAAAAAGGAGAATTACAGATCAATATCCTTGATGAACATGGATGCAAAAATTCTCACCAAAATACAAGCCAATAGGATCCAACAGTACATTAAAAGGATTATTTACCATGACCAAGTGGGATTTATCCCTGGGCTGCATGGTTGGTTCAACATCCGCAAATCAATCAACATAATACAAAACATTAACAAAAGAAAGAACAAGAATCATATGATCCTCTCAACAGATGCAGAAAAAGCATTTGACAATGTACAGCATCCTTTCTTGATCAAAACTCTTCAGAGTATAGGGATAGAGGGTACATACCTCAATATCATAAAAGCCATCTACGAAAAACCTACAGCGAATATCATTCTCAATGGGGAAAAGCTGAGAGCTTTTCCCCTAAGGTCAGGAATGCGGCAGGGATGTCCACTCTCACCACTGCTATTCAACATAGTATTAGAAGTCCTAACCACAGCAATCAGACAACAAAAAGAAATCAAAGGCATCCAAATCAGCAAAGAGGAAGTCAAACTCTCACTCTTTGCAGATGATATGATACTTTATGTGGAAAACCCAAAAGACTGCACCCCAAAACTGCTAGAACTCATACAGGAATTCAGTCAAGTAGCAGACTATAAAATCAATGCACAGAAATCAGTGGCATTCCTATACACCAACAACAAGACAGAAGAGAGACAAATCAAGGAGTCGATCCCATTTACAATTGCACCCAAAATCATAAGATACCTAGGAATAAATTTAACCAAAGAGGCAAAGGATCTGTATCAGAAAACTATAAAATACTCAGGAAAGAAATTGAAGAAGACACAAAGAAATGGAAAAACGTTCCATGCTCAGGGATTGGGAGAACCAACATTGTGAAGATGTCAGTGCTACCTAGAGCAATCTACACATTCAATGCAATCGCCATCAAAATACCATCCACTTTTTTCAAAGAAATGGAACAAATAATCCTAAAATTTGTATGGAACCAGAAGAGACCGCAAATAGCCAGAGGAAGATTGAAAAAGAAAAGCAAAGCTGGCGGCATCACAATTCCGGACTTCCAGCTCTATTACAAAGCTGTCATCATCAAGACAGTATGGTACTGGCACAAAAGCAGACACATCGATCAATGGAACAGAATCGAGAGCCCAGAAATGGACCCTCAACTCTATGGTCAACTTATCTTTGACAAAGCAGGAAAGAATGTCCAATGGAAAAAAGACAGTCTCTTCAACAAATGGTGTTGGGAAAATTGGACAGCCACATGCAGAAGAATGAAACTGGACCATTTCCTTACACCACACACAAAAATAGACTCCAAATGGTTGAAAGACCTAAACGTGAGACAGGAGTCCATCAAAATCCTAAAGGAGAACACAGGTAGCAACCTCTTCGACCTCAGCCGCAGCAACTTCTTCCTAGAAACATCGCCAAAGGCACGGGAAGCCAGGGCAAAAATGAACTATTGGGATTTCATCAAGATAAAAAGCTTTTGCACAGCCAAAGAAACAGTCCACAAAACCAAAAGACAACCGACAGAATGGGAGAAGATATTTGCAAATGACATATCAGATAAAGGGCTAGTATCCAAAATCTATAAAGAACTTATCAAACTCAACACCCAAAGAACAAATAATCCAATCAAGAAATGGGCAGAAGACATGAACAGACATTTTTCCAAAGAAGACATCCAAATGGCCAACAAGCACATGAAAAAGTGCTCAACATCGCTCGGCATCAGGGAAATCCAAATCAAAACCTCAATGAGATACCACCTCACACCAGTCAGAATGGCTAAAATTAACAAGTCAGGGAACAACAGATGTTGGCGGGGATGTGGAGAAAGGGGAACCCTCCTACACTGTTGGCGGGAATGCAAGCTGGTGCAACCACTCTGAAAATCCGTATGGAGGTTCCTCAAACAGTTGAAATTAGAGCTACCATTCGATCCAGCAATTGCACTACTGGGTATTTACCCCAAAGATACAAATGTAGGGACCCGAAGGGGTACGTGCACCCCAATGTTTATAGCAGCAATGTCCACAATAGCCAAACTGTGGAAAGAGCCAAGATGTCCATCGACAGATGAATGGATAAAGAAGAGGTGGTATATATACACAATGGAATATTATGCAGCCATCAAAAGGAATGAGATCTTGCCATTTGCAACGACGTGGATGGAACTGGAGGGTGTTATGCTTAGTGAAATAAGTCAATCAGAGAAAGACATGTATCATATTACCTCACTGATATGAGGAATTCTTAATCTCAGGAACAAACTGAGTGTTACTGGAGTGGTTGGGGGTGGGAGGGATGTGGTGGCTCGGTGATAGACATTGGGGTGGGTATGTGCTACGGTGAGCGCTGTGAATTATGCAAGACTGTTGAATCACAGATCTGTACTTCTGAAACAAATAACGCAACATATTTTAAGAAAAAAGAAAAAGAAGAAGATAGCAGGAGAGGAAGAATGAAGGGGAGTAAGTCAGAGGGGGAGAAGAACCATGAGAGATGATGGACTCTGAAAAACAAACTGAGGGTTCTAGAGGGGAGGAGGGTAGGGGGATGGGTTAGCCTGGTGATGGGTATTAAAGAGGGCACATTCTGCAGGGAGCACTGGGTGTTATGAACAAACAATGAATCATGGAACACTACATCAAAAACAAATGATGTAATATATGGTGATTAACATAACAATAAAAAATTAAAAAAAACTGAATATTAGATACACTCCACTCTTAAAAAATTCCTTCAATCAATTTCAGAGGCCTTGAGCCCCAGCCTTCGACTCTATTACTGAGCCCTTACTTCACTCTTTCATCAATCCCTCCACCTCCAAATTTTCTGTTCTTTTTCTAATTCACAGAAGTTTAAACCACACTTTCTACCCTTAAAAGTCTTTCCCAATACAAAAACCACTTTTCTCCCAACAGGATTTCTTTTCTCTGCTGTTGATGTAGTTAACTTTTTTCATACCCAGTTACATTTGGTTTACATTTTGGAATTCTAAATAAGAATTTCAATTTGAAAAATGATATTCACTACTAAAAATAGGGGAGAAAGATTTAAAGTAACTTTTATGGGCCAATCCTAAAAAGTAAAGAAGGCAACGTGTCTTATTTCTGAGAAACTGTTGCGTGAACCAGACTAACAGCCATGTTAGACAAATTGGGGACGGCTCTGTGACCTGAAACCTTCTGGAGCACAGGTCCCGCCCTCCACATTCTTTCTTTTTGTTTAACCACACCCTTAAGTACACCTTTGGGGCATAGCATCCTTGACTCACTCTGGAGATAGCAGTTCTTACAGGAGATGGGGTTTTGGCGATCTACTCATCTTGCAGCTGCCCAAGACCTGCATGTGTATGTAAGTGCCCTTCATAAACCATTTCTTGTCAGCCCTTTTCTTCAGTCTTCCAACTCCTTTGGCCTTTGAAGGTCATTTTGCATATACCTCCCTTTCAAGAAACAACTGTGTAGGTAAGTTCAAAGTTTCCTGAGAATGCCAGACCACACTGATTTGGTATTCAGTTCTCCGTTGAATCATACATCATGTGAAAAAAATTAGCAAAGGAATAAAGAAGAAGGTCAAGAATAATACCATAATCTTTAAAGAGGCCAACAAAATGTGGAACCATAGCTACAGAGCTAACTGAAGTTCTCTAAAGCAAAAGTGATTTGTAATGGCCTCAAAGGCTATGAAATCAGAGGCATGGCATTTTTAGAACAATGAAAGGGCCTCCATTGTAAGCTAATTTAATCTCCTCACTTTATAGGTGAGCAAACTAAGCCACCACTTAATTAATAACACAGCTGAGCTCAGAGTTGAGGTTTCCTGACTCCAAGTGCATTCTATAGTCCATGACATCATGGCTGCCTTATAGTCTATATCAATACAGGCCTCCGGGCACATGTGATGAGACCTAAGAGAATCTAGAAGTTGCTATGAAGAGGGAAAAATGAGCGTTGGGTCTGAGAACACTTTGTTCAAGTTACTATGTGCTCTGCTATAGTCTGAATGTTTGTGTACCCCCCATATATTGGAAACGGCCCCCCAAAGTGATGGTATTAGGAGGGGGAGCCCTGGGAAGGACTAGGTCCTGACAGCAAAGCCCTTATGAATGGGATTAGTGCCCTTATGAAAGAGACCTCAGAGGGAAAGTTTTCTCGCCGTGTGAAGTTAACAGTGAAAAGATGACTATCTAGGAAGTGGACTCTCAATAAATACCTAATCTGGTGCCGTGATCTTGGACTTCCCAGCCTCTGGAGCTGTGAGAAATAAATGCTTATGGTTTAAAAGTCACCCATTCTGTGATATTTTTAAAGAGTTTTATTTATTTATTTGAGAGAGAGAGGGAGAGCACAGAGGGAGAGGGAGAAGCAGACTCCCCACTGAGCAGAAAGCCCAACGTGGGACTCGATCCCAGGACCCTGAGATCGTGACGTGAGCCGAAGTCAGATGCTTAAGTGACTGAGCCACCCAGGCACCCCTTTGTGGTATTTTGTTATGTCAGCTCAAACAAACTAAGGCAATTTATCTTCCTTGGCCTAAGTTAATTCATCTATAAAAAGAGGACTAATTCTTCCCTCAAGTGGCTATTTTGAGGATATTTTTAAATGTAATAATGCATATGAGATCACTGTCTCTATGTTTGGGACACAGGGGGCACAAATGAACACTAGTATCCTCCCTTTTCTTAGTCACACTAGCATGCAAGTTGGATTCAAGGCCAAATAACATGAACAAAAAATCCCAACAAGACCCCATAGTTGAGAGACAACGAAATACGTAAGCACTTTCGTTATTACACTTTGTTGGGATCAAGATAGGCTGGACCTGTCCTTCATAGTGTCAGTTGGCTGATGAGTGAAGAGAAATGCCTAGGTAACTCTGTTCTGAGAGCTGCATGGAGCAATGGTGCATGCCAGGCCCAGCCTGGTTTCCAGTCTGTACATCCTTCTTACTGGCTTCCCACTCATGTGCCAAGGGCAGGCTCAGTCCTCTTCTAGTTCCCAGAACCAATCTTGACCTGGGTCTAGATGTGCTCAGATGACTCCAACTCCATATTTGGCTACCAGTCTAATTCTGACCTATTGCTCAAGTCTTGATGGCTGGACTTCTGTGTGTGCTCCTATTGGATTCCTGGCCCTACTGACCTGATTTCTATTTGTCCCTGGACTCTTTATCATTTTGCTGTACACACCTGATAGAAAGCCCACTACCTTGTCACCTTGGCTGCTCTTGCAGCCAAAAATTACAATGGCTGCCTAAAACATCATGGTTTCCCAAAAGGCCATGTCTATGTTACCATGCCATCATCTTGTCCTTAAGCTATGTCTAAATGATCCAAGGAAAGGGAGCGGTAACCTAACAGGTTCTTGCCTGCAAACTCTGAGAACTTAGAGACAGAATATGGTAGGAGCTGAGTCACCCTTGGCAATGTTTAGGAGAAAAGCCCACAAGCTCTTCCTGTTTCTGAAGGACCAACCCTGTGACTACCCTTCCTGAGACTTGACCTTTTAGCTTTGCCTTCTCTTGGGAGCTTGCACAATGAATCTAATTTCTGCTTAAGTGATAGAAGATCAGCTTCTGCTGCTTGCTTCCATTTGAGCTTTATCCAGTACACATCTCAGCTGTTTACTATTCATCTGAATGCAGTGTGTTCCACTGTGAGCCCAGGACTTCTCCTTCAGTCAACTGTCCCAGCCAGGCCAAATCTTAAAGCATAAAAATACACACTAGTATTTCACACTGATATTTGCCCCAGCTTCTCCATAGGATCATAATTTTTGGGAACTTACTTTAGTAATAGCAATTTCTTTGGTCATATTCATTTATTCATCCACTCATCCATCCATCCATCCCTCTGTATGGAGCATCTACTGCACACAAGGCACTGTCCATGGTTCTGGGGTTACAAAAATATTGGGGCACCTGAGTGACTCAGTCGATTGAGCCTCCCACTCTTGATCTCAGCTCAGATCTTGATCTGAGAGTCTTGAGTTCAAGCCCCACCTTGGGCTCCACGCTGGGTGTGGAGCCTACTTACAAAATATAGATATAGATATCTATATTTATCTATAGCATTCTTGTTTTTCAACATCATAGACCAGTGAAGGTAACTGCCATACCAATAAATAATCTCAGGACAAAGGGCTAAGGACTATAATGGAGGTATAAACATGGGCAGTGAAAACACCAAGTTGGGAACGAATGTCTATCTTCATGAAAGGGGTCAGAAAGTCTTCACAGAGTAGCTAATGTTTAAAATGAGTATTAGAGAAAGAACAAATTCACCAAGAGAAGAAGGGTAGTACTGCTTTAAGATAACACTGTAAGAATGACAAATTTGTTAACCATTTAACTTTGCAATCCCGTTTTGGGGATTTACCCTACAGAAATATATGTACTTGTAACAAATGACTTACATATAAGATTAACAATTGCAGCATTGTTTGTAAGAGTTTGAGATTAAAAGCAATCCACATGTTAATTAATGAGCACTGCTTAAATAAATATGGTATAGCCACTTGGTGGAAGACTATGAAGCTGTAAAAAAGAATGAAGAAGCTCTCTATTTATGAAAGCTCTCTGATATGAGAAATCTTTTTCTTTAAGATTTTTTTATTTATCTGAGGGAGACCACGAGCAGGGAGAGGGGCAGAGGGAGAAGGGGAGGGAGAAGCAGACTCCCCGCTGAACACAGAGCCTGACGCAGGGCTCGATCCCAGGACCCTGAGATCATGACCTGAGCAAAAGGCCGCCACTTAACTGAGTCACCCAGGCGCCCCTAATATGAGAGATTTCTAAGATACAGTGTTAAGTTAAAAAAAAAAGAGCAACATTTAGTTTAATACTGTTTTTTGTTTTAAATGGGGTAAAAGAAAAATACACATTCATATTCACATTTATATGAAAAAGCTGTACACATAATATACATCTGATAAAAGTGGTTACTATTGGGTCTGGGGACAGTGGAAGGGGTGAGAATGAGACTTTTCATTGAACACTTTTTTTTTAAGTAAAATATTGTCTATTAAAAATGTGAATAATTTGGGGCGCCTGGGTGGCTGATCGTAAGTGTCTGCCTTCGGCTCAGGTCATGATCCCGGGGTCCTGGGATCGAGCCCCGCATCGGGCTCCCCGCTCGGCAGGAAGCCTGCTTCTCCCTCCCCCACTCCCCCTGCTTGTGTTCCCTCTCTCGCTGTGTCTCTCTCTCAGTCAAATAAATAAATTTTTTTAAAAAATAAATAAATAAAATAAAAAATCTTTTAAAAAATGTGAATAATTTTTCAAAGAATACATTACAGGGAAACACTGAAGTTGGATATAGGGCTCAGAAGTCTACTTTTTTTTTTTTTTTTTAACTGCTCCATGAGTCAGAAACTTTCTGGCAAAAGGAAATCAAAAGAGAATGTCTTATTTCATCTCCCTCTTATGTGGGTAGTAATACTCTAACAGCAATTACATAATATGAGAATAGGCACCTTTAAAAACACAAACATGTGTGGAGACTTATGGCTGGTGAGAAAGCAAAACATTGTTGGCAGGGAGGCCTACCATCTAGATTTGGAAGCAGAATTTTGATTCGTTCTTAGGTGGGTGTATTCATTCAGTTTAAACAACATTCCTTCTGCCTTATTCCTGAAAGGATGTTAAGGCTTTCCATTTAAAACACTGGGAAAATAAAACTGTATACGCTAAAGTCATCTCCCAATTAAAAAAAAAAAAATCCACTGAAATTTTGGGCTTTAGAAGCCTCCCTTGTGGAGAGGGGAGGGTACAAGGCTAAAAAGTCTTTACCTACTCCAGGCAATGGGCCAGTGAATGTCATCCCGCAGGCTTTTTTTTTTTTTTTTAAGATTATATTTGTTTATTTTTGAGAGAGAGAGGAAGAGGGAGCACGAGTCGGGGGGAAGGGGCAGAGGGAGAAGCAGATTCCCTGCTGAGCAGGGAGCCCATACAAGACTCTGAGGCAGACGCTTAACCGACTGAGCCAGGTCCTGCCTTGAATAGCCTTTTTATATATTTTTTCCATCCTTTCAAGCCTCGGGGCACCCCTCTTTAAAAGATGAACAATAGGGACGCCTGGGTGGCTCAGTTGGTTAAGTGCCTGGCTTCAGCTCAGGTCATGAACCCAGGGTCCTGGGATTGAGTCCCACATCAGATTCCTTGCTCAGAGGGGAGCCTGCTTCTCCCTCTGCCTGCCGCTCCCCCTGCTTGTGCGCGCTTTCTCCCCGGCAAATAAATAAATAAAATCTTGAAAAATAAAAGAAGAACAATAATTCCCTCTTAGCCATTTCATACCACCTGATTATTATAAAGTTCATTCGGACACTCAAATGAAAGAAGATATAATTAAGTAAAATCAGTGTCATTCAAATTAGAGTCTCCCCTAACATTTACCATTACCTGGTAATGAGAGTTTAGTTCTCGATTTAATAGTTCCAAAACCTTTGTTTTCAGTGCCCTAAGGGATGATCAAGATTTGAGGGGATTGGGTCATTCTACCAAAATTCAGGAGAATCTTGGCTGTGGTAGGACAGCTGTCGTTTTGCCTGCCCATTGCTGACTGCATTTCTTTGGGAAATTATTCTTCTCCAGTCCACTTGCCAGCTCTGATTTGGATTTCGGTGGAGCTGTCATTCACAGTATCTAATCATGTGGCCACAGGGTGACATACATCTGGGCCAAACATAGTAGCTTATTCCTCTAGCCTCAGTCATTGGCTCCAAGGAATGGGACACTCTGTGGTGGGCATGTATTCCAAGCTGGATTAATCACCCTCTTGGGTTGTTGCTATGGAGCTAGATGAGAGGGGGCCTCACCTCTCAGATCACAAAAACTGGAAAGATATAAATATGGCAGCCAGCAGCCATATGAACAGTATGTGAATATTATAAAATTTGGAAAGCTACTCAATTTTTTAAAGTCATTTGGGTTGTTGCCATTATGTGTGATTAAGAAATGTTTAGCGCTATGATTTTGCTGTGCAATTAAAAAAAAAAATCGTGGGGGTTTTGCCTGGGTGGCTCAGTCGGTTAGATGCCTGGCTCTTAGTTCCAGCTCAGGTCGTGGTCTCAGGGTCCTGGGATCCAACCCAGCATCAGGCTCTGCACCCAGCAGGGAGTCTGCGTGGGATTCTCTCTCTCTCTCCCTCTTCCTCTGCCCCTCCCCCTTCAAATGAATGAATAAATCTTAAAAAATAATCATGGGGATGTATAAAAATATCAAATCACTATGATGTATACCTGAAACTAATAGGATATTGTATGTCAATTATACTTCAGTTAAACACACACAAACACACACACAAAAGAAACAAGCTGATTAAACTTTTGAGGTGGTAAAGTATACAGGAC
Organism: Callorhinus ursinus; assembly: GCF_003265705.2. NCBI lineage: Eukaryota > Metazoa > Chordata > Mammalia > Carnivora > Otariidae > Callorhinus > Callorhinus ursinus. Next base: position 17,802,092 of record NW_027397101.1, read on the forward strand.
ACCTTATAGAGTCTGGATAGAGCAGTACAGATTGGAGTGGGAAAGACTTCACAGGACTAAAGCACTTCAGTTGAATCTTACATGATCTGGATGAACAGAGGAATGGTGACCACATTTTGTGCAGCAAAGGCAGCAAGCAAGAAGATGGACCTAACAAGAGCAAGGAGTGGATGTCAGTAGTAGTGAAGTGGGCCAAAATACCTGAGCTGTATCCCAGAGTCTCAAGACTAAGGGAGGAGAAGGAGCAGCGCTGAGTTGAGGTAAGGGGTACTGGAAAAGGAGCCTCTTCCAGCCTGAGCTAGAGAAGGTGGCAAGGAGCAGGGCGGGAGTGAGGTACCTAATCTCAGACTTACATGCACTAGACACTACTACATTCCTTTATTTATTTATTTATTTATTTATTTATTTATTTTTAAAACATTTTATTTATTTATTTGAGAGAGAGAATGAGAGAGAGAGAGAGAGCACATGAGCGGGGGGGAGGGTCAGAGGGAGAAGCAGACTCCCCGCCGAGCAGGGAGCCCGATGCAGGACTCGATCCAGGGACTCCAGGATCATGACCTGAGCTGAAGGCAGTCGCCCAACCAACTGAGCCACCCAGGTGCCCCTACATTCCATTTTTTTTTAATTTTTAAGATTTTATTTATTTGAGAGCGTGAGTGACAGGAGAGAGAGAGAGAGAGCATGAGCAGGGGAAGGGGCAGAGAGAGGGAGAAGCAGTGTCACAGGGAACCCGATGCGGGGCTCCATCCCAGGACTCCGGGATCATGACCTGAGCTGAAGGCAGGTGCTTAACCGACTGAACAACCCAGGCGCCCCCATAATTACATTCCTAACTGCCTGCTATCTACATAAACAAACTCTGTGTGACCTTACACCCCCAGCAGCCCATCACCATGGCCACAACCGGTTAGAACAGAAATAGAGAAGGGACAGGGCTATCTGGATGCTGACCAATGGCCTAGCATGAGCTGGTGTGCAGGGCTTTTCCCCAAAAGGGAAAACTGGGCCAATCCTCTCATCTCACCTTCTCCCTCTGGCTTTTGCTTTCTCTCTCTCAGGAGAGGCAGAGAAAAGTTTCTTATAACTCCAGGGGCTGATGTGAAATTTTATGAAGTAGACTGGAGGCCAGGCATAGGTTTGCCAGATAAAATAAAGAACAGTTAAATCTGAATTTCAGATTAACCATGACAACAACCATTTTTTAGGTTAAGTATGTCCCAGGCAGTGTATGAGACATATTTATACTAAAAAGCTAAAATAACCCACTGAGCCACCCAGGCGCCCCTTCTTCTTCAAGTATCTATTTCTTCTTTCTTTCTTTCTTTCTTTCTTTCTTCCTTCCTTCCTTCCTTCCTTCCTTCTTTCTTTCTTTCTTTTTCTTCTTTCTGTTTCTTTCTTTCTTTCTTTTTCTTTCTTTCTTTCTTTCTTTCTTTCTTTCTTTTTCTTTCTTTCTTTCTTCTTTCTTTCTTTCTTTCTTTCTCTTTCTTTCTTTCTTTCTTTCTTCTTTCTTTCTTCTTTCTTTCTTCTTTCTTTCTTTCTTCTTTCTTTCTTCTTTCTTTCTTTCTTTTCTTTCTTTCTTTCTTTCTTTCTTTTCTTTTCTTTTCTTTTCTTTTCTTTTCTTTCTTTCTTTCGAAAGAAATTGAGAACAGAGATGGGGGTGGGTGGGGGAAAGGAGCAGAGGCAGAGGGAGGAGCAGACTCCTTGCTGAGCCAGGAGCCCGATGTGGGGCTCCATCCCAGGACCCCAAGATCGTGATCTGAGCCAAAGGCAGACACTTAACAGACTGAGCCACCCAGGCACCCCATGTGGTTTTCTTTTTAATGGGGGCAAAGCAGTGTAGATCTGTCTTTTTCTGCCCTAAGCGGGAAGGCGGTCCAGCTGTCTCTGATGCTGGGAGCACCTGCCCCATGCTGCTGGTGGGTCTTTGGTCCTCTCTCCGCTGGAGCGCCACTAAGCCATTGGAGAGCACTTATAGTTCCTTCCTGGGGATCTTAGCTGCCCCATCTTGCCTGACCAGACATACAGTGTCCTAGGAGTGAGGGATAGGCTTCCATCACCAAGGAGTCAGGCTGTAACTCTATTGGACTTTATTCTTTATCCTCCTTCATACCAGGGAGAGCCTTCCAGACGAGGTCTTCAAAAAGAAAGCATCTGATGTATATGTCTCCTCTCTCCGTCCTTCTTCAAACCCTCTCCAGGTAAGATACCCTCTCTTGAAAGTCCCAGATTAGGTGCCCCCATGCCCCTCCCACTCCCTCAGAAAACCCCTGCCCTCCCTTTCGGAGGACATTCCTCCCCTCAGGCTTTTGTGCCCACTTGCAAACTTGAGCACGTGAGAGGTTGCACTTTGCTTACTCACAGCTGATTTCTGGGAGGGTAAGGATCATCCCCAGTGTTTGATGTACTTGATGTCCTTAGAAATGTACCTAAAAAGCCATGCACACCTCTCTAAGGTGAGTAGTTTTTTCTCAGCTACAATGTCTAATCACATACAAAGGAAGGATATTCTTCCTCAAAATGGTACTTCTTTGGCAAGTTGCAAGAGTAATTGTGTTGAGAAGAATAGCTTCTTTTTAAAATTTTGTTTTACTTATTTGACACAGAGAGAGCATGCACACAAGTAAGCGGGGAGGGAGTGGCAGGCAGAGGGAGAGGGAGAAGCAGGCTCCCCGAGGGATCCCAGGACCCTGGGATCATGACCTGAGCTGAAAGAAGACGCTTAACCAACTGAGCCACCCAGTCTCTCTGAGGAAAAAAAAGAAAAAAACAAAACGGTTTATTTTCCGTGGGTCTAGCTCACATGACCAGAGGTGTATATGGCTCTCTTTACTATCCTAGGGGATAGTGCCGGCTCTAAGTAGATTCTTCTTTATTATCCATCTCCTGCCTTATAACCTAGCTAGAAGGTGAAGGTTCTCCGAACAATTTAGCAGTCTACAGAGAGAGGCAGTGAGAACCACCTGATACAGAGGAAAGCAATGGAGAAGTGCACAGTAAAAGCTAAAAAGCCATGAGAGAAAATGTAGTGCTGATTCCTAGTATCAGATCCTATGTTTTGGACTTCCATAAAACCTCTACATGTATTTCTAAAAATAAGTACAGCAACCACCTTCATCTAGAAAAGGGGTCAGCAACTTTCTGTAAAGGACCAGATGGTAAAGATTTCAGGCTCTGCAGGCCATACAGCCTCTGGCAACCACTCAACTCTGCTATAGTAAGGTAAAAGCAGCCACAGGCTATGTGAAAATGAATAAGCATGACCATGTTCCAATAAAACTTTATTTACAAAACCCAATCACAATACCAGTCTCTGGTTTAAAAAAAAAAAACAAAGCAAAGCCAGGGCTCCTTGGAGAAATGGCTCATTCTAGACACTGGGCAGGGAATCCTTGAGTCAGGAGTATCTTGTAGTGCCAGAGGGTAAGGAAGTGCTCAGAAAACAAGAAGACAAGGAACCTGTTGGAAGGGGACCCAGGAGACACAACATGAAAGAGCTTCCCATGGCCAAAGCGAGAACAGTTTGAGCAACAGAGCAAGTCAGTACTTTTGACTATACTTTCAGGGATCATTTCTATAGTTCGTAAAATGTAGGTTTTATTGTTATTCATGTATGGTGAAGGCTAACAGAGCAGGAGACAAGTGGGAATGGAAGACAATGTCGCACACAGTTCCTAAGAGGTGGGGCAAGCCACCCCACAGGGGCCGCACAAGAAAGCACCAGTGCAGACTGGGAGCCAGAGCGAGCAGGGGGGAAATATGGGCAGGAGCCTTTATTGTGGAGTATGGAAGGGGGAAGAGAGGGAAAAAATGTTTTCATCCAAGATGAAGGCAGAATCTTGTGTCAGAGAGTATCTCCATGATCTGATCCCACACATCTAGCCTTCAATCATTTTATACCATTTCCAGGATCTACTCCCCTTACATGAGTGAATGTGTCTTATAGAGGAACTAAGGTAACTTAAGCAGATAGAAGAATATGGTTGCAGAATCTTAGGATGATGCCAGTCTCAAGTCACGGGAATCAGATAATGCCCAAGTTCCCTCCAACAAAAATGGCCGCTTCTGGGCCATCTGCCTTCGGCTTGGGTCATGATCCCGGGGTCCTGGGATGGAGCCCCGCGTTGGGCTCCTTGCTCAGTGGGGAGCCTGCTTCTCCCTCTCCCACTCCCCCTGCTTGGACTTTGTGTGTGTCAGGTGAATAAATGGAACCTTTAAAAATATTTTTTTAAAAATGGCCACTTCTCGGGCGCCTGGGTGGCTCAGATGGTTGAGCGTCTGCCTTCGGCTCGGGTCATGATCCCGGGATCCTGGGATCGAGTCCCACATCGGGCTCCCTGCTCCTTGGGAGCCTGCTTCTCCCTCTGCCTCTCTCTCTCTCTCTCTCTCTCTCTGTCTCTCATGAATAAATAAATAGTTAAAAAAAAATAAAAAAAATAAAAATGGCCACTTCTCCCAAATCTCTTCCTCACATCACAGAACATTTTCTGACTATATTTTTTTACCAATGGACTTTCTTACTCTCTTTGTTCACTCACAAGAAATAGTACAGGTATTCTAAAGCAATTAGTTCGGGCAATTTAGAGAATAAAAAGAAAATCATTATGCAAATACATATTAACAGTCATTCAACCTTGAAAAGCATTGTTGCTTCAATGAAAGGGGATGCTAGATTCATGTTTTCCGCCTCAGTTGTTAACATTCCTTGTAATTAATGTCAGACCTCTGAATGGTGATCTTATTCCTCACTAAATGGTTATTATTCTACCAACTGCCTTTATGACTAAGAGCCCTCCAGCTATCTTTCCCAGTCACATCATTCCCTCTCTGTCCTTCCACTACTACTTTCTTTGGCGGAGAGAAACCCCCACGTGGTCCCCTGGCTTCAGGAAAGCCATTTTCCACCTGAACACACAATCAGTGGAAGCAGAGAATCCAGGAACAGTAAGTACCAAGCAAAAGATTTTCTCTTCTTTGTATTATCTTTCTTTCTTTCTTTTTTTAAGATTTCGTTTATTTATTTGAGAGAGAGAGAGCAAGAACGAGAGCCAGAGAGCACAAGTGGGGTGAAGGGCAGGGGGAAAAGCAGACTCCCTGCCGAGCTGGGAGTCCAATGTGGGGCTTGATCCCGATCCCGGGACTCCGGAATCATGACGTGAGCTGAAAGCAGATGCTTAACCTACTGAGCCACCCAGGCACCCCTCTTCTTTGTATTTTCAAAGAGGAGTCCCCAACCCTTTTGTGTAAAAGAGCTGGCTAGTGATTTTCCTAAAGCCTCGCAGTGTCTAAAGTGTTAAGGGTGAGGACTAAGCTTCTGCCTCTACCCCTTCTCACTAGAAATGCCACATGCTTGGCTGTGGCCTTTCTTTGAATCTGGTGGGAATCCCTGCCCCACAGAGCCTGAAGGAAAGAAAGATCAAGCACTTTGTGACTGTCATTTAAATTTAGAATTGAGGTATTCTGCCCTGCCAATTGTGGCTCAAATGTAAATGTAAACAACTGAAAAATCAATTGGCTTAGTATAAGATCACAAGCAGTGTAGCTTTGGTAATTCATCAAGAGAGATTTATGCTCAATTGAGGCAATGGGTTGCAAAGGCGTATTTTTTTAGAGACACAATTTTTATGACAATTGAGTTCTTTGGGGGAGGCTCTGCATTTAGGCAGACAGTGGAGTTCAGGGGGAAAAATGCCTATTCTCAAATGCCTTCAGCTCAAAATACTTTTTGTTCTGCAGTGGCTACTATGGACCCCATCAGCCTTATTCCAACGAGAGGCTGCTTGCTGATAATAAGACTCAACTGAGTGTTATGTTGTGATTGCTGCTGGTGCTCACCACCAACCCTTTCCCCACTAATCTTTGGAATCCACACCCCTCAAGCTGCTATTCCCAGTACCACACCTTACAGTTTCAAGAACCACCTTTCTCTGACATGCGTATTCTGGTCCTGCCCCTACCCACTGCTGCTCAGGAACCACTGTGGTCTCCACTCCTGAAGCCCATGTTGCTAAATCCCCAAATGTAGGTTAGAATTCTTTCACCTGAAGTATGACCTCATTCTCCGGAGAGAGAGCGCCCCCTGTTGAGAGGTTTGGACCAAGTCATTAGGTTGCAAGACTCCCAACTCATGGGGCATCTGGGTGGCTCAGTTGGTTAAGCCAGGCTATGATCTCAGGGTGCTGGGATCGAGTTGGCTGTCCGCTCAGAGGGTAGTTTGCTTCCCCCGCACCTGCCGCCCCATGCACCCCGTACCCCCTTGCCCCCCACCCCCCTCCACGCTCATGCTCACTCTCTCTCAAACTAAAAAAAAAAAAAAAGAATCCAACTCAAACTAGCTTAAAACAAAAACAATCACTGGCTTACATGATGGCAAGTGGGGGGGCGGTGTGGTTAGATGGCCTTAGCCACAATATTCTAATTCACATGACTTCTCTCCTCTCCACTTTCTGACTTTGCTTCTTTAAACTCTTGGCCTTCCTTCTTTTAACTCTTCCTTTGGCTGATATAGGCTATCTGGGGGCACATCCTTAGGTCCTCAGAATAGAAGAGTTTCTTAGTTTATAAATCCCCAGAGGAGGATTCGGCTTGGTTCTAATTGAATCCACTTACTCATCCTTGAACCAATCCCTGTGGGAGGGATTCTTTGATTGGCAGCCCCAGGAGGACCGAAAGGAGTGGGGGTCGTTTCTAAGAAACAGGAATCTTGTCAGACAAAAATAGCAGATGTTTCCCTCAACAATATATTGATAAATACCAGAACTCTTATAAAAAGACACATAACCTAAAAATTGTCAAAGGTGGGGTGCCTGGGTGGCTCAGTCGGTGGAGAGTCTGCCTTCAGCTCCTGGGATCAAGCCCACATCAGGCTCCCGGCTCAGCGGAGAGCCTGCTTCTCCCTCTCCCTCTGCTACTCCCCCTACTTGTATGCTCTCTCTCTATCAAATAAATAAAATCTTAAAAAAAATTGGCAAAGGACTTGGATAGACATTTCTCCAAAGATATACAAATGGTCAATAAGTCAAGATGCTCAATATCATTAGGTATGATATGCAAATCAAAACCACAAGATACTACTTCACACCCACTAAGATGGCTATAATCAGATAATAACAAAGATGTGGAGAAATCTGAATGAATCCTCATACAATTTTTGGTGGGAGTGTAAAATGGGGCAGCCACTGTGGAAAACAGGCAATTCTTCACATGGCTTAACATAGTTAACATATATATATATGTATATATATGAAAGAGATGAAAATATGTCTGCACAAAAAACTTATACATGAACATTCATAGTGGCATTACTTATAGTAGCCAAAAATTAGACAACTTTTTGATGAATGGGTGAACAAAATGTGGTATACCACACAGTGCAGTATTATTCAGCTATAAAAAGAAATGACGTAGATACAGGCAAAATATGGATAAACCCTGAAGACATTATGCTAAGTGAAAGAAGCTAATCACAAAAGACCACATAAACATGCCATTTATACTAAATGCCCAGAATCTGTAAATCTATAGAGACAAAGATTAGTGGTTGGGTAGGGCTGGAGGAGTTGAGTGGATTCAGGCGATAACTTAAATAGAGTTTCTTTTTGGAGTGGTTAAGATATTCTCAAATCGATTATGGTGATGTTGCACAACTCTGTAAATATACTAAAAACCATTGAATGAGCGCTTTATATGGGTAGAGTATATGATGTGTGAATAATATACCAATAAATAGCCAACCAGTGTTCCTTCTATATGTCCTGCTCCCTCCTTTGGGGTCTCTGAGCCATGGGGAAAGCTCCATCTGAAGCTAGACCGACAGTTCCAATCCTGCTTCTATTTCCTTAAGAGTTAACTCCTTCCTCGATAGTACCATGGGCATGATGATCCCTGCCTGGGAAGGTTATGATTTTTAAAATATACACTAGGGTTAATAATGTACAGTATCTGATACACAGCTGACGCTCAATAAACACTACTGTGAATGTGTACAGCAATGCATATGTATATAGACAAGAACATGGGGGCTGTTGGGGAGATATTTTCCTATCCGTGGTCTCAGCCCTCGCTGCCCCTGTCTCTCAAGCTCTGGGACATTGAGGCATCGGCGCAGCGCACGAACCCCGGTGCCAAGGAAAAGTCCCGCATCCCGGGCCGAGCAACGGCAATGAACGGGCTCGAAAGGTGTCCAGAGGCCGCCCTACCGAGCAGAGAGCGATGCCACGTAATCGTGGGGGAACCGGAACGCAAAAACACAGGTTAGGTTACCCGGGACTGAGAGCCCAACCAACCACTCGCCGCCTCGCCGCGAGCGGAGAACAATGCGCTCAGTCCGGCGCGCGGAAGCTCGCGGTGCCGTTCCCGGAGGCGGGCCGGGCCCGGGGCCTGCTGGGAAATGCAGTGTCTGAAGCTCTCCCACTCTACCCCACTGCTTTTCGGAGCGAGCCCAGTGCAACTACAAGTCCCATCACGCCCCGCGAGGTCTTGATCGCCCGGCTTTTGCAGGGAAAGGAGTGGGGCGAACATGGCTGAAGGCAGCCGGGGCGGCCCAACGTGCCGCGGGATGGACTGCGCGCAGGACCCGGTCTCCAGCAGTGGGAACTGCAACTTTCCAGAGTACGAGCTTCCCGAGCTAAACACGCGCGCTTTCCATGTGGGCGCTTTCGGGGAGCTGTGGCGTGGCCGGTTGCGCCGGGAAGGGGACTTGTCGCTGAAGGAGCCACAGGCATCCGCGTTGCCTGGGAGCCAAGGGGTCGCCGACTGGGGCCAGGAGGATGCTGCGGTGGCCCGGGATCTGGGCTGCAGCTTGGAGGCAGCAGCGGAGCTGCGGACGGTGTGCGGGTGAGTGCGGGGCCGAGGGGCTCTTGCTGTTTCGAGCTAACCTGGGTGCAGCCTTGCTCCTGCGCTCCCCTGGGATTCATCCTTGGGAGGGCCTGTGGTTTACTCCCAGGGGTAGGAGGACCGGTCTTCCAAAGCTTTCAACCTGCTCGAGCTTTCCTGGAATCCCGGGAGAAGTCCCGTGATCGGAATGCATAATTTCGGCGAGTTGGAGTGAAGGGGACGAGAAAGCTGCATGAAAGATTAATTTTTATATTGGTTAATTTTTTTAAGTGCTTGTTAATGTTGAAAAGCAGTCATGTGTAGCTGCCATTGACAAGACACTTTGACAATGGAGGAGCCTTAGTAATGACGAGGCTGGAAGGAGATTTAAGGAGAGGAGTGTTAAAACCTTTGATTAATTGTGGTTCTTTTCGGAGGACCTCCAAGTATGCTGTTACCGAAAATTTCCCCCAAAGTGCCTTTTATGGGGTGAAAATATTTTTTAAAAAAACTTTTAACGATTCCTTTCTCCGTTTAACAGTATGGGCCACCATACATCAATCGGCCATGTATCCTTTTCTCTGTAGGAAAACCGCACTGATGTCATTGTCTTGAATTCGGGCCTCCTGTGAATCCCGCCTGCTGGATTTTATCTGACTTAATTGCTTAATGATGTATTTAGGACACAACCCTGACTTGCTGTGATCAAGATGGGTGATTGCTTTTCCTTTGTTTATGTTTTAGCCTTGATAAACTGAAGTGCCTTGAGGAGGGTGAGGATCCAGATGTCGTCCCAGAGAATACCGACCTAGTGACTTTGGGGTATGGAAGACTTTACTTTTATTATGTGGTACTTATTTAAATGTTTTTCCAACATTATATTGGAAAAATACTTATTGTTATCACCCCACCCCCTAAATACAACCATTAACATTCGGCTGAATTTGCTTTAGTTCTGTGTGTTTGAGATACCTGCTGCAAGTCTTTTTCTGTTGCTGAACCATTCACTAAGTTTCAGACATCGTAATTTAGACCTGAATACATCAGCATATAGCTCCCCTAAGGATCATTCTCCTTCGTAATCAGAGGAGTATGATTGCACCTAGGAAAATTAGCAGTAAATGCATAACCTCTGGGGCGCCTGGGTGGCTTAGTCGTTAAGCGTCTGCCTTCGGCTCAGGTCATGATTCCAGGGTCCTGGGATCAAGTCCCACATCCGGCTCCCTGCTCAGCAGGGAGTCCGCCTCTCCCTCTGCCTGCTGTGTTCTTTCTCTCCTCTCTCTCTGACAAATAAATAAACAAAATCTTTAAAAAACATACCCCTAATGTCCGGTCTGTATTCAGATTTATTTTTTTGTTTATTTTTATTTTTTAATTTTTTAAAGATTTTATTTATTTATCTGACAGAGAGACAGCGAGAGAGGGAACACAAGCAAGGGGGAGTGGGAGAGGGAGAAGCAGGCTTCCCAGTGAGCAGGGAGCCCGATGTGGGACTCGATCCCAGGACCCTGGGATCCTGACCTGAGCTGAAGGCAGACGCTTGAGGACTGAGCCACCCAGGCGCCCCTTGTGTTTATTTTTAAGTAAGTGTGTTTACAAAGGTACAATTAATCTGCTTAGATTCCAGTGCAAGCTGAATACTGATAGTGTCTTTCAAACTGTTTTCTTTTGTTTTCAACTTTTAATTTTTGACAGTCAGTCATATTTTTGTGAAATAGGATACCAATGAATTACTAGGAAAATAGGATTAAAAGACAAATGCAATAATAAAAGTCCTTTATTTTAGAACAGAGGTTATTATTTTTTTTTGAAGATTAAAAAGACTTTATTAAAGATAACTTCCCCCCCAAACTTCCAGATTTCCAGGATGCTTTTTATTTTTTCATTATTTGAAGTATACCAGTGTCTTGATTTTTTTTTGGAGAGCATTTGTGCAGGGGTGGGTGGGGTGCAAAGGGAGAGGGAGAGAGAGAATCCTAAGCAGTCTCCACACTCAGGACGGAGAGCTGGAGCTCGATCTCACGACCCTGAGGTTCTGACCTGAACTGAAATCAAGAGTTGGCTGCTCAACTGACTGAACCACCCAGGTGCCCCTTGAATTTGTTTCTATTGAAGTATAGTTGACATAAAATGCTTCATTAGTTTCAGGTGTATGGCATAGTGATCTGACAGCTCTATATGTTCAGTGCTTACCGCAAGTGTAGCTACCATCTGTCACCACACAAGGCTATTGATAATACCAGTCACGTTACCACTGACTGTATTCCCTATGTTGTCCCATTATCCCCAGGACTGACTTATTCCACAACTGGAAACCTATACCTGTCACTCTCCTTTACCCATTTGCCTCTCTCCCCACCTTTCCTGGCAGCCATCAGTTTGTTCTCTGTATTTATGGGGCTGTTCTCTGCTTTTTGGTATGCTTGTTTGTTTTCCTTTTTTAAATTCCACATATCAGTGAAATTATACAGTATTTGTCTTCCTCTGTCTGATTATTTCACTTAGCATAATACCTTCTAGGTCCATTCATGTTACTGCAGTGGGCAAGATCTCATTCTTTTTTATGGCTGAGTAATACTCCATTACACACACCACATCTTTATCCATTCGTCTATCCATGGACACCTGAGTTGCTTCCGTATCTTGGCTACTGTAAATAATGCCCTAGTAAACCCAGGGATGCATTTATCTTTTGGAATTAGTGTTTTTGTTTTCTTTGGGTTTTGTTTTGTTTTCCTAGTCATGGAATTACTGGATCATACGGTATTTATAGTTTTATATTTCTCAAGAAACTTCATACTGTTTTCTACAGTGGCTGCACCAATTTAATTCCTACCAAGCGTGCTCAAGGATTCCTTTTTCTTTATATCTTCGCCAACACTTGTTATTTCTTGTCTTTTTGATTCTAGCCATTCTGACTAATTTGAGATATTTCTTGGTGGTTTTGATTGGCATTTCCCTGATGATTAGTGATGTTGATCTTTTCATATGTCTGGCCATCTGTATGTCTTCTTTGGAGAAATGTCTATTCAGGCCCTCTGGTATAGTCCCAATAGTTTATTTTGTGTGTGGTTTTTTAAAAAAGATGTTATTTTATTTATTTGTCAGAGAGAGAACGTGCACAGGCAGGGAGAGTGGCAGGCAGAGGGAGAAGCAGGCTCCCCACTGAGCAGGGAGCCCGATGTGGGACTCGATCCTAGGACCCTGGGATCATGCCCTGAGCTGAAGGCAGATGCTTAACCAACTGAGCCACCCAGGCGTCCCATCCCTTGCCTGAGGAGACGTCTTGAAAAATATCGCTAAGACTGATGTCTAAGAGATTATTGCCTATGTTTCCTTCTAGGCATTTTATGTTTCAGGTCTCACGTTTAGGTGTTTAATCCATTATTGAGTCTATTTTTTGTGTGTGGTGTGAAATAGTGGTTCAGTTTCATTTCTTTGAATGTAGCTGTCCAGTTTTCCCAACACCATTTGTTGAAGAGACTGGCTTTTCCCCATTGTATATTCTTGCCTCCTTCATAGAGTAATTGTGTAAGCGTGGGTTTATTTCTGGGCTTGGTCTATGTGTCTGGTTTTGTGCCAGTATGATATTCTTTGATTACTACAGCTTTGTGGTATATCTTGAAATCTGGGATTGTGATACATCCATCTTTCTTCTTTCTCAAGATGGCTGTGACTGTTCTGGGTCTTTTGTGGTTTCATACAAATTTTTATATTCTAGTTCTGTGAAAAATGCTGTTAGTATTTTGATAGGGATTTCCTTGAATCTGTAAGTTGTTTTGGGTAGTATGGATATTTTACCAATATTCTTCCAATCCATGAGCATGCGGTATCTGTCCATTTGTGTTGTCTTCAGTTTCTTTAACAGTGTTTATAGTTTTCAGAGTACAGGTCTTTCACCTCCTTGGTTGAGTTTATTCCTTAGTGTTTTATTCTTCTGGTGCAATTGTAAATGGAATTGCTTTTTAAAAAAATTTTTCTTTATGCTACTTTATTATTAGTGTATAGAGATGCAATCAATTTCTGTACATTAATTTTGTGTTGTGCAACTTTATTACCTCCAATTACATTTTATTATTAAATTCAATAGTAAAATTACTATTCATATTCATACTACTACTTCATATTGCTGTGACTGTTTCTAAATGTTTACTCTCATTGTCTGTACTGATTGAATAACAAATAGCTCTCAGATCAGTGTTGGTCTGCCAGTCACACTTTGAGAAACACTATGCTGTGATAGTAGTGTAGAGAAAATGTGTAATGGTGACATTTATAATTTCTAGTTTATAGCCCACTTACTTCATACCACCTCATCTTTTTAAATCCTTGATCCTACCCTTTGTGTTGTTCCCTTTGAAAATTTAGGCGTTTCAATTCCACCTTGGTTGCTTATTTATTTATTTATTTTTATTAAAAAAAATTTTTTTTTTATATCCACCTTGGTTTCTTTTATAATAGCTGCCAAATTTGTTTTCCTTATCCCCACTGCTTATGTTTACATTAGTGATAACTTTGAGCACCGTGAACACCTCCCATCTCTCCTAGGTCCGGTTTTTTCCTCTTCTGATTTATTCATCTCTGCTACTACCTGAGCATGCTCATTTTTTTTTTTAAGATTTTATTTATTTATTTGAGGGAGAGAGAATGAGAGAGAGCACGAGAGGGAAGAGGGTCAGAGGGAGAAGCAGACTCCCTGCTGAGCAGGGAGCCCGATGCGGGACTCGATCCCGGGACTCCAGGATCATGACCTGAGCCGAAGGCAGTCGCTTAACCAACTGAGCCACCCAGGCGCCCCTCCGGATTTATTTTCAACCACTTTCTCTTTCAGATGGCTCAGGAGGCCCCTCTCCCATCTAAAACGCCATTATTTGAGGCCATAAGATTCCTTTCCTCATTACTACAACCTATCTCTTCCCTTAGGAAATATATTCACTTACAATGTCCAGAACTCAAATTGTAATATTTCTAAAGTTTTTGAAGTCTCATTGAGAGTCAAGACCCCTTCATCTTTGTATTGCCCTTAAGCCTATTGCACTGTTTCGTTTCCCTTGGTGCTCTTTAACTACCATTGATTGATGGGTTGGATATTTCTAAAATGCACATCTGGTTGTGTCTCTCTTAAAACCTTTCACTGGCGCTTAGACAAGTACTGAGTTACTTGGTGGTTCACAGGGGCCTCTATAGAATGGATCTTGCAGATCTTTTCAGTTCTATGTCTGCAATGCTTCAGCCACACTACAGTTTTCAGTTTCTGGAATGTGCGCTCACTCCAGGTCTTTGCCTAGAACTCTCACGCCTCCTTATACTTCTGGGTCTTGCTGACTTCCACTCATCCTTCCAGGACTGAAGGACTATGGACTCCCCTTTAGGCCCCATTGTAGCTCCCTGTACTTCCCTTTTGAAATACTCATCACGCTTATGATATACTTGTTTAATTTTCTGTCTTCCTAGCTAGACTTAAAAGTTCCATGAGCTATGTTTGTCGTACACACTGTTGTATCCCCAGTTCCTGGAACTTTGGCACATAATAGGAAGTCAGTAGATATTTGTAGAGTGAGTAGAATTAAGTGAAACTTTCATAAACTTGAGAAAGTAGTTTTTAGCAATTCACTGAAAAAAGATTATTTTTTTTTAAAGATTTCCTTATTTATTTTTGAGGGGAGGGGCAGGAGGAGAGGGAGAGAGAATCTTAAGCAGACTCCCCACTGAGCGCATGGAGCCTGTCGTGGGGCTCGGTCCCAGGACCCTGAGATCAAGACCTGAGCCAAAACCAAGAGTTGGACACCTAACCAACTGCGCCACCTAGGTGCCTCGAGATTGATAATTATAAACAAAGCAAACTTTTTTGCTGTAGTTAATAAAATACCAGTTGGCTTATAATGACTTTTTGGGCACTTAAAATGATTTTTTTAAAATTTTATTTATTTGAGAGAGAGAGAATGAGAGATAGAGAGCACAAGAGGGAAGAGGGTCAGAGGGAGAAGCAGACTCCCCGCCGAGCAGGGAGCCCGATGTGGGACTCGATCCCGGGACTCCAGGATCATGACCTGAGCCGAAGGCAGTCGCTTAACCAGCTGAGCCACCCAGGTGCCCACTTATAATGATTTTATTAAGCCATGTTGAATAGTAATTTTCAGGCCACTTTACACATTGTTTCACCTGGCTGTTTTCTATTATTAGATCAGCTGAATCTCCTTGGTTGTCTTCTAGTCCCTTCCATAGGAAATGTGGAAGGAAGTTTATATATGATTTAATGTAAAAGGAGTCAGTACGGCATTATTCTGCTGGATTTATTTAGATGTACTTTGAAACTATTACATTTTAAACATAACTAACATTAATCTTAACAGTACTGCGGGTAAATTAGACTTGTGCCAAGTGCTAAAATCTGTATCTCTGTGCCTTCTCTAAACCTTCCTTTCTTCTCTCCACCATTAACTTAAAACTAAAAACAAAATCTAAATACATGACCCCTTTATTATGCCATAAAATGAATACACTTCTAGCACTCCCCCCCCCCCATCTAATAAAGATGCTGCTGGGCTCATTTCGTGCCTGTAAGGTGAACAAAAAGCACTTGAAAGAGGTTGATTCTCCTCTGATACATGCTGCTGTCTTTGGTCCATACCAAGCTAAATACTTGTCCTCAGCATTTCTGAAATTTTTTAATTGCTTGAAGACTGTAATTCCTAGGAAGAGGAGCAATAATTGCTACTACATGGGTACTACTGAAACTTATCCGTCATCCCAAAAGCTTCAGCAACATTAGTTTGTTTATTTGTTTGTTTTTTTAAGATTTTATTTATTTGAGAGAGAGCGAGAGAGCAGGAGGAAGGTGGGGAGGGAGAAGCAGGCTCCCTGCTCAAGGAGCCGATGTGGGGCTCGATTCCAGGACCCTGGGATCATGACCCGAGTTGAAGGCAGACGCTTAACCGACTGAGCCACCCAGGTGCCCCAGCAATATTGGTTTGTTTGTTTTTTTTTTCCAAAGATTTTATTCATCCATTTGACAGAGATATAGTGAGAGAGGGAACACAACCAGGGGAAACAGGAGAGGGAGAAGCAGGCCTCCCGCTGAGCAGGGAGCCCGATGCGGGGCTCGATCCCAGGACCCCGGGGTCATGACCTGAGCCGAAGGCAGACGCGCAACGACTGAGCTACCCAGGCGCCCCAGCAACATTAGTTTTAATACAATAGCAATTTCGTTTAGTCTGCCCATTCCTCTCACTTCGCTGGCCAACAAAGCACTGCTCAGTGTACCATTTAAAGGGTATAAAAAAACTTCAGAGTCCTGCAAGAGAAGGAGAACCACAGAAGTGAAGGACTCAACCCTCCCTACCACCAAAACAAAAACACTCTAGTTTACCTGGGCTTTGTTAGGATGACAGAAAAAGAGTACCATTAAACTAGGAATCTTATAAACCCTCTTCCACCACAAATATCACAAAATGAGTAAGTAGAAATAAAATCTATAGGGAATTTATTGCAGAAAATCAGGAAACAACTGTTTATACAAATCAACTGAGGAAATCGCTCTCCTTCTCCCAGTAAATAACTAGGAAACAAGAAAACTAAGCCTGCATTCCAAATAAAATTCAATATACTAAAACAAGCATTTGAGGATAGAAAAACACTTTGGATCTGAAATTTTGAAACTAAGAACAGAAATGATGAGAAAAAGGAAGAAGGAAAAAAGTGACGAACTCAGAAAATGGAAGAAAAAGACAAAAATTTCTCAAGTGAATTATGAGATAACTAAAGCAGAATAGATGCAAATGAAAATTTAATAAGAGGCACTGAAAGGATGCCTGGGGGGCTCAGTCGGTTAAGCGTCTGCCTTCAGCTCAGGTCATGATCCCAGGGTCCTGGGATCGAGCCCCGCATGGGGAATCCCTGCTCGGCGGGGAGCCTGCTTCTCCCTCTGCCTGCCGCTCCCCTGCTTGTGCTCTCTCCCTCTCTGATAAATAAATAAAATCTTTAAAAAAAAAAAAAAAGGCAGTGAAAGACATGTATACAGTTAGGAGAATGCAAGTGATGTAAAGAAATGAAGTGAGAGAAAGTGGTGGGATTGGAAAACAAGACAAAAGTGTATTTATGAGTCCTTAGAGAAGGAAAACAAAGCAACTGAACAAAATTCATGCTTACTATAATCTAAGAAAATATTCCAGATTGGAAAAAAAATCTGGATCTACAAATTAAGAGGGCTCACTGGGAATCTGGGAAAATTAACCCAAAATCACTTAATTTTGAGACATATCCTAATAAAACTGTTAGATTTCAGAAATAAAGATAGTAAGATCAAGAGAGAAAGATCAACGCAGCAAGGCAAAAAGAACACCTGATGCACAAAAGTGAAAGAATTAGAATGGCATTAACTTGCAAAAGTAACATACAAAGAAGGCAACAATGGAGCAGGATTTTTTCACAGAAAGCTCAGTGAAAACAAGGATTTTATATCCAGTTGAAACGCCTTTCAATAGCGAGGCTATAGAAAAAAATTTTAATATACAAGATCTTGGGTAATTATGTACCCACCAGCTATTTCTGAGCAATATACTAAAGAATGAGCTTCACCCAACCAAATGATGACTGGGAAATTTTCACCCAAGGACTAGTAGAGTAAGGATGAGGGTGGAAAGCTACTGTACAAATGTATATTGTAACAAATTAGAATGTTGTAGCTGAAAAAATGGGATGAGAAAAGAGGAAGAAGATAATGTGTAGGCAATCAGTAGATCTTAATACTGACAAAAAACTTGAAAACTTAGTAATATATTAAATAAGAAAATGGGTAATGAAGGGTGTTAAGAATCTATAAGTACAAAGGTAACCACTGGAACAAAAATACACATAACAGACCCTCCTCAATTTCAAGCCCCAAAACATTAAATGTGACAAAGGTCACTTTTTTTTTTAAGATTATATTTATTTGACAGGGAGCGAGAGAGCACAAGCAGGGGGAGCAGCAGAGACAGAAGGAGAGGGAGCCCGACGTGGGGCTCGACCCCAGGAACCTGGGATCATGACCTGAGGCAGATGCTTAACCGACTGAGCCACCCAGGTGCCCCTATTTTTTATTTTTTTAAAAAAGATTTTATTTATTTAATTTAGAGAGACAGCATGAGTAAGAGGGACAGGGAGAGAGAGGGAGAGAATCAGGCAGACTCCATGTTGAGTGTGGGGCCTGTTGCAGAGCTTGATCCCAGGACCCTGAGATCATGACCTGAGCTGAAATGAAGAGTCAGATGCTTACCTCACTGAGCCACCCACATGCCCCCAAAGGTCACATTTTAATGCTAAAAGCCACAAACCCCAACTGAGATAGAATACTTAGAGACATATATTCACATATATATGTATATATACACACACATACCAAATAATATAGTGATCAACTTTATAAAACAAAACTATAGGAGATGCAAGATGCATAGCTAGGATCTCACTAACATTAGGACACTTTAATAACAGTGGTAAAAAAAATAGATAAAAGTTCTAAACAACATAATGGGCTGTGTATTACGGAGATCTATATACTTAAAATTTATAACCTGATATTAGAGAAAAGTTGATTGTATATTAGATCACAAAGAAAACATCAGTAACACCCATAAAGTAGAAAATACTATGAACAGCACTCTGTGATCACAGCATAATAAAACTGGAGTTTACTAAAAAAACAAAAACCAGGCCATTCTAGGGGCACCTGGGTGGCTTGGTCAGTTGAGTGTACGACTCTTGGTTTCTGTTCAGGGTTGTGAGATCAGGCTCCATGTTGGGTCTTACAAACGGCTGGGAGTCTGCTTGAGATTCTTTCCTTCTCCTTCTGTCCCTCCCCCCCCACGCAGGCTTGCTTACGAACACCCATTCTCTCTCTCTCTCTCAAATAAATACATAAATCTTTTTTAAAAAAATCAGACCGTTTTACCTGGAAATTTTAAAACTCATTAAATACAGGGATACCTTGGAGATCTTGTGGGGTAGTTCCAGACCACAGCAATAAAGCAAATATTGCAATAAAGCGAGTCAGATGAATTTTTTCGTTTCTCAGTGCCTATAAAAGTTACGTTTATTTTTTATTTTTACTTTTTTTCAAGATTTTATTTATTTATTAGAGAGAGAGCACAAGCAGTGGGGAGGGGCAGAGGGAGAGGGAGAAGCATATTCCCCGCTGAGCAGGAAATCCGACATGGGGCTCATTCGATCCCAGGGCTCTGGGATCATGACCTGAGCCAAAGGCAGATGCATAACCTTAACCTACTGAGCCGCCCTGGAGCCCTAAAAGTTATGTTTATACTATAGTCTGTTAAGTGTACAGTAGTTTAATGTTTAGAAAAGTATATACCTCAGGTGAGCACTTTATTGGTAAAAAATGCTAAAATTTGAGCTTTCAGTAGTTATAATCTCTGATGACAGATGTCCATAACAAATATTATAATAAAGAAAAACTTTGAAATATTGGAGAGATAAGAGTAGATAAAGAAGAAAAGCTAGCTCTGTCAATGATATGATAGTATACCTGAAAAATTCCAAAGAAATCAATGCTAAAACAAAGAAACAAGAAAAACCAGAATTTAGTGTAAGAGCAGGATACAGAATTGATATATATTTAAAAAAAATAGCCTTCATATATACAAACTAAACAATTAGAGAATATATTGGTAGGGAAAACTCCCATTGATAATAGTCAAAAAGAAGATGAAATACTTAGGAATAAATTCAACAAGAAATATGTAAAACCTAGGTAAGGAAAATTTTAAAACACTCTGGGAAGACTTGGAAAAAGACTTGAAAATATTGAAAGATGTCCTCTCTTCTTGGATAGGAATCTTAAAAATTATTATGCCATCAGCTCTTTATTTGTTTATTTATTTTAGAGAGGGAGAGCAGGGGGAGAGGGAGAGAAGCAGACTGCCTGCTGTGTGGGGTCTGACACTGGACTTGATCTCACAATTCTGAGATCGTGACCTGAGCCGAAATCTAAAGTCAGGCACTTAAATGACTGAGTCACCCAGGCACCCCCATGTCAGTTCTAAGTTAATTTATAAATTAAGAGCAATCACAGTAAAAATGCCAGATGTATTGGTTATTTTAGGAAGTTAGACAAGTTGTGATAAAGTTTATATGGACTGTATCTGGGAAAAACCCCTGGGGGGGGCTGAAGAAGATTGTAAGGTATACTAATTTTACAAGATATTAAAATATACTACAAATTCTTTGTAATTAAAACAGTGGCTACTAGCTCATGAAGAGACAACAGACCAGTGGAGTAGAAGAGAAAGCCCAGTTAGATTCTAATAATTGTGCAAATTTAGTATGATGCTATATAGAATAAATTCCAAAGGGATTAGGGATTGAAATGTAGAGAATAAAACATACACACTTTGTTATAGTGAAAGGCTTTCTAACTATGATTTAAATCCAGAGGTAATAAAACAAAGATTTGATAAAATTGACTACATAAAAATAAAAAATTTTGGATGACAAACACACCATAAACAAAAGATAGCTGCCAAACTTGGAAAAAATATGTACCACAAAAAACCAATAACCCTCATATAGAAGACCTTAAAAGTTGAGGGACAAAGACCAGAAACACAGTGGAAAAATGTGAAAAAGATAAACCAAGAGTTCACACACAAAAAAGATATAAAAATGACTCATAGACATGAGAAAGTATATTCATAATTTGAGAAATGCAAATTAAAATGACACTGAGATCCCTTTTCTCACTTATCAGACTAGCACAAATTTAAAAATATGTATTCTTTGATGAGGCCGTGAAGAAATGGGCATTTCTGTACATTGCTGATGGAAATGTAGATTGGTACAAGCCTTCTCTAGGGTGATATGGTAATGTCTGACACAAAATACATAGGTACACCTTTTCATCCGAATCAGTCCCACTTCCAGCAATCTATGCAAAAGATACACTTCCAACAATATGAAATTTACAGGGTTATTCATTGCAGCATTGTTTGTAATTGCAAAATATTTGAATTGCCCTAAATATACATGCATAGGAGAGTGTTGAACAAACTGTAGGACATCCACACAGTTGAGTGTTGTGCAGCTATACTAAAGGATGAGGAAGGATGAACGAGTAGGGTGATTTCTAGGAGATACTGTTACAGGAAAAAAGCAAAGCCCAAAAGCGTATGCTACCTTTCATGTGGAAAGTAGGTTTGCAAGTTATCAGTTTGTTGGCTCTCATCTATAAATTGACCTTTTTTGCCTGCTCTGTAAAAATGGGCCTTGGCCCTTTAAATAAATATTTATCTTTTGTCATCTGGCACAGTGTAAATGCTTTGTCAGTAAAGATGGAGAAGAAACTTTGCAAGAGGGAAGGGTTTTGCTTCCTGGTCCAGTGGGCAGTGTGTCCGGCAGCTGCAGTACCTGGCAGCCTGTAGCACCCATTACCCAGCAGCTTTCCCTGCCTCTCCTCTCCCCGTGATGCTTCTCTTGTACAGCTTTTCTTGTACCCTAGATTTCCCCAGTTCCACTGGTGGAGAACCTTAGCCACTTTCTCTGCCGTTCAGTGGGTCACAGCCATGGCCTTCCAGCAAAGTGCAGATCTCAGTCCTGGGAGGGAAGAGGAAGACTTCTTGGGTACGCTTTCTCCCCCCAAATGTTAGGGTACTCCTTATATCTGCTATTCCTATATTCTAGAGTTCTCTTCTTATGTGCTAATCTCTCATTACTCTAATCCTCTGTTAAAGTTAATCTTTGCATTAAGCTTTCTCTATTCTAATTACTGTTTAGGTCTCAGAATGATAGAAAAATTTAGGAAAATACACAGATATTTGCTTATTTGAACAAAAGAAATGGAAAGGATAAACAACTGTAGAGATTGGTTGCCTACAAGGGGTGGGTGGGAACGGGATAGGAGGTAAGGAGGGAGTACGAACCAAGTTAGTAGGGATGGAGAGGGAAGGACACTTCTTTGAGTGTGTTTATATATATATTTATAACTCTGATTCTTAGAACCATAGTGATGTTTCATCTGTCTTTTACACATCCCAAAAGCAATCAAAACCAACCAGGATGTGGTTGTGGGAACCCAAAATGGAGTTTAAAAACCAACACATGAGGGATGCCTGGGTGGCTCAGTTGGTTAAACGTCAGTCTTCCGCTCAGGTCATGGTCCCGGAGCCCTGGGATCGAGCTCCGCATCGGGCTTCCTGCTCAGCCGGGTGTCTGCTTCTCCCTCTGCCCCTCACCTTGCTTGTGTTCTCTCTTTCTCTCTCTCGCTCTTTCTGTCTCTCAAATAAATAAAATCTAAAATAAATAAAGTTAAAAAAAACACCACTAACACATGAGCCTGTGTCACAACATAACAACACTGGAGAGAATGGGGAAGAAAGAACTAACCTAAGTCCTACAAAAACGTATCTGGATTCAGTGTTACAAGAGTAAAAACAAAGAGTAACTATTCATGTTTTAGTTAGTGTTTCCCACAGGGTATAGATTAGCAATGCTGAAACTATGTGTTTTCTAGATTCAAACAATAGATAATGGGAGTGGGGTTTCTCACTTGTGGAGAAGAAAGTTACAAGGAAAGGTTAAAGGCTAAAATGAGTGATTTTTAGTTTGGGATTAGAAGTATCAGTATAAACTCATGGTTTTAAGTATATAACAGAAAAATACAGAAGTGCGGATATTTGTACATGCGTGGAATAATACACAGAAGTATGTTTTCTGCCTTTCTCTGCCGAGAGGTCTAGAAGAAGCACTGACTGCAGTAACAGTAATGCCTAGCACTTAGCTAATGGCCTCTAAACACCTGTCTTGGGCGCCTGGGTGGCTCAGTCGGTTAAGCGTCTGCCTTCAGCTCAGGTCACCCTGGGATCGAGTCCCACATCAGGCTCCCTGCTCAGCGGGGAACCTGCTTCTCCCCCTGCTCGTGCTTTCTCTCTCTCCCTCAAATAAATAAAAGCTTTTTTTTCCTTAAGATTTTATTTATTTGACAGAGAGACAGCGAGAGAGGGAACACAAGCAGGGGGGAGTGGGAGAGGGAGAAGCAGGCTTCCCGTGGAGCAGGGAGCCCAATACGGGGCTCGATCCCAGGACCCTGGGATCATGACCTGAGCCGAAGGCAGACGCTTAATGACTGAGCCACCCAGGCACCCCTAAATAAATAAAATCTTTAAAAAAAAATAAACAGCTATCTCATTGAGGCTCTTAGTAGTTGATTTCAGGACTGAGACAAGGAAGTGCAAGGTGAGCCTGGAGCTCTCGCGGTGCTAGAAAGTAAAGAAATGCTCAAAAAAAGGTTGAGGGTTTGTTGAAAGACAGGAGCCAACTCAAAGGAGCACCTAACAGCCACAGGTAGAACAGTTTGATCAATAGAATAATGATAGTATTAGATTTTAACCTACAGAATGAAATAAATACGAGTTCATATTAATATAAATGATCAAATAAATGGGAGGAGAGGGATAGGTCTTCCTCATAATACCAGTGAATAAATGTAGAAGGAGGGAAATAGAGAATTGCCCTTAGGCATATTCCACAGTAATTAGTGTTGCACACAAAATCTTTTGAATGCTAAAAACCCCGGGTGAGAAAGTGAGGAGAAACAAGATTTGCATGGTTTCAAAGTATCTTCCCCTAAATATTTAGCAAAGGAAAAGAAAGTTATCTTTCTAGTGTAGGAATTTGGCAGACAGGAACTTAACCAAAGTAAACATCACCAGTAACAAGACATGTTAATATCAACATCATGAACCTCTTGGTATGACACTGTGTGGACATCATTCTTGTCGTATTCATGCCAAAAATGCGCAGCATTACTTCAGTCATGAGGAACCAGCAGGCAGTGCAAATTCAAGGACATTCTACAAAATAACGACGTAGAGCTCTTCAGAAGTGTCAAGGTGATGAAAGACGAGGAAAACTGCCGTACTGCAGACAAATGGAGGGAATGTAGTGTAGTGTCCTACAGAGGATCCTAGAGCAGAAAAAAAAGGCATTACATTTAAAAACTTGTGAAATTCAAAAAAGACTTAGAGTTACTAATACTGTATTAATGTTAATTTTCTGATTTTGATAATTAGGATCATGTAAGGTGTTAATATAGGGAAAACGGTGAGAGATGTAAGGGGACTGTACTATTTTTACAGCTTCTTTTAGCTGTAAGTCTAAAATTAGTTCAAAATTCGTTCAAGGGATGCCTGGGTGGCTCAGTCAGTTAAGTGTCCAACTTGGTGTCAGTTCAAGTCATGATCTCAGAGTCATGAGATTGCTGGGCGTGGAGCCTGCTTTGGATTCTCTCTTCTTCTTCCTCTGCCCCTGCCTCTCTCTTTCTCAAAAAAAAAAAAAAATTAGTTCAAATAAAAGTTAAGTATTAAAGATATCTTCGAAGACCCAGTAAAGGTATTGAAGTTTGATTTTTCTTGTTCCTCTAACAGGGTTAGAAAGAAGCTTCTGGAACAGCGGGAAGAAACCATAACAATAGATCGGGTCTGCAGACAAGAAACATTTGCTTATGAGATGGTAAGAGTCTCATCTTTCTTTTTTTTCCCCTGTGAAACAGTGAAACACTCTGTCATTGGGTGTTAGTGATGACTGTAGGGTGGCTTTATATTGGATATGCTTAGCTGAAAACAAACTTAGAGAAACCTCATTGGGACTGGGAACTGGTAGGAGAAAAAGACCCACAGAACTCAAGTGATAAGAACTTAAGTGATCGGGTGGCTCAGTCATTGTGGCTCAGTCAGTTAAACGTCTGCCTTCAGCTCAGCTCATGATCCGATAGAGTCCCACCGATAGAGTCCCACCATCGGGCTCCCTGCTCCGCGGGAAGCCTGCTTCTCCCTCCCCCACTCCCCCCGCTTGTGTTCCCTCTCCCACTGTGTCTCTCTCTGTCAAATAAATAAATAAAAATCTTAATAAAAGTTTAAGTGATGGCACATTTGCCTCTTTCAGATCTCTGCCTTTATTCTTGAATTTGTTTATTTGAGAGAGAGAGCACAAGCAGGGGGAGCAGCAGAGGGAGAGGGAGAAGTAGACTCCCTGCTGAGCAGGGAACCCGATACGGGGCTCAATCCCAGGACCCTGGGATCATGACCCAAGCTTAACTGACTGAGCCACCCAAGCACCCCTTTATTTCTGCTTTTAGTTTGGTTTTGCTCTCTATATTAGGCTAAATTCATGCCTTTTCATCTCCCTATTGCTGGTACTTTTGTTCTGCTCCTGATTGTAGTTTAATCACATTCTTAATCCACCATCTCTTATGTAAACCCTCAGAAAAATTTAAGATGATAAATAATGAGGAATTAAGTGTTAGACATGATGGGTTCATTCAATACATATTCTTGAGGACCTACTGTGTGTCAGATGCTGTGTTGGTCACTTGGTAATACATAAAGGCATCTGTTTTCTCTCCCACTTATTTTTTATTGTGGTAAAATTTACATAACATAAAATTTACTATTTTAACCATTGTTAAATGTTCAGTTGAAGTAGCATTAAGTACATTCACTGTATTATGTACCTATCAGTATTTCCAGAACTTTTTCATCATCTCAAACAGAAATTCTATACTGAGTAAATAACTCCCCATTTTCCTTTCCCTCAGCCCCTGGTAACCTTTATTCTACTTTCTGTCTCTGTGAATTTGCCTGTTCTAGATACCTCATATAAGTGGAATCATGCAATATTTGTCCTTTTGTGTTCAGCTTATTTTACTTAGTATAATGTCTTAGAGGTTTTATCTGTGACTGAATAATATTTCCTTGTATGGATATACCATATTTTGTTTATCTGTTCATCTTCTGATGGCCATTTGGCTTATTTCCATTTTTTGGCTATTGTAAATAATGATGCTATGAACACCAGTAGACCGGTATCTGAGTCTGTTTTCAGTTCTTTTCAGTATATACCTGGGAGTGCAGTTGCTCAGTCATACGGTCATCTAGGTCTAACCTCTTGAGGAACCACCAGACTGTTTTCCACAGCAGCTGGGTCATTTGACAGTCCCTCTAGCGATGCGCAGAGGTTCCAGTTTCTCCACATCCTCTTCAACATTTCTTACTGTCTTTTGAGAATAGCCGTCCTAGTGGGTGTAAAATGGTATCTCATCATGATTTCAATTTGCATTTCCCAGAGGGTAAGTGATGTTGAGTATCTTTTCATGTGCCTTTTGGCCGTTTGAATGTCATCTTTGGAGAAATGTCTATTCGAGTCCTTTATTAGTTTTTTAATTGGAGTGTCCCTTTGTTGAGTCGTAAGAGTTCTTTGTATATTCTGGATACTAGACTCAGCGTATGTGTGATTTTAAAATGTTTTCTCTCGTCTACAGGTCATTTTTTTTTTATTTCTGTATTTGAGAGAGAGAGAGGATGAGAGAGAAAGCACATGAGATGGGGGGAGGGTCAGAGGGAGAAGCAGACTCCCTGCCGAGCAGGGAGCCTGATGCGGGACTCGATCCAGGGACTCCAGGATCATGACCTGAGCTGAAGGCAGTCACTTAACCAACTGAGCCACCCAGGCGCCCTACAGGTCATCTTTTCACCCCCTTGATAGTGTCCTCCGATGTACAAAAGTTTAAAATGTGATTAAGTTCACTTTATCTTTTTGTTGTTATCTGTGCTTTTGGTGTCGTACTTAAGAAAATACTGGCAAATCCATTGTAGGAATGAAGCTTTCCCCCATGTTTTCGTCTAAGAGTTTATAGTTTTAGCTCTTAGTTCAAGTCTTTGATCCATTTTGAGTTAATTTTTATATATATAAGGAAAAGGTATAACTTTATTCATTTGTATGTGGATATCCAGTTTTCCTGGCACCATTTGTTGAAGAATGGTTTTGACACCTTCGTTAGAAGTCAGTTGACCATATAAGATTTATTTCTGAGTTCTCCGTTCTATTCCATGAGTCTCCGTGTCTGTCTTATCCTCAGAAATCCTGTTTTGATTGTTATAGCTTTGTGGTCATTTTTGAAATTGGGAAATGTGAGTCTTCCAACTTTAATCTTTTTCAGGATTGTTTTGACTGTTGATGTCAAAACTCGGAATTCCCTAGGGATTTTAGGAGGGTGGTTTTATTTCTGGGTAAAAAAAAAAAAATAGAAACCCCATAGTGATTTTGATAGGGATTGACTCTGTATATGATTTGGGGTAGTGTTGTCATTTGAACATCTTCCAATCCATGAACAAGCCTTGTTGCCAGTTAATTTTGTTCAGTAACATTTTGTAGTTTTTAAGTGTAAAAGTCTTTGATTTCTTTCTTTTTTTTTTTAAGAATTTTTTATTCTCTTAAAGTAATTTCTACACCCAACATGGGGCTTGAACTCACAATCGAGAGTCACATGCTCTACCGACTGAGCCAGGCAGGCACCCCAAGTCTTTTCATTTCTATTAAGTTTATTCCTAAGTATTTTATTCCTTTTGATGATATTTTAAATGGAATTATTCTCTTAATATCTTTTGAGTTGTACACTGCTGGTTTCTAGAAATATAACTGGTTTTTGTGTGTTGATTTCATAACCTGCAACTTTGGTAAATTTATTAGCTCTAATAGGTTTTTTTGTGTGGATTCTTTAGGATTTTATACATAGAAGATCATGCCTGTCATCTGCAAACAGAAATAACTTTATCTCTTTCTAATTTGGTTGCTCATTCATTCCTTTTCCTTTCTTCCTTTTTAAATCTAATTATTCTGGCTAGAATTTCTAGTACTATGTTGAAGAGAAGTGGCAAAAGTACACATCCTTATAGTTTTTCACCATTGAGTATGATTATAGCTGTGGATTTTTTGTATATGTCCATCATCATGTTGAAGAAGTGCCCTTCTGTTCCTAGTTTATTCAGTGCCTTTATTGTGAAAGGGGATTGGATTTCCTCTATTTTTTCTGCATTTCAGTGAAATAATGATGTGGGTTTTTTCCGTCCTCTATTAGTGTGGTGTATTACATTGATTGATTTGCGTGTGTTGAACTACTCTTGCATCCTGAGGATAAACCCCGCTTGGTTGTGGAATATAATCCTTTTCATATGCTGCTGAATTTGGTTTGCTAGTATTTTGGTTTTAAAGATTATTTATTTATTTATTTGAGATAGAGCAAGAGAGAGCGAGAGCATGGGGGGAGGGGCAGAGGGAGAGGGAGAAGCAGGCTGTCTGCTGACCAGGGAGCCCCAATATGGGGCTTGATCCCAGGACTGTGAGATCATGACCTGAGCTGAAGGCAGATGCTTAACCAACTGAGCCACCCAGGTGTCCCAGTTTGCTAATATTTTGTTAGGGAGTTTTGCATTTATATTCATAAATGATACTGGCCTGTAGTTTTCTTGTGGTGTCTTTGGCTTTGGTATCAGAGTATGTTGATCTCATAGAATGAGTTAAGAAGTTAGTATTCCCTCTGGGGGTTGCCTGCATGGTTGGGCAATGCCTTGCAGTCAGGTCATGATCCCAGGGTCCTGGGATCGAGCCCTACATCGGGCTCCCTGCTCAGCAGGGAGTCTGCTTCTCCCCTCCCCCCCCACCCCCATAAATAAAATCTTAACGTATTCCCTCAGGGCGCCCGGCTGGCTCAGTTGGTAGAGCATGTGACTCTTGACCTCACTTTGGGCATAGAGCATACTTTAAAAAAAAAAAAGTATTCTCTCTTCTTCAGATTTCTTGGAAGATGTTGGGGAGGATTGATGTAATTCTTTGGTATAGTTCACCAGTGAAACAATCTAGTCCTGGGTCTGTCTTCCCTCCCTCCCTCCCTCCCTCCCTCCCTCCCTCCGTCAGTGAGAGAGGGAACACAAGTAGGGGGGAGTGGGAGAGGGAGAAGCAGGCTTCCCACCAAGCAGGGAACCCGATGTGGGACTCGATCCCATGACCTTAGTAGAAGGCAGATGGTTAACGACTGAGCCACCCAGGTGCCCCTTGGATTCATTTTGATTGTTACCTTCCTTCTGCTTATTTTGGGTTTAGTTTGCTCTTCTTTCTCCATTTCCTTAGTGTATACAGTAAGGTTATTTACTTGAGATTGTTCTTTTTTTAATGCAGATGTATACAGCTGTAAGTTTCCCTCTTTGTACTGCTTTTGCTGCATCCTATGAGTTTCTGTGTTCTGTTTTTGTTTTCATTTGTCTCAAGGTATTTTCTCATTTCCCTTGTGATTTCTTTTTTGACCCATTGGTTATTTAAGAGTGTGTTATTTAATTTCCACTAAATTTTTTAGTTTTGTTCCTATTATGATTTCTAGTTTTATTCAGTTATAAACAGAAAATATACTTTAATTGATTTTAGTACTTGCAAATTCATTAAGACTTGGTGGTCTATCTCAGAGAATTGTTCATGTGCACTTGAGAAGAATATTGTTGGATGGAGTGTTCTGTATATGTCAGTGAGATCTCATTGGTTTGTAGGTGTTATTTCCTTATTAATTTTCTGTATGGTTATTCTACTCATTATTGGAAGTGGGGTATTGAAGTTTCCACCTGTTATCATAGAACAATATATTTCTCCCTTGAATTCTGTCAGTTTTGCCTCATATATTTTGGCATTCTGTTGTTAGCAACATATGTATATAATTATTGTATCTTTTTGGATTGCACATTTTATCAGTATACAGTGTCCTTTGTCTCCTATAACCTTTTTTGACTTAAAGTCTGTTTTATCTGACAATAACATTTGGTTACTATTTGTGTGGAATATCTTTTTCCATTTTTTTACTTCCAGCCTCTTTGTGTCTTCACGTCTAAAGTGAGTCTCTTACAGAGAGTGTATAGATGATGAAATATTTTTAATCCATTCTGCCAATCTTTGCCTTTTTAATGGGAAAGTTTAGCCCATCTGTGTTAAAGTAATTACTTTATTTCTGCCATTTAGGTATCTGTATGCCATACCTATCTTTCGTTCCTTGGTTCCTCTATTATTGTCTTCTTTGGTATTTAGTTGAATTTTTATGGTGTATTTTGTTTTCCTTCTCTCCATATATATGTGTTTTACTTATTTACGTAGTGGTTACCTTGTGGATTACAATTACCATCTTAAAATTATAACAACCTAATCTTTTTTTTTTTTTAAGATTTTATTTATTGAGAGAGAGAGAATGAGATAGAGCACGAGAGGGGCGAGGGTCAGAGGGAGAAGCAGACTCCCCGCTGAGCAGGGAGCCCGATGCGGGACTCGATCCTGGGACTCCAGGATCATGACCTGAGCTGAAGGCAGTTGCCCAACCAACTGAGCCACCCAGGCGCCCATAACAACCTAATCTTTTTTTTTTTTTTAAGATTTTATTTATTTATTTGACAGAGAGAGACACAGAGAGAGAGGGAACACAAGCAGGGGGAGTGGGAGAGGGAGAAGCAGACTTCCTGCTGAGCAGGGAGCCGGATGCGGGGCTTGATCCCGGGATCCTGGGACCATGATCTGAGCCGAAGGCAGACGCTTCACGACTGAGCCACCCAGGCGCCCCAGCCTAATCTTAATAATACCAACTTTGTTTCAGTAGAAACTTCAAGGATAGATACTCTGCTTATATACATCTCTGTCCCTCTCCCTTGATGATGTTATTGTCTCATCATATCTTTATGTGTCTGTTAACATAAATTTATAAATACTGTTTTATGCATTTGTTTTTGAGAGAAAAGTTATAAACTAAAAGTATAGTAGCTTTGGCTTTTATATTTGCCTATGTAGTTATCGTTACCAGTGTTCTTTATTTCTTCTTACAGATTCAAATTACTGTCTAGTGTCTTCTCATTTCACCCTGAAGAACTCTCTTTAGCATTTCTTGTACAAAGCCTACTGGTAATGAACTCCCCCCCCTTTTTTTTTATCTGAAAATGCCTTAATTGTTTTTTCATTCCTGAAGGATAGTTTTGCCAGGCATAGAATTCTTGGTTAAAGGTGTTTTTTCTTTCCTGACTTCAGATATGTTGTCCTACCCCCAGCTCACTGAGTGCATTTAAAACAGTTGATTTAACATCTTTGACAAGTAACTTCTGTATCTGGGCTTCCTCGAGGGTGGCTTTTGTCAGATTTTTTTTTTCTTGTGACTGTGACATATCTTCTTGTTTCTTTGTGTGCTTTATGTTTTTATTGAGAACAACGAATCTGTACTGGACATTCTGAGTAAATTCTTTTACTTGTTGATTGTTGGAGCTGCGTGTACTCCTTGTTGTGTATGGTTATGGATATTTCTGTTTTATTATCTCTGTGGACAGCCAGTGACCTGTTCAAGATTTCCTTAAATGTCTGCCTCCACAAATTTAAAAAAAAAGAAAAGGCCCTGTTTCTAAATTTCCCAGTAGCTGCTGCTGTGGGAAGCCACTGCTATCAGGAGACCAAAACCCAGGCAAGTGTCTACACCAGGTCATCAGGACATTACCAGAGCAACCAAAACCACCAGTTTTGGGAGAACAAGGTCCCCATTGCTTGTCATGGCATCACCCATCTGTTCAGGAACACAGGACCCTATTTCCACATCTGTAGTGGGGCTGAGGAATGGGGGGTGGTAGTTGGTTTGCACTCCGTGCTTACTAATGAAAGATCAGCAGCTTATCCTTTCATCAAACACTTTCCTAGTTGATGTAACTGACTGATCAGGTTTCAGAATTCCAGAATAGTTGGTTCCGATCTCTCTTTCCATCTTATTAGTTGCTTTGGTGGAGGGACTGATCCCTAGAGCTGCCTACTATGCCATTTCGCGTATTGTTACTCCCTCTTATTTTTGCACCTGTACTTCTTAACTAGTCTACTCTGAGGGCTTTTATTCTATCGTTATTGTGCACACATAATAGATGTGTGAGGTATTAAAGATGTGAGAATGTTGTAAAAAGCAAGACTGTGTTGGTTTTAGAGCCAAACCGATCTACATCCAGACTTGCTGATTTACCTTGGGTAAATCTGAACCTCTGTGCATCTGTCAAATAGCTTTCGTAATATTGTGAGAGAAGGTGTGTAAAAGTGTTATTAGCAACTGTAAATGCCAGTGTTATACCAACATTAGTTGATATTCCTGTTTTATCATCAGTTGCTAAGCATTTAGTGCCAACCATTGTTAGATACTTTATGTACACATTCTCAGCAATAGTTCTGTAAAATGAGTATTCTCTTTTTTGTTTTTGTTTTGTTTTTTTACAGAAGAAACTAAAGTTTAAGAGAGGTTTTAGCAATTTTCTTAAAGTAAAATTAGGAGTCAAAGCCAGGGCTGCCTGACTCTAGCCCTTGATTACAGCTGTTGTTCCACACTGCCTCTTTGCTGAGTCACACTGTGATTTTAAGGTCTCTTACTTGTTTTTCTCCTTCAGGAGTCACATGCCATAGGAAAAAAGCCTGAAAATCCAGCAGACATGATTGAAGAAGGGGAGCTTATCCTATCTGTGAATATCTTATACCCTGTTATATTTCATAAGGTCAGTAGTAAAACCTTTTGAATTTCACAGGTAATATGGGGGACTTTTGTTAAAGGGTTTAATCATTTGAATAGTTACAACCTTTAGGGTTCAAAATAAATGCAAACATACACTGTTTTATGTAACAGTTATAATATTGGAATTTATTTGTAATTGCTGCACTGGAAGCAACTAAAAGTATATGTAAAGCCACAGTGATTGTAATTATGTGAATTCTTGCGTTTGTTTCTTAGGTGTGTTTGTTTGTTTGTTTGTTTTTTACAGAATAGGTGACTGGTAAAGGAGTAGGGTAACCCTTGTTCACCAAATCAGAATACGTGGGAAGCTGTCAAAACTAACTAAAAACAACTCTTCTTTGATGAAAATGCAGAAAGTTAACAGGAACATTCATAAATTTCTTAGAGGTCTCTGATAAAAAGAATTCTACCCTAGCCCCTAGGGTGTGTATTCTTGATTCCCCAAATAGATGTCACAAACTTTGATAAGGTTTAATTGAAATATTACTATACATGAATAGCACTTGTGAATAGTCAATAATGAATCATCTGGGATAGAGTTTTTTGTTTTTTTTTTTTTAAAGATTTAATTTTTTATTTGAGAGAGAGAGAATGAGAGATAGAGAGCACGAGAGGGAATAGGGTCAGAGGGAGAAGCAGACTCCCTGCTGAGCAGGGAGCCCGATGCGGGACTCGATCCCGGGACTCCAGGATCATGACCCGAGCCAAAGGCAGTGGCTTAACCAACTGAGCCACCCAGGCGCCCCTCATCTGGGATAGAGTTAGTACTAATTACCTTGTTTGATTAAGATCTGAAATTACTAGTCAAACCAAACCAATAAAACAGAACTCTGGGTCTATAACAGAGTAGTGTATAGATTGCTTGGAGGAAATTTTAAAACACACTGCTGCTGGGGCATCTGGGTGGCTCAGTCAGTGTAGATCGCCCAACTCTTGATCTCAGGGTTATGAATAGCCCTGGGTTGGACGTGGAGCCTACTTAATAATAAATAAAACACAGTGCTGCTAGATGAAGTTATATTCCAAAGGTTCTTGGTGATTTCATTTTAGTAGCATCTTGATTATAAACTTTAGCTTATTTTGTTTTTTTAAAGATTTTATTTATTTGACAGAGAGAGAGAGAGAGAGCACAAGCAGGGGGAGTGGCAGGCAGAGTGAGAAGCAGGCTCTCTGCCGAGCAGGGAGCCTGATGTGGGGCTTGATCCCAGGACCCTGGGATCACAACCTGAGCTGAAGGCAGACACCTAATGACTGAGCCACCCAGGCACCCCATAAACTTTAGCTTAAACTAAGAAAGTTCTGTTGCTAAGTGTCTTAGTCCCTTGTGGCCGCTGTAACAAAATACCGCTGATCGAGCGGCTTATAACCAGCAGTTTGCCTCAGTTCTGGATGTTGGCAGTCCAAGCTCGGGGTTAGCACAGGCAGGTGAGGCCCTCTTCCAGGTCACAGACCTCTCAGGGGTCCGAAGGAACTAGGCTTTCTGTGCGATCTTTTATAAGAGCACTAACCCCATTCATGAGGCTCAGCCTGCCACCTCATCACCCTCCCTCCCAGAGACCCAACCTCCGAACACTATCACTTGGGCGGTAGGATTCCAGTATCTGAATTTGGGGTGGACAAAGACATTCAGATCATAACACCAAGTGTCTCAGTTGTCTGTGGAATTCTAAGTTATGGAGGTGGCCGAGTGACTATACTAGAGGCCAATGCCATTGAGAGATGTTAATTACTTACATTTCCTGAGAGGAGCAAGTTGACCACAGCCGCAGGGCCACAGAGGAAAGCACCAGTGACAGTTGGGAACGAAAAGGAGTGAGGAGAAGCCATAGGCCACAGCCTTTATTGAGGTTTCCATGGGCAGGGCGAATGGTTCGGGCTTGGCTAGTTTGAGTAATTCCAGCGGGTTCGGGGGTCTAGGGACTGTCCCTAGTTGTCCACTACCTGACCTTACATTGATTTAGGACGAGCAAATACTGGCTTGGCATGTGAGAATGAGAACAAGGAAGTGGCTTCAGAGACCAGGCTCTGGATCACAGGGGAGATGTAAACAGTTTTGGCCATTAACTTGGCCCTGCTATTAGTGGATGCCAAATGGACAAATACAGAATCTAAGAAAACACAGAACACTAAGTTATGGGGATAACTTTAAATTAAGAAAACCAGTAACTTCATCTAGATCTGGTCAGGACAGGATTTACAGTTTACTTGCTTCGTCTCTAAGTGGACACTTATTTATTTACCATTTGAATTTTAGCACAAAGAACACAAACCATACCAGACGATGCTGGTGTTGGGCAGTCAGAAGCTCACAGAACTGAGAGATTCAATTTGCTGTGTCAGTGACCTCCAGATTGGTGGGGAATTCAGCAACACTCCTGATCAAGCTCCTGAGCACATAAGCAAAGTAAGGTGTTGTGTTTTCTTTTTTTTCTTACCCCTCATAAAACAAGAAGAAATAGTAATAGTCATAACAATAATAATAAGCTAAATAAGTAGTGATTACTCTAGCAGACTCATAAATGTTCCAGTAAATCCTTTCTCCTTTTATGCCATTCCATCAAGTTTATCTCTTCCCTTCTTTTTATCATCAAGACATTTTCAGGGGCGCCTGGGTGGCTCAGTCGTTAACCGTCTGCCTTTGGCTCAGCTCATGATCCCAGGGTCCTGGGATCGAGCCCCGCATCGGGCTCCCTGCTCCGTGGGAAGCCTGCTTCTCCCTCTCCCACTCCCCCTGCTTGTGTTCCCTCTCTTGCTGTATCTCTCTCTCAAATAAATAAAATAAATTAAAAAACGTAGGCTTCATTTTGGTGGTTCTTATAAATTCTCTTGGTCTTTCCTCAGTTTTCATGGTTTTAAATGTACTCTAATCTTTGTTCGTGTCTCTCTGTTGCCGCGTTCTCTCCTGATTTCCAAATCATTTTGACTGCCTCCCGGACATTTCCTTTTAGCCTCAGTGCTACCTGCATTTTATTTGAACTGCTACAGTCGATTCACTCTGCCCCTTTTCAGGGGAACGGTGTGATTCGTTCTGAAACTGCCTACATCTCGTGGCTTACCATCAGTGGAAAACCCTTCCTGTTTGTTTAATGGAGAAAATAAAGTTAGCAGAAAAGAACTTTCCATCACCTCTCACCTCCATATAGCCATCTGCCCGTGTACCCTGCCCTCCCACGTGGAACAGTGGCTGGACTAAAGCTGCTCCCACCTGAGGCCAGGCTGCCTGCCCATGGGATCCCCTGTCCTCACCGTGCTTGGCCTCACATCATGGTTCCTTCCATTCTGCCAGCTCTCCCTTCATTGCAGACGCGCTGTGGTCACTCCCTTCCTAAAACCTTGTCTCGACCATGCGTCTTCCCCTAGCCACCACTCAGAGTGTATAACAGCAAGTAGGAACAATAATACTCAATAATAGCCCCTAAATTCATTGTTTCTCTTTTTCTGCCGTCACCTTGTCTTGCACTCAACGTTTGTTCCCAGCACTCCTGGAAAATCACTTTTCTTGATACCACCATAGACTTGGTTCTCACCTTTTCTGACCACTCATCGGCACGTCACACCTTTGAATATTCCTTCTTCCTTGCAACATTTTCTTTACTTAGCTTTTAAGACATTACACCCACCTGATTTTCTTTCTGTCCGGCTGACTTTTAATTAATTCCTTTGCTGGATGCCTCTCATTTTCCTGACTTGTATTGTAAAGCCCTGGGTGTCAGTCCCTCAGAGCTTCCCTCTACATATCCTCCCTAGGTGATCTTAGCCAGATTCATAGCTGTCAGTACTGGGACTTCCAAAATTATATCTCCAATCTCAGCATCTTCTCTGACCTCCAGACTTCTCTATCCAGCAGTCTCCTTGACAGTTTTTTTATTTAAGTAATGTCTAACCCAATGTGGGACTCTAACTTAACAGCCCTGAGATCAGGAGTTCACATGCTCTTCTGACTGAGCCAGCCAGGTGCCCCATCCTTGACAGTTTTAATTTTTTTAATTTAATTTTTTAAATTTTTTTTAAAGAATTTATTTATGTATGTATGTATTTATTTGACACACAGGGAGAGAGGAAGAAGCAACCCCCGCACCGAGCAGGGAGCCCAATGTGGGGCTTGATCCCAGGGGATCATGACCTGAGCCGAAGGCAGATGCTTAACCGACTTAGCCACCCAGGCGCCCCAACAGCTTTTATTGGATGTCTAATAGCCATCTCAAACTTAATCTGTTCAAAAGCAGACTCTACATCTCCACCTCATTCTGTGCCTTCCTCAGTGTTCCTATCTCAGTAAATATGCCCGTTCTGAATCTGGTTACTTGGGCTAAAAACCTGGGAGTCCTCCTTGTCTCCTTTCCTCCCACACTGAAGGCATCAGCAAGAGCTCTGGCTCTACTTTGAAAATATATTCAGGCTTTGCCCCGCTCTTGCTTTCTCTGTCTCTAAGAAAAATAAAAAATAAATCTTTAAAAAAAATTAATAGTTTTCAAAAATAAAAAGAAATTGATCCTGTCCTTCTCCAGTTTAAAAATCTCAGTGGATCTCTGTAGGCTGACATATAAGGCCTTTTGTAATGATGACTTCCAAGTTAACTTTCCATACTATCCACCCCTACTTCTGCATCTTATGCTTCAGCCACAGATAATTTGTTGCTCAAGCCTAACACTTTTTCATGCCTCCGAATGTCTGAACATGGTAGGAAGCCCTTTCCCTCCCTCCATCCATCCGGTTCATACTCATATTTCCAAACCCAGCTTTAAACTCACTTATTACATAAAATTTTTCCTGACTGACCTCTCTTTGCCACTCTGGCACCATTTCGTCTAGCTATTACAGTGCCTATAATAATCGGCTGGTGCTATTTGATAACGTCTCTCTGCCCCACAGGGCGGGCTGTGTTCTAGTCCTTTTGGTGACTGGCAAGGAGACCAGCGTCCTATGACTCACATGTCGATTTCACTTAGTTTTCTAGTTACACCAAAATGGTTTTAAGATAATTGGTTTCTTCAGGTTTGGCATCTCGGTGCTCTTGGAAATAAA
This sequence comes from Callorhinus ursinus, assembly GCF_003265705.2. NCBI lineage: Eukaryota > Metazoa > Chordata > Mammalia > Carnivora > Otariidae > Callorhinus > Callorhinus ursinus. The sequence goes on from NW_027397101.1 coordinate 17,839,302, forward strand.
CATTAAAGAGAAACATGGAATTTCAAGGCTGTGTGCAGACCAGGAAATAAAAATTTATCTTTTAAAGGAGAAGCAGGAATCTTCTGCTGTTTCTCTACCCTACCAAAAAAAAAAGTGTAATTATAAAGTTTTTATAAATTCACTTTGATAAGCAAAATCTGAATTCACTCTGATGGCAATCATGTTTTCACTGCTCAAGGCAATTGGAGTCAGATCTGGGAATGAGTCTTAGTGCCAGGACCCTGGTTTTTGTTTTTGTTTTTTTTAAGATCTTATTTATTTATTTGACAGAGAGAGCAGGAACACAGGCAGGGGGAGTGGGAGAGGGAGAAGCAGGCTTCCCGCTGAATAGGGAGCCCAATGCGGGGCTCGATCCCAGGACCCTGGGATCATGACCTGAGCTGAAGGCAGACGCTTAACGACTGAGCCACCCGGGCCCCCCCCCCCCCCCCACCGAAAGGGTTTTTAACCAGGCGTGGCTAGTTCGTTGTGTTTGTACATCAGTGCTGATGCGTTCAGCAGCTTTCTAAGCAGGGGGTTGGATGACCCATCGTCCTATTTTAAATACTTAACACACGTGCAGTTGTATTGTTTCTGCCTCTTCCGTCTCTTTATTAAAATAATATCCTCTGGGGGCACCTGGTTAATTAAGCGTCTGCCTTTGGCTCAGGTCATGATCACAGGGTCCTGGGATCGAACCCAGCATTGGGCTCCCTGCTTGGTGGGGGGCCTGCTTCTCCCTCTGCCTGCCGCTCCCCCTGCTTTGTGCTCTCTCTGACAAATAAAATCTTAAAAAAAAAATAGGGTGCCTGGGTGAAAAAAAAAAATAATAGGGTGCCTGGGTGGCTCAGTTGGTTAAGTGACTGCCTTCGGCTCAGGTCATGATCCTGGAGTCCCGGGATCGAGTCCCACATCGGGCTCCCTGCTCAGCGGAGAGTCTACTTCTCCCTCTGACCCTCCCCCCTCTCATGCTCTATCTCATTCTCTCTCTCAGATAAATAAATAAAGTCTTAAAGAAAAAATATCCTCTGATTATTGAGCACTTACCATGTGCTAGACAGAAGTACGCTTTGGACAGAATTATCGCTGTTTGAAAGATACGAGGAAGTTGGCTCAGAGCGCTGTCATGCATTGCCTGTGTTTGGTAAGCAGAGTGGAGGCTGCATTCAGACCGTTGTCAGCTTGCCTTCCAAGCCCCACATTCTTGTTTGCTGTGTTGGCACGACGCCAGGCGTGAGGGTCTTTCCCCGCCTTTTTGTTTCCTTGCTGAATAGGCAGTGAGTGAAAACTCGGGCTGTGCTGAGAGTCGCAGCAGCTTCTAAACACATGGCCTCTGGAATCTCTGCTAACATTTGACCTATGGAAAGATTTTTATTTCACTGATTGGCATTTGTATTTTATGGTTTCGTTTTCTTTTTAATTTTTGCTTTGGAGTTTTTTTTTCCCTGTTTGTCTGAGTCGTCTTTCTTGATGAGTCTGGTCCCTTGGAAAATTCTGACCATACATGCAAGAAATAGTATGAGTCCTTATGTACCCATTACCCACCTTCACCAATTCTCAGCATTTTGCCAAATTACTATTATTATTAAAGCTTTTATTTATTAGAGACACAGCGAGAGAGGGAACCACAAGCAGGGGAGTGGGAGAGGGACAAGCAGGCTTCCTGCTGAGCAGGGAGCCTGATGCAGGGCTTGATCCCGGGACCCTGGGATCATGACCTGAGCCAAAGGCAGACATTTAACCAACTGAGCCACCCAGGCGCCCCTTGCCAAATTATTTTTATCTGTTTACCTCATGCCGTTGTCAAACTTAACAAAATTGAGAATTGATCTGTAAGTTAATGCTTTTTTGGACAGATATTTGGCGTGTATTCCACTGGTAATCATGGGAAAAAAAATCAGTGAGTTGCGGTTCTTGTAGCTGAGGAAAGGAGAATCTTTATTTCAACCAATAAGCAAGAATTTTGAATATTAACTTAGATGACTTTAGTATGTGAGAAGACTGGGAGCATTGAGCCAGTATATTTCAATCTATTTTAAAAGCTTATATCTAAAACATAATATGTTTTGCTAGCATTTGTTTTTTGGACTATAGTTGTTAAAGAATGGAGTGCATTTTTTTTTAAATATGTGTATAAGATCAGGCCAGTATTTTCTACTCAAGTGTTATTTTGTTTTGTTTTTTTTAATGACCCCTCACATTTTAATATGTGGTCTACTTTTAACATTTAACAGATTAGTTTTTTGTTTTTTTCTTTTTTGTCAGTAATCTCTTAAGGGTCTTGCTTAGAGGAACTTAAAAAAATACTTGGCACATATTGCTGTTACTTATTATAAATAAAGCCCTGGTGTAAGACAAAGAGCTTCTTCAGCATCTCTCCCATTACCATTTTCTCACAGCAGATCCTAGGAATACTTCTGAAAAAAATTTAAGATTTTATTTATTTGAGAGAGAAAGAGCAGAAGCTGTGGGGAGGGGCGGAGGGAGAGGGAGAAGCAGACTCCCTCGCTGAGCAAGGGAGCCCGATGCCGGGCTCCATCCCAGGACCTTGGGATCACGACCTGAGCCAAAGGCAGATGTTCAACCAGCTGAGCCACCCAGGTGCCCTATTTCTGAAATTCTAATATAGCTGATTTGAATGTTAGCAAGAGAACAAACTACTGATGCCTAAAATTATATATAAATGACTTTATTCACATGATCCTGTTAGTTCTCGATAGTTACTTTGTTTATAAAGTGGAAATAGTACCAGTAGACTCTGGGGCTACATTAGGTACATAACAGAAGTAACTTCTTACACTAGGTTTTCCATTTTGGTTGACGATCCTCCCCTCCCCAGGGTTGGTCAGCTAAAATAGCTGACAAAATAGGGAAACTAGTAGTGAGGATCTCTGGTTGCCACTGAAAATCAAAATTACCTGGTTTTGAGGTTGCTCACATCTTCTGTTCTATTTGTAGCCTGACACAAGGAAAAGTTATTAATGGATGACTTCAGATTTAGATGCAAAACAGTTCCCCTTCTAAATAATTATGCCAACCAAAAGCATTAAGTTCCCTAAATCACCTCAAGTTCTGTAGGAGCATTTTTTTTAAAAAAAAGATTTATTTATTTGACACAGAGAGAGACACAGTGAGAGAGGGAACACAAGCAGGGGGAGGGGCAGAGGGAGAAGCAGGCTTCCCGCGGAGCAGGGAGCCCAATGCAGGGCTCGATCCCAGGACCCTGGGATTATGACCTGAGCCGAAGGCATACGCTTAACAACTGAGCCACCCAGGCACCCTGTAGAAGCATTTTGTAATGAAAAAATGGAACTTTTGTTTTTATTTCCAAAATAAGGCAGTATTCTTTCAGAACCTTTATTTTAGATCCTAGCTTACCTCTTTGAGGGTCCAGAAGTATATTCAGTGGCAGTTTTTGTGTTAGCAGCTAGATACAGCATTCTAGTACATATTATCCTTTTGTCTCTACAAGTACCTGGGAAGGAGGTAATGGCTTGTACCCCTATGTTATGTGAAGAAACAGGGTCAGGGAAATTGAGGGACGGCCCAACGAGAAACTAGCACAGCTAGTCTCATAAGGGTGTCTGATGCCATTGCCCGATAATATGTAAATGAGGGAATGAAGAAAGAAAAATAGAAGCTTCGAAGGAGATAAATTTGGTTATTTTAGAGTAAGATTTTTTTAATACCTGAAACTTACATATCTTTCATAGTTCATAAACTGCTTTGGGGTTTTGCAGTCCTGTAAGATAGTGTGACAGATATACAGGTGAGGAATCCAAAGTCTGAGGAGTACTTATATATAGATTAAGAAAAAGAACACAGGTCTTCTCACTCTCCCCCAGGGGTCTGATTGTAAGGATATTTTGAAGAGCAAGTCTAACAGAGTGCCTCTCAGCACTGCTGGCCCATTTGAATCTCCTGGGGAGCTTGGGAAAACATTAGTGCCTGGGCCACATCCTGAGAGATTCTCATTTAATGACTCTGAGGTGAGACTTGGTCTTTTGGTGTTTCTAGGATTCTGTTATGCAGTGAGGATCAAGAGACACCCCTCTGGAAAGTCTGGTAGGCTGAAAGTTAAGAAACCTGACGATGGTTCAGACCAGTTGTGTGACTACTATGGTCCTCTGGGGCAAGACTGCTTGAGTAAGGGGACGCCTGGGTGGCTCACTCGGTTAAGTGTCTGTCTTCGGCTGACATCATGATCCCAGAGTCCTGGGATCGAGTCCCACATCGGGCTCCCTGCTCAGCGGGGAGTCTGCTTCTCCCTCTGCCCTTCACCCTGCTCATGCTATCTCTCAAATAAATAAAATCTTAAAAAAAAAAAAGACTGCAGAGTAAGAATAGATATTCAAATTCTGCCTAAGAATTATTGAAAATTTGAAGGGAGAATTTTTATAAAAGTACACTGAGGGCGCCTGGATGGTACAGTTGGTTGAGCATCCTAATCTTGGTTTCGGATAGTGATCTCAGGGCCGTGGGATCGAGCCCAGCATTGGTCTCCACGCTCAGTGTGGAGCCTGTTGGAGAGTCTCTCTCCTGATGCCCCTCCTGCTTGTGCTCTCTTTCAAATAATCTTTAAAAAAAAAAAAAGTACACTGGGTGCGTGGGTGGCTCAGTCGTTGGGCGTCTGCCTTCAGCTCAGGTCATGATCCCAGGGTCCTGGGATCGAGTCCCACATCGGGCTCCCTGCTCAGCGGGAAGCCTGCTTCTCCCTCTCCCACACTCCCTGCTTGTGTTCCCTCTCTTGCTGTCTCTCTCTCTGTTAAAAAATAAATTAAAAAAATCTTTAAAAAAAAAAAACTACACTGAGGGGCACCTGGGTGGCTCAGTCTGTTAAGCATCTGCCTTCGGCTCCCGTCATGATCCCAGGGTCCTAGGATCCATCTCCACATCGGGCTCCCTGCTCAGCCGGAAGTCTGCTTCTCCCTCTCCCTGCTCCTGCTCTCTTTCGCTATCTCTGTTTCTCTCTCACATAAATAAATAAATCTTTTTTTAAAAGTATGCTGAAAATATTAAAAAACAACAAAAACATAACTAATCACTTATCGCTGGGGAAATATCAAAGATGTGACTTTTGGTTTTTACTTCTAGTATCCAGAATAACTCACTGCTGTGTATTCATATAATAAAATAATATTGTTTATTTCATTTCTAATTAGGTTCCTTTCACACGTCTCAGAATACACGAATTTAAATCAGACCTAGTGATTAAAACAGCAATAGGATAACATTGAAAATAGCAGCAAGGATCAGATGTTTACACTTTCATGCCTGTAAATAGCATAATACTTGTCACATAGGTTCCCATTAAATAGTAAACAAATTAATGAGCTGAGCATATTTTGTGAGGTTGCATAAAGTTACTATAAAGCATATTAGTGTGGTTTTATGACCTATAGATTTTGAATTGGTAGCAATTTCCTAATTATTAATAGAGGACTCTCTTTCAATGCCATCTATTTCCTTATAGGACCTGTACAAATCAGCCTTCTTTTATTTTGAAGGGACATTTTACAATGATAAAAGATACCCCGAGTGCAGAGATTTGAGCAGGTACAGTTTTCAAAAATCTTCTCAGTTTTTCCTGTTTCTAGTTCTTGAAATAGTGAGATCTCCACAAATCCTATTACTGGTCCATTAAGGGTCTTTGCTAAGGAATTGTTTTGTTAGACTGGTTTGTTTTGGGGTCAGAAATACCAGTTTTTTAAAATATATTCAGTTATTTCATCTGGTTGGCCTAGGTATTAGTAAGTTAATCAAAATTTTTTTACTTCAGAAAGAAAATTTTCCTATCAAAGATCTACAGACTATTTCAAAATCTTCGTGTTATCTACCGTCTTAGAAATTCCAGCAAATCTTGGGGCACTTGGCTGGCTCAGTCAGTAGCAACTCTTGATCTCGGGGGGTCGTGAGTTTGAGCCCCATGTTGGGTGTGGAGCCTACTTTAAAAAAACAAAAAAAATTCTAGCAGATCTTGTATTGAGCCATAGATACGTCTAAGAAACTTTAAATCCCACTTAAACACTTTATTAGTCTCTTTCATATTTAGGTGATAGCAATAAATTAATCTGTTTTTTCTGCTTTTCCAGTATATACTGTTGTTTGCCCTAGATGAGTATGTTAAATATATGGTTAAGTATGTAACATGGAAAATCTATAGCTCATAGTCATGTTAATTAGCCCATACTTTGACTATCAGTGTCTTAGCAACTAGAATATATATGTATATTGTTTGGCAATATACATATATTGCCAAATATATGTATTTGAGTGTTTATATACATTCTCTTTAATTTTAGCCATTTGTATCTGTATTCTAATGTAGCAGTTCTCAAACTTGCTGCTTTCATCATTCCTTTATACTATAATTGAGTCTAAAGAACTTTATGTGGGCTTTAGCTATCAGTATTTACCATATTAGAAATTGAAACTAAGAAATATTTTAAATATTAATTAATTTAATCCCATTACATGTTAACATTAGTAATTCTGTTTTCCAGAACAGAATGAGGCGGATGTCATTGTTCTACATTTTCCATTCAGTCTGAAATGATAAAACACATCATGTAGCCTTTAGAATACTGGTCATTTATGAGAGATTGGGAGTTGAAAAGGGCAAATGACATTTAATCACAAAGATCATTTTGACTTCCAGAACCACACTTTGAGAACTGTTGCTCTAATGGATAAAGACACATTCAGAGTTCTTAATTTCTACATGTGTCAGCCACTAAGATTTTCTCCTCAAGGTGGCAACTGTCCGGTTATATTGAGTGAGCCAGGCTTTATGAAATACTTGCAGTCACAAACCGTTTTCTGTCATTTTTAGGTTTTTGTGGCATAATGAAATATCCTTGTCTTTCCCCCCCTTCAGAACTATCATTGAATGGTCAGAGTCCCATGACAGAGGCTATGGAAAATTTCAGACTGCTAAAATGGAAGATTTCACCTTCAACGACCTGTATATTAAACTGGGTTTTCCTTACTTATATTGTCACCAGGGAGACTGTGAGCATGTTGTTGTCATTACTGACATAAGGTAAGTGGCAGCACTCAGAACATTGTATTTGTTCTGTTTTCCTTTTCTTTATTTCACAGTATAAAAGCACAGGCAGTTTGGTTTTGTTTTTACACTGCAGCTTGGCTTGGGAGCAGCAAAATCATGTTTGCTCTCCATGGATTGACCAACTCTTCATCCGTTTATATTCTGTCTTTATTTTGGGGAGTAGCTATAATAGAAATACTTTTATTAGAGGGTTAAAAATCTGTAAGTGTCTCCATTTGTATATCAGGCAGGCAGTAGCCATCCACTTTGGATATCACTTTGTATATCCTATCACGCCTTTGCTTAGCAAATTTGCAACTGTGTATCTAGGTTTCTTGTCTCTTTGCCAGAATTTTAAGGAGATCAAAGGGAACTAGGGGAAGAGAAGGGTAATTCTAGTATTTGACAAATGTGAAGTCTTAATGCTTTCATCAAGTATAAAGTGAGAAGGACTAGTTTAAAATGAGATTTTGTTATAATTTTGTATAGCTTGGGTGTCTCTCATAAGGCTCTTCCTTATTTAGGAAATCTCAATTTGTGCAGGATCAATATATAGGAATAAGCCCTATTCCATCCCTGCTTTAATTCCGAGAGACCATTTTTATGTTTTTTGTGTGTGTGTGTGTGTGTGTGTGTGTGTGTGTGTGTGTGTGTGTGGAGTAGTGATACACCCAGGCTTTTTATTATACCAGTGTAGGAACTGATGCCTTCAGAAAGTCCCTGCCTCCACTTTTCTTGGATCTTAGTGACCAGTCTCCAAAATTCTGCCTGGCATGCACTTATTCTCAGGAGGTTTCCCGAGGAAGGACTTCGTACTTACTGCTTAGGAAACCTTGAAGTAGAAAAACACGAATGCAGGGGCACCTGGGTGGCTCAGTTGGTTAAGCGTCTGCCTTCGGCTCAGGTCATGGTCCCGGGGTCCTGGGATCGAGCCCTGAGTCGGGGTCCTTGCTCAACGGGGAGTCTGCTTCTCCCTCTGCCAACCGCTGTCCCTGCTTGTGCTCTTTTTCTCTGACAAATAAAATCTTAAAAAAAAAAGAAAAGAAAAAAACCCATGACTGCAAAAGCAGAAGAGATAATGCTGGTAAAGGGAAATTCCATAATGATGGCCATCTAGCAATTTGTCCCGAGACTGGAGCACAGCAGAGAACTCAGGAAGGTGTCTAGAACTGCCAGGTGTCCTGCTGGTGCATAAACACTTGGAGAGTATGCTTCTCATTCTGTCAGGAAGTACAGAACTGAATTAGCGACAGGTACACGGCAACCTAAGCAGATGCGAACCTGAGAGAAGTCGTTAGCTGGCAGCCTCTGGCTCGTAGCTGGAAAACCGTGTGTTACACAGTAAAAGGAACCTGCAGTCGGTTGTGGAGTTGAGGTGTAAGTAGTAATATTAATTTGGCATCATGTAAACATTAAATATTTAACCAAAGTTATTTTGGTTCTGTAGAGGGATGTTGAGGAGGTAAATTTAAAAGAAACAGTTAAGTATGCAAAACAGTGGCCCTTAGGGAAGAAGATTGGCTGAAGCAAAGGGCCAGGGGGTCAGGAGAGCTCATAAACCCCAGTTTTGTAGGACTTAAAATTAGATATTTTTCTTTGATAATTTTATATAAGCTATTCTGCCTGCTCTTTCCCTGAGGGGAACGTGCCTGAGAATTAGCATAATAAGATGGGAGACAAGCCACTTTCCTCTGATTTTAGTTTAACATTTCTTACTGTATGGCAGTGTCAGTCCTTAAACTCCAGGCAACGTGGGAAAACAACACTTATTAAACATTTGCAGCGTGGGATGTTCCTAAGGAATTTTTAGTTTCAGCTTTTTAAAAAAGATTTTTTAGTTTCACTTTTTAAGAGTTTATTTTTAAGCAGTCCCTACACCCAGTGTGGGGCTTGAACCCACAACCCCCAAGACTAAGAGTCACATGGTCTACTGACTGAGTCAGGTGGGCGCCCTTTAAAGAATTTTTAAATATAATTTGGACTACAAGTCATTTTTTACAAAAGATTTTATTATTTGAGAGAGAGAGCGGGCACATGAGCGGGGGCGGGGGCAGAGGCAGAGGGAGAAGCAAGCTTCCCGCTCAGCGGGGCTCGATCCCAGGACCCCAGGATCATGACCTGAGCCGAAGGCAGATGCTGAACCGACTGAGCCACCCAGGTGCCCCTAGACTACAAGTCATTTTTATCTTCTAGGTGGATTTAATCATTCAGTGCCATACTATAGTCTAATAGTTGGTAAGCTGGGGCGCCTGGGTGGCTCAGTCGTTAAGTGTCTGCCTTCAGCTCAGATTGTGATCCCGGGGTCCTAGGATCGAGCCCTGCATCGGGCTCCGTCCTCGGTGGGAAGCCTGCTTCTCCCTCTCCCGCTCCCTCCTGCTTGTGTTCCCTCTCTCGCTGTATCTCTGTCAAGTAAATAAAATCTTAAAAAAAAACTAGTAATAGTTGGTAAGCTTACAAGTTTTATTAATCATTTTCTGATATGAAGTTGATATATTGCTACCCTTACTAAAGGACAAAAAGAAAGAATCGAATTTTTAAAATGGTCATGGACCTTTAGAACACTCTAGTGTAGTCCCTTTTTTGGATGAAGAATCTAAGGTCCAGCATGGTTAAGGAATTTACTCACACCCAGTCAGCTGATTAGTGGCATAGTAGAGACTGACTTCCATTTACAATTTACGAATTCTGACACCTAAAACTAGAGTCCTCTATCAGTTCACATTATACCAGGAGTACGATTTAGATTTTAATAAAGAGGATGGTAAACAAGAGCCACGTAACATATAACCAAATAGATAAAATAGTTGCTCAAACTGTGTTTCATAAGAAGGTATTAAGTGTTGAGTAAAGCAAGGGCTCTCTGATGGAATACATTCAAGATCTGCTGCACATAGATCTCCCTCTTAAAGAGTCACAGAACACATTACCGTAAAATGCTTTGGGAAGTTTCATAGGAAAGAAAACATTGTTTAATCCCAAATGATCTTTAGGAGAGTGTTTCTGTAGAACACAGGTCAGACCTTGTTTATACCTAAGTCTTTCATAAGAAAAAAATTGAAAAATATACCTACTGTGTTCTTAATGTTGAGGTACAGATATATTTCTTTACAGATCACAATTTGCATTTTTTTAACAATTTGCATTTTAATATTTTCGTTTACGTCTCATGTACACAAAGGCTTGCGCATTGTGATGACTGCTTGGATAGGACACTTTATCCCCTTCTTATCAAGAAGCATTGGCTGTGGACCAGAAAATGTTTTGTTTGTAAAATGTACACAGCCAGGTAAGCGATAGGTATTTTTTTCTTCAAGAATTACTGGTTTTCAATAGTGAAATACTTTCGATTTTTGGTATTTCAGTGTTTCCTATTTTGATTTGAACCTGAGAACTTAACTTTGGGGGTATAAATAATAGAAATGGTTTTATCTAGTAGGTAAGTGCTGCAGAGTAGGTTACATTTAAACAGTAAGGAAATGAATTCTATGTAGTGGAAGTCCAGAATTGGGTCAGACTTTGGATGAGTCAATACTCAGTGTCATCAGGGAGCCGTGTCGTCTTTTCCTCTGCAGTTTACAAAATCAGCTTCATCCACGGCTCCTCCATGTAAAAATAACAGCATTCAATATATGTATAATGAGGTCAAAATATGGTTCCATAAAATTTTTACTTTGTGACACTTCACACTTAGTTAACTGTGGATCAGAGTCAAAAAACTCAGAGGAAAAGAGAATAATTGCTTATCAGATTGGGGGGGGTTCTCCCCGCCCCCCCAGTAGGCTTCTCTAAATGGTAAGTAGGAAAACATGATAAATCAGTTATCAAACTGGAAATCAGGGAATGTTAAAATAGACCATGAGATGCAGATTCAAATAGATTGAAAACCAGTCTTTGATCTTCCCGAAACCAGTACATCTCAGGCCAAAAAACAAAAGTATCAGTTGATTGTTGCCCATATTCCAGTTTGTATACACTCTGTAACATTTTATCCTGAATTCTAGGTAAAACACCTGGAGTTTTCAAATTAGCCAGGACTAATTTACCAGTTAAAAAGATAAGTTACACAAAAGTTCATCAGGTCTGTAGCATCTAATATATATTATGGTTTTTCAAGATGGCCTATTACATTTTAACAGTTACTTGGGAGGATAGGTTAGTCATATCAAAAGTGCAGAATGCTTTCTTGTATGGATTTATATTTTTCTCTACTTACCTTCAAGAAGTCTTTCAGAGAAACAGCACTCTGCAGGGTTTCTGTTAGTTGCCCTTTTGCCTTGCAGAGTATTGGTAGTGATATGTCTGTATCTATATGCACAGACAAGATTGTATAAAGGATTACGGTACATTAAGACAGGATAAGGCAATAGTGGGAATGTTATGTTTACACATTACTACAGGTCCTAACACATTAAAGCTTGAGAAAGTTGACTGTAATGATGTACAATTTTTTTTTTGATTACAGATGGGTGACGAACAACGACAGTTTTGCACCAGAGGACCCATGTTTCTTTTGTGATGTTTGCTTTCGGATGCTCCACTATGATTCAGAAGGCAACAAACTAGGAGAATTCCTTGCTTATCCTTATGTTGATCCTGGAACCTTTAACTAATAATAACAAAAAATGTACCTTGTGAAGTTACTGTCCTCTTGGATGGTTACTTTATTTCCAGAACATGCCACTGAGGAACAGGATCCCCCTGAAATAATCAGCTAGTTACCCACGCCCCTGCAAAAGTTGACATCACAGGTCTTTTTTTTTTTTTTTTAAATCACAGGTTTTCTTATAAAGTACCTTGTGTTTAGAAATCTTTTAGTATTTATTTCAAAATGGGGTTTTTATTTAGTGTGCCCATTTTTAAGTATGTTTATCATACTAAGTTGTAGGAGTACTTTATATTTTTTTGAATACAAATCCTGTCAGATTCAAGTATTCTGGTTTTTAGCCAGTCTGTGGCTTGCCTAAATCATTCTGTGTCCAGAGTACTTTTTGCTAATCTATAATTAGAAAAATTCAGTTAATCATACATCAACTGGTGGAAGTGTTTTGAAAATTCTTTGAAGAATGTGAGCGCTATACCTTGTACCATAAGGCTTCCAAGGTAAAGATCCCTTAAATATCCGTGATAAAAATGAGGGAGAAGAATAAAAGTAGATTTAACAAATACAGTATTAAGAATAGCTATTCTGTAATCTGATCCCACGGTGGGCTCTTTTGTAATATTAGGTTTGGTTTTGGTAGAAACTAGCAAGCATACTAATCATTTTAATGAGACTCACTGCATGAATAATGAATGTAAAAAGATCTTTCAGTACATATAGACTCATACCTTCACAAAAGTAATGTTTAAATTGAAGATTCATTTCTTGATGAGAACTTTTTCAGTTTAATTTTATAATTGAAATAGATTTTGGGGCACCTGGCTGGCTCAGTTGGTAGAGCATGCAACTCTTGATCTCAGGGTTTTAAGTTTGAGCCCCACACTGGGTGTAGAGATTACTTAAAAATCTTAAAAAGGAAAGAAAAATAACAGGACCACTGGGACATGGGAAGTCAAGATCGTGTGGATCGCTAGCTCTGGTTCACTCATTCTTGCACAATAACACCCAGTATTCTATATGCAAAAACAAGAGTTTTTCTGGCCCAACTCTTCCATTCCTCCAGCTCCCTCACCCTGACAACCCTGTTTATTCACATCTCTCATTCTGGGCAAAAGGACACCTTAGATGAATTCCAAGGTCTAGATCATCACAGAAAATTACAGCTATCTATATTGAAATGTTTTCCTCAAATCCTTTTTGGTGGAAAATTTAGTTTTAAGACTTTTAAGAATGCTGTAAAATAGTTCCTTTTAGATGTGTCATTATATAAATTCCACTTTCTCTCTCCTAGGTTATTTATTTAAATTCAGCTGAGTTCCACATTCCCTGGATGGCTAAGAACAGACATTTACCATACAAATCAAAAACTGATGAAGCCTTTAAGCCTCTATGTTTAAAAGCTTGGCAGTGAAATGTTTTATGGACTTAGATTACATATCCAATTAAGTTGATTGGTGTGCTGAGGACAAGCACCTGTTTCTGGTATGTGTAGTGATGGTCTCATTCACTGATTCAGTAAATATACCAGAGGATCAGTAAAAAGAAGAGGTGTCTCCCCTGGCTGGCTTATGTTACTGTCTGAATTTTTACTTTCGTGTTTCTAATGATGCTAAATTGAACAGATTAAAAATTCTGCTAGAAAACCATGTTTACCCAATTCCTATAAGTTCTACAGGTAAAAATGTATTTCTCTTTTTAAAAGATTTTTTTTTTCTTTAGAGAGCGAGTGAGCGTGCGGGGAGAGGGGCAGAGGGAGAGAATCCTAAGCAGACTGATTCCAACACAGAATGCAATTCCATGACCCCGAGATCATGACCTGAGGCAAAATCAAGAGTTGGACACTCAACTGACGGAGCTACCCAGGCACCCCCTGCTTCCTTTATTTTTAAACTGTATTCCTTGTAGGTCTTGCATTAGTATGCAAGGGTGTTTATTTTTTTTTTCTCTCCAAATTAAATTCTACTTAGTTAATATATAGTGTAATATGTTTAGGTTTTACTTTGATTCATTTTCATTTCATATTCTCAAAACAGCAAATTCCAAAACGTGCACTGTACTAACAAAAGCATTAGTCCACGTGTGATCATTTTAGTGGACAAAGAAGAAAGACTGTCAATTAAAACATTACTGCTAGTGAAATTCTATCATTTTTTTTTGTTAATTTAAAGATTTGATTTGTCAGAGAGAGAGAGCATGCATAAGCAGGGGGAATGGCAGGAACAGGGAGCAGCAGAGGCACCCCGCTGAGCAAGGAGCCCAAAGCAGGGCTCCATCTCAGGACCCCCGGGGATCATGATCTGAGCCAAAGGCAGACGCTTAACTGACTGAGCCACCCAGGCATCCCTTATTTTATCATTTAAGAATCTCATCCTTCTGGTTCTTGAGGGTAACTTTTCCAGCAAAGTTACAAAGGCTCTGGTGTCTTTGTGTTATCATTTCCCCTTGTGAAATCTAGAGGAAGAAAGACTAACCTAGTCACTCCCAGAAGTTTTGCCCATATTTATCACTTATACAGATGTCCCACCAAATTCAGGTCAAAAGACCTTCCAAGTTTAAAACAGGCCTGAAAGAGGTCTTGAATTAAGTATTTTATAGCTGTAAATTTCAATATTAAACATTACCTAAATTATGTCATTTTATCTAATGAAAAGCAAATATGGTAATGAACTTATAAATCAGCATCCTCTGTAGTTAGAAATGAGATTTCGATAGAATAATGGATGAACATGCACAAAAAGCACTATTCAGAAAAGCAGTACCTGTTTCTTTAGATATCTTTTTCAGCCTTTGGTATCCTGGTAAGGATAATTTTACCTTCTCCTAATCAAATCATAATGTCTTTATTATTATCTCTACGGTTAGAGAATTCCATAGCACAAATATGAAAACATTTCTACATATATCGCAACTTCATTTCTTAAGGTTTGTAATTATGGGTTTGCTATTTCCAATAGATCACCCTTTCTCTGGCCAATGGGACAAAATAAGGTGTTAGTGAAGCCCTCACAGAGCCTTGTAAGCCTTTGGTCTTATATAGGATTAGTTGGCAGACCGCATCTTGACCTGACCTCTTCGAAGACATCAGGTGAGTGTGTGTGCGGGTACTCTACAAGCAGTGTATCAGCAAAAACTGGGTAAAAAAGATCATCCTATTTGAAACTGCAGGATGTAATAGAAGGTTAAGATCGTCAAGTTGTTCATACAGTTTCCCTCCAGTTCAGATGACACCTCTGAAATCTCCAGAGCAGCTAAGAAGGCTTCCAACAATTCATTCTGCAGGGCCATGCATCGCTTACTCTTTTAAATGTTAGCCGGTAGGTTTAAATAGCACAAAATAGGTGGTTTATACATGCCCCCCCCAAAAGAAGAAAATATCTCCTCTTTTGCTAGCTATTTCATTTAAATTATCTTAGTGACTTGTTCAGCAGTGGAGTTTTGATCAAATACACAATTTAAATGGAGCAAATGCTCCTGAAAGTTTAGTATTTATGACTTTTTTAAGAGTTCGGAGAGCGGTAGTTACCTGTGAATTAGCTTATGACCCAACAGAAAATGGAAGGCCAGTTATATTTTCACACTATATTAATCAACTGTTTCGAGCAAGGCCAGCCCAAACAAACCATACATAAATTATCAGAATGCTGCTATATATATATCCTGAAGTTGAATATTCTGTGGTTTCTTAGTAAACTATATTGCTCTGTTGGGTTATAGAATAAAAGAGGAGGGTGAACAAAAAAATAACAATATTTAGTTACCCTGTCTTATCTCCCCAGACAACACAATCTCTATACCAAGCTAACCAAGAAATTACTCCCTTGGAAGCAAATCCAGAATTCCAAAACACTTTTGTAAATAGCAAAGAATTAATTTACTAGTAGAGTTTGATAGAAAAATCCTTTAATCAAAACAAGTTTACAATGTTGACACTTATGGCTTAACTAGAGTAAGTCCAAATTTAAATTGTATTAAGGACCAGATATAATGTAGTATCAATAGTTACCTCAAAACAGTAGGTCCCAGTTCCATTGTAAGACCTCTCAAAAAGCAAAACTCCAATTACTGAAATAATTCAAACTATCCATTTATAGGTGAAAACCATTATCTGAGAGGTCCAAACATACAATGCATGTCACATGCAAACACTGGTATTAAGCCTGTTCTCCGTATTCATATTTTCAAAACATAAGTCTTTTAGCTACTGAAACCACCAACTGACCTAATAATCAAAATATCTTAAAAATGCTGTTAAGTTACCCTTAAATTTTGTTAACCTTGGTTTACCCTGATTTAGTCCATATATATGAATATACAGACTACCAAAATACTCCTTTACTTTAACTGCCTCGGAGCAACATACATATTTTCTACTTACAATTCTGTCACATGGAGGATCTCTAAGAACCCCTTCTGATAGAGCCATGTTTCCAAATAGGTTAGTTTTACTTATATAGCATTTACTTCTATTTACCGCATAAGAATCACGGAATTTTTTTTCCCAATTAAAAAAATACTTTGACTTCCTTAATGACTGACTTTTTAAAAATTCAGAAACGCGAGACAGTTCTCAAAAATAAACTTTTATCATTTAGTTTTTAGTTTCAGCTACTAGTGCCTGTAAAGGATCTCAGATGGTTGAACCCTAAAGCCAGAGTCATTCCTAAACATACCCCTTCTGCTTTCTGTAGAAAAGTCACATGACCTCACTGAATTCCCAGCCATAAATCTGAGTTACTTTCAAAAGTTAACATGAGTTTTGTACCTTGTAGAACTGTCAGTTGGAATCTCTAGTTGTCATACAAAAAGGCATACAGACCACAAATTGTTACAAAGCAGCAGGATAATGTAGCACAATGTAGACTGTGAGATTAAAATTAACTTTTGATAAAAGGAGTGAGTACTTGTATAGAAGTAACATTTTATCTACCATAAAAATGCGTAACTTCTACAAAACCCACAAACAGTGAAAAGACAGTCTGGTAAATCCAAGGTTTGTAAAAACTATGCACAAAACCCACAGTATTTGGGAAAAGAGGAAAGGTTTATACAAGTAGCAGTTTTAAAAATGTAACTTTTTTCTACTATCAATTACACATTAACATACACACGCTAATTGAAATTATGCTACAACCAAATGTCTGGAAAAGCAGTTTAACATTTCCTAAATGGGTTTTCCCTCACATTTACTGAATAATGTAGCTGTTAATACTGCACAAGTACAATTAGCAATAATGTTTAATTACTTTTAAACAAATATAAAGGGATTTTTCTCCCTCAAAACAAGTTTTCAACATCAAAACCTATGCTTATAAAAATTTAAAACTTTCAGCAGTCTAAATATTTCAAATGAAAACCATTACAAACTCTTCAAATGTTCTTTATATTCCAGGTATGTCAACCTAATTATCTAGTGTAGAATCCTTCAGAGATATTTCAGGCTCTCTCTCTTCACTGGATGGCCTAAAGGAAGGAAAGAAAGGTGTGTCAACTGGGATTAGGGGCTTTTCTCCTTCATGAGGGTCAGAAAACACATTAAATCCGTGCATTTTTATTTTTAAAATATCAAATTATTTTTAAAAATCTTGACTTTTTGGTCAAAATTTAATTTTCCATGTTGTATCTTCTTCCTAAAGTAATATTCAGATCAAGCAAATTAACTCAGGGAAGCATCATGGCTCAGGCCCTTTCCATCATTTCCAGCTTTAAAATGAATTCCCTTTAAAAACATGAAAAGGTTATATCTGTGATACCAACATATTACAAACCTTAATAAGGAGAGGGGATGACAGAGACACAGATAAGATTTCCCTGAATTTCAGAATTAGAAGGGATGCTTGATTCCAAGTCCTTCAAACGTGCAGCAGAACAAACCAAGACTCGGGTAACTACAGTCCAATAACTAGTTGTTTAGAGGCTATAATACAAAACAGCCTGTGATTCTAGATCTCATTTTTGTATTACCCTGTCACAATGCAAGAAAGTATGAATGTAAATCACTATTAAAGCTGTTATCAGTGAAAAAAGTCCAAAGATGAAGTTATTTTAAACTGGATTCCTACTATCTAGCTCTATTCCCTTTGACTACAGGCAAGTTAAATGTAAATTATGAAGTTTTTTGCTTTTTGCCTTTCTGATTTGTATCTTGCTTCCTGAGTTCAGGAATTGAGTGATCAAAATACAATCCTATACAAATAACCTTGGAACAGCAATGTGATTTTAAAAATTAAAAATATACATGACCCATTAAAATATGTCCTCACTTTTTCTTACTGCTGGCCTCGTGGTTGTCTTTGCTTTCCTCACTGCTGTCTCCATTGTGTTGTGGTTGATTACCGTCTTGAGCATCGGAGCCTCCATTTAGAGTCTTTGAACCTTTAAAAAGGTTCCAATGGAAAAACTGTTAGAGCTTCTAGTACTTTAAGATGTCCTCTAAAGAGCCAAAATAAAAAATAAAATACGGCCCTAAAGTTTCTAATACTTAATACACCTTATTTGAAATTACACTGTAATCTTTTGGGTAGCTGAGGCACACTAAATAGCAGGGTTACTATATATGGGTACAAGAAAGGGGGGGCTTTTAAAGATTTTATTTTAGAGAGTGTGTACAAGTGGGGGGGGAAGGGCAGAGGAGAAGAGAGGATCTCAAGTAGACACCGTGCTCCATCTCACAATCTTGAGATCATGACCTGAGCCGAAATCAACAGTTGGACATTCAACCAAGGCACCAAAAGCGGGGGGGGGGGGAGGGGGGCCACTTAATCTGGTCATTCCCTTTCTTATAAAAATGTGCATCATAGTAAAATTTTATATCTTTACTTGGTATTTTACAACAAAGTGTCAAAAGTACTATTCTTAACAGGATTTTGTGTCCTACCTAACCTAAGTAAATGAGGGCATCCCTGTAAATCTTATTTCTAAGAAATCTCTAAGGAGACCTATATCATCATTCCCTAATAAATAAAATATCCAACTCCTAAAGACATTTAATAACATGGAATTGGGGGAGCTGATAATGACACTATGTTCTATTTAAGAATCCATCACAGATACATCCTAACATATTTGTGGTTGAAATAGCGTATCTGGAATTTGCTTCACAGAGAAACCTGAAGAGGGTAAAACAGAGCAACAATCATTTACTGATAACTGCAGGAGATGAGTGATGGGAACATGGGAAGTTCCTTTCTTGTCTACTGTTGTCAGAAATTATTCCTAATTTAAGTGAAAAGAACAGCAACTGCTAATTTAAGCTTGATTATAAATGATTTAAACAGAAATGCTCAACCTGAAGCTTCTGTTTTTCTAAGTGCTTTATGAAACCTTAGATAAGGTATTAATGAAATTATACGTCAAAGCCATTTTTTAAAAGCGGTCCCAGCAAACAACTTATTATCACATACCTGTTTGTTCCTTTTCTAGCTTTTTGTTTGGCCCTTTCTTCCCTTGATCTTTGGTTTTATTTGCTTCCTCATGCTGTCTTTGTTCGGCAAGAGATTTATTCAGCACTTGTGTGATCACAGAATCTCCTTCACCAACCAAAAACATATTCTTAAACTTGTTATACAGCATTGTAGACTTTTCCATGATAACCTGACTAACTTTGAAACGCCGTATCTGAGAAAACAAAATAGACACTCACAATTGTTTTCTTCACTGATTTGTAAAATGGTACTTAATGAACTGTTGATGAGGAAATTTTCACACTCTGCACGACTCTGGATCACTTACTTTTTTCAGTGTTGTAATCATTTCTGTGTGCTTCTGAGCTTGTTGCATTGTGACCTGAAGTGAAGCAAGTTCATCCAAGGCCTCAATACATCTGTTCACATCCTTCATGACAAGACAGTAATTTCATAGCTGTTAATCACCACACCCTATATGATCTAGTCCTAAAGATTACTTTTAAAATCTCAAACAAGGCAATAAAAAGGGCCAGTAATAGTCCCATTTTTCTTAAATTTACACATACTTATAAAACATGAGAAAAAACATGAAGCAATAAAAGGAGTACTATATTTTTAAATGAGGTATTTAAAGACTTACAAGATTATCAATTTTGAGTGAATTTTTAATTTCAGCATGTATCCTTTGAAGTCGAGAATCCATTGATGTTTCTATAAATTAAAATTTGAAACACAGTAAATAGTTTTTCCAAAACCAGTATTTCTGTATAAATCTAATAGGCAAAGCACAATGACAAGATTTGAATTTTTAAAAATGTTCTTCATAATCTGCCTAGTTCACCAAGAAGTTATTTGCCATTTTAAGTATTTAGGAAAACAACATTCATCATTTGAAGAAAAAAATCACCATCTAGCTACATAGGTTTCTAAAATAAGCAGTCTGTATCCACAGTTAATAAACCCCTCTATTCCAATCCTTAAACAGCTGTTTTACCTTACTTACACATGTGACCAGAAACAGAAACTCTTATCTGAAACCATGAGATTTGTCAAAAATGGGAAAATACCTAGCTTTTGGCAATGTTACAAAAATGTGACTGTTAGATAATGAGCTTAAGCTTAAAACTAAGCCTGAGTCCTTAGCAAGTGCACCTAATCAAAATACAATGTATATAGAATTCATTAGGGATTTGAAAAAACACTTTTGTAGGATTTAAGAACATAAAATGATTTTAAGACCTATACATGAAAAATTAAGGGTATAATTTCCTTTCTATTAATTTAAACATCTTAGAAAGTGAAATAACTAACCTCGCTTCTTCTCCACTTTCTTAACTTCTGGCTTCTTTCCTTCATCTTTATTCTGCCTATCAAACGTTAACACAAATATTTCAAAACATTGGAACTTTGTGACTGATTACCAAATGCCCACAATCCCTTAGCTAAAATTTTTTTTAAGATAGAAAATCAGTAGCCTAGGTCATAAGGCATTGACTGTAATTCATAGAACTCTGGAATGCCACAGCATTAGTATTAATTCCTAAAAACACATGTAAAAATTAACATGCTAAAATCTAATTTTTCAGTGGCATCACAAATAATTTTAACACTTGTCATGGTGAAATTTTTTTCCAGCAGTACATAGTGTTAGTTTAAAGACCCAATTTCAGGGTCAATGGACAAGCAGACCATAGTGGGAAAAAGAATGCCTATAAACACTTCATGAGTTCTATATCACAATTATTTTTAAAGGTAGCGTGTCAAAAACACTAATTTTTCCCACATCTCCAAAAGGGTAGATAATTGGAAGGGTTAAGTTTCTAGGTTAAACAGACTGTTCAATGATACTATTGTATTAAAATGGATTTTTTTGGCCAATATATCAAACTTAAATGACATTCACTGACATTTACATACCATTTCACAAAAGAAAAGGTACCATTTTACTGCAAATCACAAAAATAACCATTTAAAAATGAGTTCTTAATTTCTAGTACCTTGGCTTTGAGTTCGGGCCCTATTATAAACCAATTGAAATAGACAAGAACAAAACAATATCTAAAAATCAGGTTTTTTTTTTTAAAAAAACTTTATTTTAAAATTTTGGTTACAGTTTCATTTTTGTTTTCTTAACAAGTCTACTGTTTAATCTCTCAGGATTAAAAAAAACAAGATTCTAAAGATTTAAACAACAAAGGAATGTCAAGGGAAGGGCACAACTGCCCCATTCTCTGGGGTATAAGAGCTATTCCAGTTTAACACCTAGCTTCAAAACAAAATGAGTTTTTATATTTTCTAAATGAAATAATGTACAACCACCATCTTCTAACTTTCAAACACAAAGCTTCATCTTAAGCTTGGTAAAAAAAACTTTAACAGGAATGATGGCCGACCTTAGTATGTAGTGTGTACCTTACAGGAATTTTTTTTTTTTTTTTAACAATCATAACACAGTAATAATGCCATTAATGAAGTCCTCAATTTAGAATCTGCAACATTCTTCCATCAAGGGGGGGGAGGGGGAAATTCAGTCCAATGAGTCTGTCTCAAGATCTTCATCTCTTGTTTGCTCCACTTGTATTCTCTTTTCAGTAACTGGATTAATGCTTTGAGCCCAAAATGAGATATATTTTTTATTACTGTAGATTACATGTTGTTTGGCTGGGAATACAATACAATAAACTTTATTTTGCATAATGCATTTCACACAAGCTGCATCTGAAATGCTTTACAGAGCAAAACTGTCCAAGTACAAAGTTTTGTAATAACAGGAGAAGGAAAGAAAACACAAATATTAGAATTTGAGAAAGTTACATTCGGAGGACATTCAAAAAGAAACTGAAACACAAAGATAACTTTGAGATACTGAAGAAGGGTTGGGGCTAGATCTACTAAGCAACGACTAATTTTATATCCTAATTTGGGGAGCACAATAAAGTTAAAAGCAACAAACAGTCCAACAACTTTTCAGTGAAAGGATAGGAAAGGATAGGTAACAAAAAATTAATTTACAGAAATGGTCCAAAGTCTAACAGAATAGAGGGAGTAACATTTTTGAGCTTTAGATCAATTTTTAAATTACTCCCCTCAAGCAGATGAAACTGCTTATATAATCATCCTCCAAACAACTAAGAGAGCAGAATAGTCAAATGCTATACTTGTAGAGACTTTTGGCTTACAAATGTATTTTATAAAGAAAAAGTACAAAATTACTTAAAGAATTCACTACTTATCATTAAGTTTGTCTTAGTGACCTACAGCATGTGTTTAAAATCACCTCCATTAACAAAAAAAACCCCACCAAGTTTAGTGAGAATGCAAGATGCTTCACAAAACGCTTTTCAAAGAAAGAATTTGGAAGTGACAGTCTCAAGATAACTAGGCAAACAAATGTAATATAAGCACATGAAGTGTAATCATCACCAGTGCGATTTTCCTTCTAATAAAACTACTTTATATAATAAAACTGAAGGGGAAAGAAATTCCCCATGGTCTGTATATACTGTCTCCAGGTATCACAACTTCAATCAGCTTTGACCTTGACTTATATTACACACACTTAATGCAAACCCTGTCAGCCTTCAGATTTACCGGCCTTGGGTCTACAACTGTGCTGCTATTATTTTGGCTGGTCTTTTGGGAGTGGCCTGCTGGTGGTATGTGACAAATAAGGATATTTAATTCTTTCTCCACCAACATAGTATCACCACTCTTCTGTACTGAATACTTAACAAGTGAACAGTAGAGGATGAGGACATTTTCAGCAAAGCCACTAACAGTTAAATCCTATCTGCACTTTCAGTTTAAATTAAAAATAATTCACAGAGTGAGTACCTCAGTGAATTTCATCCTCTTACTCAGCAAAGAATGAAGCCTAAAACATGATTATCATCATGTAAGGAAGATTTTTTTTCTAACACCTGGGAAAAGTCACTTCTCTAAAAGGCTTCATATGGTCCAGAAAACAAGATTCTGTCATTTAAAAATTTCATGCTAGCTTAAAAAGGAAATCAAAATTTAGAATAAAAAAATACTTACTGCTCAGTTTCCATCTGTTCCTCTTGCTTGCGTTTTCTATCTGCTGCTTCTTTCTCATGCTGGCCTTTCAGCATATTCCTTCTATGAGGATTTTGAAAGTTCCTTCCACCTTTTCTCTTCTGTTTTGAGAATTAGGATGAATTTAGTTAACTACCAAGTCAGGGACAAGTGCTTCTAGGATTACAATCTTGGGAGGAAAAAAAGCAACCAATACTTAAAAAATCTCAGAATTATACATGTTGCTATCTGAACTTGCCCTCGATGACTCGGGGAATAAAAGTATGTCAGGCTATTTGCCGCTTTGCTGTGGTTCTCTATACTATGGTTCTGACCTGTTTACTGACAAGTACCTGGTTACTGACAAGTACATTGCTCAAGCTATCCAATTAAAAATTTTTGGCTTCTAAAGAAAGTATTAAGAAATAAGGAAAAAAAAACAAAGATACATGATGACCTGGGTCTGTAGATCTCCAAGGCTGTACACTATACTTGTGTTTCTCTATATAAAAAGATGTATAGCTTTAATCAAATTCCTAAACAACTGTGGCACTCAAATAAAATACCACTGATAAAATGTACGTACACTAAACAGGCCTGAAGAGTGCGAAGAATTTCATTGTAGTAAATAATAAAAATGTATAAATGCATCTCTTTTATATCTGTCTTCACTGGTCACAGTCCATTTGGCTTAATTTCTACTTTTCTAGATAGGTGGGTTACTGGAAGTTTATTATATAACATTTGATTTCCACATTATAACTGAAAAGGTGACAGATTTAGAATGTCCAATAAAGTTTCAAATATGCTTTTTAAAACAGCTAGTTCAAGCTTACAAAGGTAGAGAAACTCAGTTTTAATCATACTCATGCTTTGAGATACTGAAAGCTTGCTAGGTAAAAAATAAGAACTACATAGGCAACTAAAAATAAAACAAATATTTTCCTTGATAAACACTACCTTTTCACTTTCTTGATCATCTCCTTCCTCTTCAGAATCAGAGGTTGATGTGACCCCTGTTTTAGCTAAATTTTTTCTTTTGGATTCAACTTCTTTCTTCCCTTCCTTTTTGTCTGGCTCTTTTCTTGGTTTATCTTCTTCCTTCTGGCTGTCTTCGTCCTTTTTAAGCTGCTTTTTAGGTTGCTTTTCTTCTTGCCCCTTTTTCTTACTTTTGTCTTCTTCAGCTACCCTATTTTAGAGAATATAGCAATGGAAAATGATTTTTTAGGTATCATTAGTAGCTGTCTTTTAACCATACTCTCCTAACCAGCTAACAGGAAGCAATAAATTTTTACTTAAAGACAAATTTAACGTATCTTCTAGTAAAATATAATGAAATGTCTTTACCATCCAATCATAAAAGGAAAAAGGAATATCCTTTTCACATAAATTAGAAAATATAAAAATTACAGTGGCACTAGGGTAATAAAAAAGTGATTTTTTCCGTTTTCCAAGCTTTTCGTAATGTTATGTATTTGCTGACAAAATTACCTAGTATGATCTTACGTGCCAAGGTAATTCTTCACCATGGGGTGCGGCAATACAGAAGATGGGTGAGACACCCGGACCTTCTATTCTACATAACTGTAAGAATAACATGTTTCAAAAGTACACAGATGGGGAAAAATACAATTGCAGAAGGGAACTGCTTATGATCAAATATGATCACTTTAGAACTCAAAGAAATACTTTGCAAGGTAAAAGGCTCCTAACTTATGCATACAATGATATGGTAATTAAGCATAATATGTAACAGTGCTGAATTCACTAGCACTAAGCATTCCCATCACCAATGGAATTACAGACCTCACTAAGTCAAAACTACCAAAATTGCTCAGTAAGCCTAATGTTACTATGGGATGATGTTTATGATAACTAGTACAGCAGAAATAAATACAAGTATTTATGGTATGATGACAGGCTCTAGGAGAACCAAATGATGCCAATGCTGACCATATAATTACTTTCATGGTATATACATTCAACTAAAGCTATCCCATAAAAAATAAATATAACTTGAAGCTTGGACAAGCTGTTTAAAAAATTAATCTTTTTACCAATCTAGTAATTTCACTGAGATTTTCGAAGACTACACAATTATATCAATGGATCTGAGAGGTGGAAGAGACTTCAGATCGTTAGTCCAACCCATTCCATTTGACGAAGGAGAAAATGATGGTGTGAAAGGTCAAATAATTAGGCCAGTATCTTGGTTCCAAATCCAGTGACCACCTACCAGACAACTGCTTCCTTGAACCTTTAAGAGATTATTAAATTGGAAGAGAAAAAAATTGATTCTTTAATCTCTTTAGAAATTTACTTGTCACATAACCATCATTGGCTATGGTTATTTTCAAATGTCACATGGGTTTCCTCGTTAATTTCTAATCGATAGAAAAGGCATGCATGTAAAATCATTTTAACTTTCTTCAATATTTTCACAAATGTGAGTATTTCGATAATTTCATGGAGATGAGAATACCAAGTCAAATGTAGAAAGCATTTCCATGGCTCTTAAGAGATACCAATTCCTCGCCCAAAATATCCCCTCAGTGGAAGCAGATATTAAAAATCCAAATACCCTCTGAACTAGCAAATCTGCTTCCAGCAATGTATTCTAACCAGTGTATCTGCACATGTACAGAACAGATGACAGTGGTTTTAAAAGGATGTACCCATACCTGAGAGAGATGTTAAGAATTGTACATACAGTGGAATACCATGCAGCTTTTTAAAATTAAACATAGATTAAGAAGTGTACCATAAGGTCATAAGAAATGGGATTAGTATTTCAAAGGCTTTTGAACAAGAGCAAAGCAGACTGCCACAGACTTAACTACCACGGCTTGCTACAAACAAGTATTTTCCCAGTGGTCCTTCATGAAAAACAGACTTCTCCATAGTGACAATTTCCCTTTTTAATAGGTGAAGGCACAGTAGGAAACTCTTAGTAAACAGTTAAAAGTATGTTAACATAAGCAACAACTAATGCAAATACAACTCCAAATATCTCAGTGGCTTGTATCAAATATTTCTTACTCTACATGTGGATTATGAGATGGTTTCAGCTTTTCTGGGCTCTATTCCACTATCTTGTCATTTCAGGACTCACTGCAAAAAAGCTGTCACTAACACATACATCCTGTTCTCAAGGTGGAGAGCAAAACTTTCAGAAGGGCTTCTATAGTTTAGCTCTGTACTCCAGAGTTTGTGCTCAGGTATATATGGCTGAGAATAGCCATGGCCGATGCCGAACCTACATATAACATGGATACAAACATTTATGTAAAAACTTTAAACCTGTGACACTGACTTTGAGGCTGAGAAATGGAAGATCCTAATATATTTTTATACAATGGGTAACCGGTCACCTGCGATAATGTGAAAGAAAATTCCGTGGCTCTGGGTGAAAAGGCTTCAAGATAGAATGCTAGCATCTTGAGTGAGTTGTTAGCAGGATAAATAGGGCACTTTAAGAAAGAAACAAGTTTAAAAAAGAGCAAAATGACAAAAGGAGAACCTAAAAATTCCATGCATTTCAGTGTTGAAAGTCCCCTCCATCTTGTAAAAAATTTTCAAATTCAGAAAAAGACTGGGGTCAAAGATCCATCAAAGGTATAAACTGCCAGCCTTTCTTTAGTAATTCAAATTGGGCTACCTTGGTCCTTCAGATGAACAGTTTCTAGGGAAGAGGACCAAGGGGTTCTCATGAAAACCTATAAACTAAAGGGAGTGTAAATTAAGTATATAATAAGATAAGCATGTCTGGGGGGGCGGTGGGGGAAAAATTTTAAAAAAGCAAGTCTGAGAAAATCCTATGAAAAGACCACTGGGCATGAAGTTGACTAAAATACACCCACAGGCCATAAAGTATTATTATTACCGAAAGTAACACAGCCTCCATCAAGAGAAATTAATGAAGATCAAAAAAGGAACCTTGGGTCCCCAATACCCTCTATCCTGAAAGCAGACACAATACCACCCAGCTGATGATATTTTCCATTGACCTTTTCAGATACAACTAAGGAGGATACTGAAAAGTAGACAACTGTCACAAGATTAGCTAAAAGCCATGAAGAGCAAGACAAACTGGGGCCTAATCAAGGGAACCTTCCTTATACATGAAATAGGGAGACCTCACAATATTTTCCAGAGTTCTAGATTTCTTAGGGAACAAAGACATTCTCCTTTCCAAATAGGAGCATTTAGTTCTTCTGGCTCTTCTGGCTCCCTATCCTAGATGTAGGTGTGTGATAAAAAGGAGAGGGGCGCAGATAACTGGTGCTTTCAGTTCCTAAGACTCCAGATCAGGGCCTTATAGCAATCATGAAATCCTAGACTTTATGCATGATGTCACGATTAGATTAGGCAGGGAACAAGTGAGAGCTATTTGGTGTGTTTTTTTTGTTTTGTTTCGTTTTTTTTAGTTTTTTAAAAATCCTTTTAAAATTTTTTATTTATTTGAGAGAGAAGGAGAGTGAGAGAGCACGCACGTGAGAACGCATGGTGGGAGGGGAGGCGGGGGAGGAGCAGAGGGAGAGGGAGGAAACAGACTCCCTGCTGAGTAGGGAGCATGATGTGGGACTAGATCCTGGGATGACCTGAGCCAAAGGCAGAGGCTTAAGCAACTGAGCCACCCAGGTGCCCCTATTTGGTATGTCAAAAAAACAAAACAAAACAAAAAACCCTCACCTGCATGTACCTAATTTCTTAATTTCTCTACAGTAGTTAAAACCATGTTGTAATTCTGTGCCACTATATTTGAGAATACTTTAAAAGCTAGCTTGGCAGTAAAATAAAACTCTTAAAGTTGAAAAGTACCAACGCTTCAGTGTTCTGTAACTAAAATCTCCTATAAAAATGTTTCATTCAAAACACTGTAAATCCCCTCTTAAATGACCTACTTGCTTGAGCCTTCTCTATAAAATCTTTAAACACAATAGCTAAAAAGAGTTTTGTCCTTTCTCTAAATATACATTCTCTCCTTCCTGGTGAAGTTTCTACCCAGAAAAGCCACATAAACAATACCCATCTGTGTTGCAACGATGTGGATGAAACTAGAGAGTATTATGCTAAGCAAAATAAGTCAGAGAAAGACAAGTATCATATGATCTCACTGATATGAGGAATTTGAGATACAAGACAGAGGATCATAGGGGAAGGGAGGGAAAAATGAAACAAACCAGAGAGGGAGACGAACCAATAAGAGACTCTTAACCTCAGGAAACAAACTGAGGGTTGCTGGAGTGGAGGGGGGGGTGGGAGGGATAGGGTGGCTGGGTGATGGACCCTGTGGAGGGTATGTGCTATGGTGAGCGCTGTGAATTGTGTAAGACTGATGAATAGCAGGCGCTCCTGGGTGGCTCAGTTGTTAAGTGTCTGCCTTCGGCTCAGGTTGTGATCCTGGGGTCCTGGGATGGAGCCCCGCGTTGGGCTCCTTGCTCTGCGGGAAGCCTGCTTCTCCCTCTCCCTCTGCCTGCCGCTCTGCCTACTTTTGCGCTCTATCCCTCTGTCAAATTAAAAAAAAAAAAATCTTTAAAAAAAAAGACTAATGAATCATAGACCTGTACCTCTGAGATAATACACTATGTTAATAAATAAAAAAAAACGACACAGTATCCATCTGTGGAAAAGAAAGGAGGCAAGAAAAAAAACCACATTATTTGTTGATTAAGTAGCTATACCAAAATACTTTAAAATTTTAAATTCACATTTCAAAAACAATTTGGTAACTTTTTTTTTAAGTAATCTCTATGTCCAATGTGGTGCTTGAACTCACAGCCCTGAGATCAAGAGTCACATGCTCTACACTGAGTCAGCCAGATGACCCTTAGTATTTTTTTTTTAAAGATTTATTTGAAAGAGCATGCCTGGGGTGGTGGGGCGGGGAGGAGAGAGGGGGAGAGAGAGAGAGAGTCTTAAGCGGACTCCTTGCTCATAGCAGAGCCAGACGGCAGCCTCGATCTGATCTCACAACCCCAAGATCATGACCTAAGCGGAAACCAAAAGTCAGACGCTTAAGGGACTGCACCACCCAGACGCCCCTCCCCCTTAGTATTTTTTTTTAAGTTATTTTGAAGGAGCTAGAAAAGATGTGTGGAAATTGCCTCAAAAATACTTTGTCTAAACCTTCCTTAAACATATACCTTGCCCAATTTCTCTATTGCAGATTTTACCCTGTATTATCTAAGTATCTTTATATCCTGATATACCAAGAAGACATCTTAGATTAAGGAAATGATCACATCAGATTTTTTGTAAAGCAGGTACTAGGCCCAACATGGAGCTCAATGGGGGAGCCTGAATTCAGGACCCTGAGATCAAGATCTGAGCTGAAATTAAGAGTCAGACATTTAATCGACTTGAGCCATCCAGGCGCCCCTCATCATATTTTTCTTGATTCCCCATCAATTTTTACTTTCTACACAACAAAAAACTTTTCAATAGTTTTTCCCCATAATTTTTAGAAATACAAAATAGTAACAGCAAATATCCTATAAAACTGACACAAATACAAAGAGATTTATACTTAAAGTCAAATACCTCATTCAGTGTGTAACTAACTATACATTAAAAATAAACTCACATGTCACTCTCTGAAGGGCAAGGCTGTTTTACCATTTTGGGTCTGCCTCTTGGTTTTGGAATCTTCACTTCTGTAGCTAACATTCAGAGGGAAAAAATTAGTAACTATCATCTTTCAAGATGCAATTCTCACATATAAAGATTACAAATATATACTAAGAATATTAGTGGTTTATTACAGACATTATCTTTACTTTTTAAGTTTTAAAGATAATATCCTCCAATGATTCAAGTGAGCAACAACAGAATGTTTAAAAGTGGTAGATCAACTGAGTAATTTTCATTCCCTCCTTAGTATGGCTGAGAGGGCTTAAAAGAATGTTCCTTAAGTGTATATTGTACATTCACATCTTTGAAAATCTGTACAGAATTCACTTAATTTCCTAACACCATTAACTGATCCATTAAAAATTAAATCCCAAGTAATTATGGCAACAAATCTCAGGATTTTTCTTTTCTGGGTATTATTCATCTTCCCCCCTTTTCAAAGAATCCTATTACGAGGTAGAAAAACATTGGCTCTATTTTGGTTAATTGTCTTTGGTTTACTTTGTATTAGAGGCATATCCTTCCAAACTATTTCCAATTTCCCAAATTAGGACAATACTTCCTTTATATAAGCAATGCTGAAGATAGCTGCACACTGCAAAGGTCATAGACAAAGAATGCAATAATTTCCATTGGGAAAACTTATGCTTTCTACAGTGAGAGGTAAAGTAAATCCATCATTCATGGAATTTAACCTCACCACAGCCTCAATGTGCCGCTATTAGGGAAAAATATGAGAGATAAAACAGAAGATAAAAAAAGTGTCCCAATTACTTTAAATCTAAAATACTTTATCACATAAAGCAGAAACCACCATGTTTATCTCCTCTGAAATTTGTTTTATTTATATATAAATAAATAAATATAAAAAATACATAACCAATTGCCTAACCACCTATTCCAAAGTATCCAAGGCACAACACTGTAGTGGGAGTATTATTCACAACTCAGAGATTTAAACAATAATAATCATACCTGCAGGTCGTCCTCTTTTAGGACTCACTTTTAGATTAACAGATGCTGTTGCTGTTGTCACTACTCCTGCCTCCTCGGTTTCTACTTGTTTTTCTGCCTGAATCACAAAAACTTAATTAACTTATTACTTAAGCAAATAAATAGTAAGCATTCCAAATTTAATTCAACAAAGATATGCCACCCTAAAGGGTTTGCATATAAGCATAACTTGTACATGACTTATTCTTTCTCAATAGTGAACTCGTTAGAGTGACATCCCCAAACACAGCTTATAACAATTTATAAGAGTGAACAATTTTTTTTAAATTTATTTGAGAGAGAGTGCGCACAGGAGAAGGGGCAGAGAGAAAGGGAGGAGAGAATCCTAAGCAGGCTCCCCACTGAGAGTGGGGCCTGATGCAGGCGGGGCTCAAGCCCACGACCCCGAGACCATGACCTGAGCTGAAATCAAGAGCGGCCACTTAACTGACTGAGCCACCCAGGCGCCCCTCTAGCAAGTAATTCTAAAACAAAAAAAAATCGCTTCTTAGATATCCTCGGCCTAAAAAAATCATTTGTAAAAATAGAGCTAACATGCTTGATGCAAAATGGTGACCCAAGTATAATTACACTTAACCCACACGTTGCTTATAAATATACTTTCACCAAGTATCTCAAAATGCGAATAACACTTTACACTTTGTACTTATGAGAACCTAAATTAATATTCTAATATTAGTAAAGGCAAGAAATTAAGTTGCGGATATTTCTTACTCTTTTACTTTGTTAATATATACATGTTTTATTTTTGAACTAAGACTGACATCTGCTGTTCTTCTCTAGGAGTTATTCTTATTTTCCATAAAAAGTGATTTACTACAGTAAAGTAATAAATTCCAGTGACCCTTTGCAGACTAAAATGACCCCTGAAGAGACAAGAGCCCCAAATGAGAGTCAGTTTAATTGATTAAAGCAGTAGAGTAGAACAAAGGTTAAAACCCCCAATTAGAAGGGAAATGCAAACAACTGATCATAACTGAAATGGGAGGAAAGAAACAGGGAAGAAAGAAGAGGGGAGGACCACTCTAAGCTGCTTCCCTATGACCAATTATTTCAATTCAGCACTAACTAGATCAAAAATAAAGGCAATAAAGCATGTAAAAACATGCATAATCCAATCTTATTGACAAAAGACTTAAACATCTTTTTTTAAAAGATTTTATTTATCGAGAGAAAGAGAGCATGAGTGGGGGGAAGGGACAGGGAGAGAAGCAGACTCCGCACTGAGCAGGGAGCCTGACAGGGGGCTCCATCCCAGGACCGAGATCATGACGTGAGCCCATGGCAGACACTTAACTGAGCCACCCAGGTGCCCTGAAAACTTAACAAATCTTTTAATCAACAATCTGATTTGCAAACATTTAAGAGATAATGCCCAGTATTGGTAAGGAAATGAAGAATCATATTATTACCAATAATCAGTAAGCTGGCAACACCTTTCTGCAAGATTATCTTTATGAATATCAGCAATTACAAATATGCAAATTTTTGATTTAGCAATCCCACTTCTAAGAATGTATCCATTTTTAATCTTTAAACATGATTTTTGCTTTTATCGTTGGAAAATAATGCATATTCAAAGCATTATTAAAAGTCAATAAACTCAGCAAAGTTCACCCCTGAATTGTTCGCAAGGAACATTACAAAAATTGCTCTGCTAAACATTAAGTTTGTATTTCTAGAATTTTTAAGAACTTCCATACCACCCCCACTCCTGCACAAATCTTGATTCAATAGCTCCCCTGGTGGAGAGCCAGGAATATGTGTTTTTTCCAAGTTCCCCAGGTACCAAAGGTTGAGGAACCCAAGACTGTATGACAGCTCTTTTCATACTGAGGTGTTTATGAGGGCAAAGTTCTCTAAGATTCAGTTCCAACTGGGGTGCCTGGGTGGCTCAGTCGTTAAACATCTGCCTTCGGCTCAGGTCATGGTCCTTGGGGTCCGAGCCCCACATCGGGCTCCCTGCTCAGCGGGAAGCCTGCTTCTCCCTCTCCCACTCCCCCTGCTTGTGTTCCCTCTCTTGCTGTCTCTGTCAAATAAATAAAATCTTAAAAAAAAAAAAAGATTCAGTTCAAACTGATGAGCTCTTCAGTGCAAAACAAAACAAAACAAAAAAACCCTCATACATCTCTTCATTTACATTTTCTACTTTTGGAAGTAAATCAAAACATTACATGAGAATTAAAGGTAGAATGGATGTTCTGGAGGAGATGCCAGTAAGAGGTAACAAATTCACCAATAATTAGTATCATAAACAAAAATATAATACTGCATCAAAAAACCAGCCCTCCCCATGGATATGTATTCTTGACTGTTAGAAAAATCAGACAAGTCAAAAGCATTCCTCATGAAAATAAAGTATTTCTTCCAGAGAAAAGACAATTATTATTTCGAACATACACATATTTAAATCTTAAATGCAAATAGACTACAAATTTCTTCCATATTTTACTTGATCTCCCTGAGGCCTCTAAGCCTTTGATACCTCTACTCCCCGTTTATTACCCCACTTTCTAGCACTACTCCCTTCATGATCTTACCTAAAGCACCCCTTCCCAAACCTCATGGGACTACACTATTCATATGCATATCCTCAAGTCCTCTCTGCATTCTTGTTTTGCTGCACCCTTCCCACAAATCTCCAGCAGAGAATTACTGTAAAACTCTACCTTCTCTGCTCTATTATTCCCTGCTGCTGAGACCTGAGGGGGGTAAAAATGATACTACTACATTCATTTTACACGATCTCAGTTGGGAACTCAAAGCCATCCATTAATATCTTTACCCTGTTGTGCGTGCCTTTTCTCCCCTCACCAGCATAAACTTTCAAGCCTTTCTTCCTGCCTTAGATCATATACACAGTCCTCCTTTGAACTGGGTGGTGGAGAAAAGAGAGACTGAGGCCAGCAGGAAGGAACTCCCTTAATTCCCAATTCTCCCTAGAACTTCTAAATAACCTCCTCCATCCTTCTCTTTAGTGTTAAAAAGAATGAAATGTCCACCTCCTTCTTCCTGTTAAGTCTCTTCCTTCAAATGTGCCCCCCCCATCCAGCATCTTCTTTATGCTTATTATGGACAATTACCCATATTTTCCACATCTTCAATCTTTCCTAGTTTTGCAAAGAAACAGTTAAAGCCATCATTTTTTTTCACTTTTAACCCTCTCCTTTAACCATGCAATTCCCTGTTGCTGCATTCTCTCTCCTTCCCTTCAAAGATTTCAGAACAGTGTAACTTTAACATTAAACATTTTATTCTGCAACCCCCTTCATTAGCCCTTACTGTCTGACTTTAAAGTATCCTGGGGGAGCCCAACTGTCAAATACCTTCCAGGATCTTCTCTGTATCAGGACACTACTGGCCATTTAAAAAAAATTCTCCTGACATCCTCTCTTTTCTCCTGATAGTTCATTCTCAGCCTTAACTTTACAAAGCAACCTCTCATCTCCGTTAAGTTCCCTCAGGATTCTGGTTTCTGCATTCTTCCCAGTAAACTTTCTCCCTTGACTACCTCACCTACTGTCCTATCTTTATATCAGTGACTAGATCTTTAACTTTTACCTTTTCCCCTTTTGATGTTAAAACAATATACCTGCAGTCTAATTCCCCTAGATGTTTTACTTTCTCCTCCCCATGTCTCTGCTCCCAAACCAAACCAACCTTGGAGTCACCCTACATTCTCTCCGTCCCTTCACACCCACTTCCAATCAACCATCAGCTTTATCCCTGAAGTGCTCTTAAATCCTATCTCTCATTCTACACTACTAAAAAACCTGCTAGAAGGTCCCTTCCTTCCAATCTCATGCTAACTCCTTAGATAAGCCTTTCATGACTTAGTTTACCAAGTCACTATCATAATGCCCCATTTTAACTCTTATGTATCTACTGCCTGTCCCACAAAAATGTAAGTTCAACAAAAACAGAGACCTTATCTTCTTTATTCACTGCTCCATGCTCTGCCTGCACCAGTCATGTTAGTACTAAAATTCTGAATGAATTAATCTGTGAACTTGTCTCACCACCCCAATCCAGTTTCCATCATTCACACTGCTTTAAAAAAGGATGCATGTGAAATTTAAAATGATCCAACGGCTTCCCATCACTTCTCTAAGTTCAAGGTTAAGTTTAAGGTGTTGTACGGTTTTCCCTCAAACTTTAATACTGAGATGCCATGCTTGAAACAAAATTTTCTCTACACCTATGTATATACTATTCAAATTGCCTCACATGTTCTTCCCCTCCCTCCTTCATCTGCCGGACAAGACTCCCTATGTTAAAATCTTGTTAAAGTTATCATAGCCCCTTCCATACACATCCCACAGGAAAAAAAAAAAAGCCACTATAATTATTTGTTTTCATATCTTACTTCCTCATGAGATACCAAAGCCTTAGTTTTCCTTGAATCTTTGGCATATAATAGTCTGAGACATAAATAGGTCAGAAAAAGGTGATGAACAAAACATATAGGGGAGAAACATTAATTAAAAGCAGAGGGTGTACCTCCTCCTAAAATGTCACATATTCTCATTTAATGCAACAATGATGCCAATGATAACATTAGAAAGGACAATACTGACAGCAATTACTGTGTACCAGGATTTATTATGGATATTTAATGTGGTAACTCATTTAATCCTCTCAACAACCTTATGAGTATATATTATTATCCATTTTACAAAGACAACTTGAGGAAGTGGCATTACAAGGAATGAAAGCTGATGCATTTCCTTTACCAGTCAACGTATCTTAAGGGTGCTGTATCACTAGAAAAGAAACACGGATAGTTTTCCTAAATAAACATAATCTATCCTTTAAAAAAGTTAAGGACTTGGGGGCGCCTGGGTGGCTCAGTCATTAAGCGCCTGCCTTCAGCTCAGGTCCTGATCCCAGGGTCCTGGGATCGAGCCCCACATTGGGCTCCCTGCTCAGCAGGAAGCCTGCTTCTCCCTCTCCTGCTCCCCCTGCTTGTGTTCCCTCTCTCGCTGTGTCTCTGTCAAATACAAAAATAAAATCTTAAAAAAAGAAAAAAAAAAAAGTTAAGGACTTGAGAGTAAAGGGCCAACTTTAAATTTAATAAGGTTTCATTATCTCTAGTCTTCTTCAATCTGACCAAAATAAAAATTATTTTACAATCCCTGTGGTTAAGCAGCAACATTACCTTTCTCTTTCTCCCCCTTCTGGCAGCTTTTGGAGTGGTTATGTCAATTGCTTTAGTCACATCCTAAAATTGAAAAAAATATATATACACACACACAAAACTGAATAAATTATGTCAAGACTTAAAACTTCTTTTAAAATAACGGCATAGTTCACTAAAGACACTAGAGAAACTTGTTTTAATTCTCTGAAGTTTGAAATTATCAACATTAGAAGTCTTATCATTATAAAGTTAAAGGAATAGCTAGTATCTTTGTCTACAAAAAAAAAAATTATTTCCTCTGTCAGATGAAATACAAAATTCATGCTTGCTAGTACACAAGGAAATCTGTCTTTTTAAATTTATAAAACCACTTTTTTTCTATAGTAGAATCCTGAATTTTAGGGTTGTAAATTTTAAGTGGCTGAAACTTTGGAGATCATCTAACAACTATTCCATGGGGCCTGAAAAGGCTCAATGAAATAATCAAATTCAGAGATGGAAGTAAATCTAGATTTTTAAAAATTCAGTTCAATGCCCTTTCCAGTAGCTCCAGCCCACAATACCTTGCTTTAAAAAGATTCCTAACATATTACTATATGTATAACCCACTCTCCTATATGTGGACCTCATACATTGCAGAGCAAAATAACTTCAAATAAAAACATCCATGCATCTTTTTAAAAAATTTTTTGTAAGTAATCTCTATTCCCCATATGGGGCTCGAACTCATGACCCCAACATCAAGAGTCACATGCTCTACCAACTGAGCCAGCCAGGTGCCCCAATATCATGCATCTTAAAAATGCAAAAATTATTTTACAATACAGTATTTCATATTCACACAAGGAAATAAGCCTTAAATATTTTCTCATTCATTACTCAACTACTTTAAAAATTACTTTCTACTTAGCAAAGGACGAACCCATCTTACAGTTTCTTCCTTAAAACAAAATGGGCTTAGAATGCAAGAGAAATTAAACACACCTCATTGCTGGCTTTTTCTTCATGGTCAGTATCTTCCTTTGAAACACTTGTTTCTTTTTCTTCAACTTCAACATCAGATGATGCATTTGATTGTTTAGTTGATGCCTATAAACAACCAGGTCTATTAACCACAATTTACCCCAATTTAAAAATTTTCTACCCATGAAAAAATTCAAAAGCCTATCTGCAAGTTACAAAAGTACCCTCATTTGTGTTCCATGTTTTTTAACATACACAATTTAAAAACAAGTTTTAAATTCTATTTTTTTAACGTCTTAAAGGGACTGGAGTCCTATAATTAAAGGTATACAGAGTGTAAAGGATAAAACTGTAAGGCAGAAATGAAGTATAATTACAAAGAATACCATTCTGATGTTCTGACCAATAAATATCCAACAAGATATAATGTAACTTGATTTAGAATAGCACTGTTTATTCAACTATTGACATATTCTAAAGAGAAACTTACTCCAAGACACAGAGCCTTAGCAAAGGACATATATAACAGCTTTATTTAAAGACTTAGATTTATATCTCATACTTAGTTTATTTACTTAAAAGGCACCAAGTGGGAGTCCAGTAATCATCATTTTTCCCCCCATATTCGTGGAAGGTAATTCAATCAGGCAGCGATTCATTCCTCTGGGTTCAGGGTGGGGGTGAGAACCAATCATCATTAAATTTTAAAAGTACCCCCCAGATGATAAGATACACAGATGATCTACTAGGGGCCCAAAAAGATGAGTAATAGAGGTAACACAGTACATATTGGGAGGAGGTAAGCACAGGTCTACAAGATGACAGCACTGCAGTCCAAACTGTGCCCCTAATGATTTCAAGTCTAAACTGTAAACCCATTTCTTCTTTGGTAAAAACCCATAAAATTATTAAGTCACAACAGAAAAATATAAAAATGCCCCCAAAATTACTTAAATTTTTGTAAATCATGATGGCCAATTTTTTTGTTTTGTATGTTTAGGGTTCACTGTTTTCTCCAAATCCTAGGAATGTGCCACTGGGGACGTCTGGGCCAGAACACAAAGTACATCACACCAGCACAATCATTCATACTTTTGTTAAGGACAGAAAAATGCTAGGTTTCATGCACACAACCTACCAAAAATTTCATTGTGAAATGGAAAATACCAAGCATATATGGTAAAAACTACCTGGAGATTAAGTAGGTACATAGGAACACAGGATAGGGTGACCATGCTGGGCTATCTGGAGGATAAAAAAGTCCTTGAAGATACAATCCCAGGACACAGGATCCAAGTGAAGTTACAAACTGTTGGCTTCAGGAAATAATGAATTCAGTCTCTCTGGACAACTGAGGCAACAACGATGGGACACCATCTAGCCTTACATTCATGCAACAATATTTAGTGAATACCTATTCTTGCCACACATATAACAGTAACAGGCACACACAACACACAACTTCTTTCTTCATGGAGCTAATAAAAACTGTGGCAGTTAAGTACAGAAGCAAATATGATATGATTAACAAGTAAGTTTTGGGTGGTAATGAAGGTATTTAGGATCATCTAATGCAGCCAGCGAGGATCAATATAAGATTTAAATCTTCCAGGGAGAATAACACCTGAAAAGTTCTCAAAGGTGAGAAAAAGCATGGCACATGCAAAAAAAAACTTCAAAGTAGAAAGTTGTAGAATTTTTGGTCTACTGCTAACTCCTTTAGTTTTTACTACCTCAGTCTAATTTATTTATTTTTTTAAGCAAGCTCTACACCCAATGTGGGGCTTGAACTCACAACCCCAAGATCAAAAGTCACATGCTCTACTGACTACCAGTCAGGTACCCCTACACCTCAGTCTAATTTAAATGAACAAAACTCTGAACACGTGAAAAACAATAAAAAGGAAGGTTAAGGCTACTCTTCTAGATACCAAAAACATTAAGTATAAATTGCATTGTGCTATAACTACTTCTGTCACATATTTAATTTAACCCATGTGAGGTTTGTATTTTAGTACAATTTTATGGATTTAGAAATTAAAATGAATAAGAAAAAAACATACATCCTTCGAGTTAATACCTGAATTTAAGAGAACAGTACATATGATGTAATGATACATCAAACTATCAATCAGGACTTAGATAACTGAGTATTTCTCAGTTTTCTGAGATCTGTTTAACCAGGCAGGGAATATTTTCATCATTTCATCTAGCTATGAAGATCAAGTTTCAACCTCACAAGTAAACACAA
The DNA here is from genome assembly GCF_003265705.2 of Callorhinus ursinus. NCBI lineage: Eukaryota > Metazoa > Chordata > Mammalia > Carnivora > Otariidae > Callorhinus > Callorhinus ursinus. Next base: position 17,878,389 of record NW_027397101.1, read on the forward strand.
TTTAATCTGAAATTCACAAGGCTCTTAATATTTACTTTCCTACAGCTAGCATAGTGATTATCCCCCAAGACTGAAGAATACTAAATTTTATGTAATGTAACGCACCTGTTGACTTGAAAATTTCACTTTCGGATTATTATCTATCTCCCATAAACCTTCATTAAAGCCTTTTCGTTTATTTGGTTTGCCGTACTTTTCCTTATTTTCTGAGTAAGGAAATATATCCTTTGGGCCTAAAAAAGCACTAAAAAGGGAGAAGGAGAAAAATGTGAGTGCAAAGCAATTTCGAATATGTGTCATTAAATAGCATTATGCTATGATGCAATTATAAACAATTCTTAACCCAAAATTTATTTAAAAAATCTTAAAGGGTAGACACAAATAACTCATTAGATTTAAGTTCAAATGCTTTTATTAAATTCAATCACAAGCTCCTAGAATCCAGTCCTATATCAAAAAAACTCAAGTTGCACAATGTGAATGTACTTAATGCCACTGAATTGTACACTTGAAAATGGTTAAATTTTATGTATATAATTAAAAAATGCCCCAAAATGAAAAGAACTGTGATGCAACTGCATTAATCAATCCATTTAAAATGCACTCCAAATATAATTTTATTTCAAAGTAATCTGGTATAATACACAACTCACAAAACACTATCATTAAGGTATATTACTACATGTATATATACGTAGGTTTTTGGAATAAAGTGTGTTAAGAATTTTACTTTATTCAATGAAGGAATGAGAGGTTATAACTGGTTCGTTTGTTCATTCCTATATTCATTAAAGTCAGTCTTGTATTTGTGGTAGTTATGTCTTAAAGTCACCACAAACACTGGATTAGTGAATAACACACCACTGCCCCAGGGAAAATACAGGGTAGGGTTCCTGTGAGCCTCTGGTCGGTCATATTTTCGTCAACCAATCGATACATAATCTTGTTTTTTTGTGTGTTCTGTTTAAAGACACATTAACATATGTTAGGGACTCATTCACATTGAACTCACAGTCAGCAACTTATATAACACATACAGCACATTTCTCCATACAGCACAAAATTGCCTTCTGGCACTTAGGAACGCTAAATAGCACTTCAGCACCGTATGTGGGGGCTATAACAAAGTGCAAAATGACCAAGAAAAAAAAACACACAAAAATGAAAAAACTATAGCACTACCTAGGACTGCAAAAAGGACAGTTTATAGTATAAGAGCAAAAACAAGAAGGCAGAGTACTGCCCTGGTCAGCCTCAGGCTAGGAATGTGTGCATCAAATCACTCAAAATTTTTGCCATTCTGCTTGCACATGAAGGCACAGTGAGTACTGATTTGGGTATATTTTTAGTGAGTAGGCAAATTCACAAATATGGAATCTGTGAATGATGAGACTAAATGGTGTGTGTAATTGGAGATATTTTCCAGAACAGACACTTTATATCTCTTACAACAGTAGGTCCTGCAGATGTTTGTCAATTCTATAAAGGAAGAGGCACTGTACCTATGAGTTTTTTGGTTATGCTGCTTGATATACATGTACTCTCCAAAGGAAAAGGAAAATGAAAAGCAGATTACTACTCATTTCCTCTAAAATGTACTATGATTTAAGATTATAAATTATTAATTAGGTATATATCACAAATTCCTTATCTGGTGAAATTCTTTAAGAATTAGGACCTAATGACTACAGTTTATACTCCAGTTAGAGTATTTTAGAAGGCTTTAGGATAAAATTTTAATTAAAAAGACTCAGAGCTCTATTTAAATATAACCAGTGCATATAAATGTCAGCTTTATAATTTAAATTCTGTAATTTAGGAATTCTCACTGTATATATGTACTTTTAACTGCACATTGATTAAAGCACATTTAAATCATCATCTGATTCCTAGTAAAAGGCTGAATTTCTGAATCATTCATTCCTACCCATCATCTCAAGTTAGAAAAACTAACACATTCAGTTACAACAGTAAAACAATTCTTCCTACATAATGTTTCAAATTCCAAGTAAATAACTTGAGTTAAATATCCATCAAAAACAAATATACTTCTAGTTAGAACAAACCAATTCAACACAAATCCTTGTAAAACCTCACAAAAACAACTCGTAAGGCCAAAGAGGACGAGAAACACAATACCATCAGAGACCTAGAAGCTGGAAAGAAAACTGAAAAAAGGTTGGATACTAAGCAGCAATGTACAAACACAGCACCATCCCTTACAGCTCAAAATGCCCAATGGGCTCAAAATTTGTGGCATCAAGAACTTCCAAAAGTGGAAGGGATCTTAAATACTTAATAAAATTATACAAAAGTATTTTAAAACTTCAAACATGGGCATTTTTAGATATGACTCTAAACCTAAAAGCTATTCAAAAGAGAAGACTCATTCTATCATGATGTTATTTAGTGTAAGAAGGTTTGACAGTTCATTTTACGTGGGTTATTTTTCTTTTAAAACAGATAATCCTTACTTTGCATGACAGCATGAGACTATAAAAATGACCAAGCAAAAGGGCCCTGGATGGCTCAGTTGGTTAGGTGTCTGACTCCCGGTTTCAGCTAAGGTCATGATAGGTCAAGATCTTAGGGTCCTGAGATTGAGCCCTCTTGTCAGGCTCCACACTCAGCAGGGTTTCTGCTTGAAGGGTCTCTCCTTTTGCCCCTCCCCCCATTCACACACATAAATAAATAAATCTAAATAAATAAAAAAGACAGCAAGGCAATCTAAATTAACAAGGGGAAAAATTATGGTCGTTCCCTAATTTGAAACTGTCAAAACATTAAACTCTATTATTGACAAAGACATGAAAAAAATAAAATATTTAGCACACTGTAAAGTAAAACATTAGAAAAACTGAGATTGAAGTGTTTTTCTTTGCTAAAAAAAATGTAACTCAGGAAGAATAGTTTGAACAGAGCTTACTTTCTTCTGATCATGTAACTTATGTATGGAGTGAGCATATTTTCTATGCCTTGGCAAACTCATACTAAGTCTGATCAGCTTCCAACATTTTATCCTTTGCACTTTGAATGTTGTGAAATATCTGTAATGCTTTTTGTTGGCATCACTTCCTCTGAGACATCTTCATCCTTTGTATTACAACCACTTTCCTCATTTATGTTGCTAAGCTTGCCTTCACCAAGTTCCTCTGGCTGCATATGCAGTCTCTCCAAATGCAGCATGTCTACATTTGAAGATTAGCTATTTATTCTGTAACTCCACTTCCATTCAGTTCAAATTTCACTTCTAGTGTTATTAATTTGTTTCTTTGCTGCACTTTCACCTTTGTTGGCCAATCCCCTATATTGTTTTTTAAAAGTAACCTGACTGGGTATATCATTGAGATAACAATGCACCACCACCACTACACTCTGTCATCTACGCATGAATAGAAAAACAGATGCACACCGACCAATCACTAAGAGCCTTTGAAAAAAGTGACATGCTATGCATCTGTTATTTATATTCTGACTTGTGGACTGAACAGCTAGCAGCAAATTTTGTGGTTTATGCAATTACAGTTAATATTCCAGGGTATGTGAAATTTGAACCATGTTATTGGGGGACTGGTGTTATTTAACTAAAACATGGCAACAAAATTCATGCATACTGGGCCTGTACCCTTCTCTCCTCTTCATGCTCTGACTTCAAAATTCTATTTTTAATAGATAGTAATACTGCCACTCTTGCTTTCTTTGTGACTATATTATATCGTTACTTGGTCATGTCTTATTTGAGCTTTTTCTCACAAAGTAAGACACAGCTAGATTATTCCTACCTGAAAGACTGTTTCCAATCTGAAAGTCTTAACAGAATTCTATTCATACAATGTAATCATTTATATTTGGTCTTATTCATACCACCTTGTTTTACATATACCTTTTGATTATACTTGGATAACTGTCATTCTTACTTTTGCTGAATAGGTTTTCAAAAAATTCCCCCCCCCAATCCTTCTCTAGATTCAGATTTCAAGCTCTACTTTCTTTTATTTTTACTATTATGTTCACAGTTTAGCTGACTCTTGAACAAAATGGGTTTGAACTGTGCAGGTCCACTTATGAAGGGGATTTTTTTTTTTGACATTGTAAATGTATTTTCTCTAGCTTACTTTATTATAATAATACAGCATATAATACATGTAACATACAAAATATGTGCTAATTAACTATATTATCCATAAGGCTTCCAGTCAACAGTAGGCTAGTAGTTAAGTTTTTGGCGAGTCAAAGTTATTTGCAGATTTTCAACTGCATGGAGGGTCAAGCGCCTCTAATGCCCACGCTCTTCAAGGGTCAACTGCGTAAGTCCTACTTAAAATTGCATCTTTATCAACATACCAAAATTTAAATAACGATGCTTTTCCAAGTGAAAAAACCTTTATAACTCTAAATAGTTCACATTATGTACAGAAGGTTAAAAAATATTCACACATGAAAAGATGCTCAATATCATTAGTCATCAGTAAAATGCAAATCAAAACCACAAGACACTACCTTCACACCCACTAGGATGGCTATAATAAAAGAGACAGATAATAACACGTCTTGGCAAAGATACTGATAAATTAAAATCCTCATACATTGCTCGCAGGAATGTTAAAATGATGCATGGCTGATCTGACAACAGTCTGGCAATTCCCGAAAGGATTAAACATAAAGTTATCATTTGACCCAGGAATTCCACTCCTACAGAAGTAAAAACACGTCCATGCAAAAACTGGTACACACAAAACTTGTATTCATAATAGCCAAAAGTAAAAACAATCCAAATGTCTATACACTGGTGAATGGATAAATAAAATATGCTAGATTAATACAGTGGGGTATTTGGCAATAAAAAGTAATGAAGAACTATCACATGATACAATACAGATTAACCCTGAAAACATGATAAATGAAAAAAGCCAGTCATTAAAGACATGTTATACAGTTCCATTTATATGAAACACTCAGAACAAGGAAATAGATTAGTGACTGCCATGGCAAGACAGGAGACAGAATCGGGGACAAATGGGAAGTATCTGCTAAAGGGCACAGGGTTTCTTCTTGGCATGATGAAAATGTTTTAAAACTGTGCTAATGGCTGCACTCCTCTCTTGTATATACTATGCATTGAATTGTACACTTTAAATGGATGAATTGCATAAGATATGCATTATATCTCAATAAAGCTGTTGAAAATATTCTTTAGTAAGTACACATCCTACCAAAAACAATCCATAATTTTACCGACTATAGATAGCCACTGTTTCAACCTGCTTTTTAGCTGTATGTATACATATTAATACGTAATTTAGATGTACATGCTACATATTCAGCCATCCTTTTTCAAATTAAAATGAACATCTCTTCATGGCAATAATTACTAACAGCTACATATTATGTCACTGAATGGCTATCTCAAAATTGATTTGCCTATTGTTGGACTACTTTCTGTAACATATTTTCTTTAAAAATAATGCAGCCATAGTAAATATAATAACGCTCAATCTTTGCACCTATCTTCATAATCTATTGTCAGTAGAATTGCTGGCTCAAGGAGTATGAGCAAGACTAAGGAACCCCTTAATGAGACTCAAACCATGGAGGAAGAAAGAAGACTCCTCCCACATTCTCACTGTAAAAAAGAAATGGTAATTATGGAACATGATGGAAGTGCTAGCTATTGCTATAGTGGTAATCGTACTGCAATACAGAAATGTATCAAATCAATATGTACACCCTAAACTTACACATTTTTTAAAGATTGTATTTATTTATTGAGAGAGACAGGGAGTGAGCAGGTGCTAGTTGGGGGGGGGGGGCGGAGCAGCAGAGGGAGAGGGACAAGCAAACTCCGGGCTGAGCTCCAGAGCCTAACATGGGGCTCTATCTCAGGACCCTGATGATCTGAGCCAACATCAAGAGTCAGACACTCAACCAACTGAGCCACCCAGGCGCCCCAAACTTATACAATAGTATATATGTCTACTACATTAAAAAAAAAAAAAAAAGAAACTACAAGCACACGCCCATGCGCCCACACACACATACACAGAATCCTCCCTGGGGATGCAATCCCAAAGGTTTAATGAAGAGGGTCTTGATTATTGTTTAGACAGCCATCACTAGTCCCCAAGGGCACAACCTGATGTGGCTATGGCTCTGATTCATTCTTCAAAGCAGCCCATTTTAAAATGACATACCAAAAATAAAATTTAAAAAAGTTTTAAAATTAAGATTTAAAAAATAAATAAAATGACCTACAAATCTCAGAGAAAATACATCAAAACCTTAACAGGTTTTGGGGTCATTTCTTAAAAACAGGATAAAAATGGCTTGTTTCCTTTATAGAAAACTTCTTAATTTTAACAATGAAAAGATACACGTTAATTCAGAGTTACCCATCAAATTCCAGAGGTGAGAAGAAACTTAGGTATCACCAAAATCCTCATTTTAAAGATTAGAAAACTGAAGCCCAGAAGGATTAACTCATTCAAGCAAGGTCATCTAGCTATTAAACAGCAGAGCCTCAACTTTGTACAGTACTCGTTAAGAGGGTTTCAGAGTTTCCTTTATTCACTGCAATACAGTCTCTGAAATCCCTACTAAAATACTGATACCATATCCCTGTATCTGTCAACTCTGACTTTAAATACCAATGTCCTCGCCCTTAAGAATCAAGGCTAATGTAAAATGTCCTAAGAAAATAGCAAATCGGGGTGCCTGGGTGGCTCAGTCGTTAAGCGTCTGCCTTTGGCTCAGGTCATGATCCCAGGGTCCTGGGATTGAGCCCCACATCGGGGTCCCTGCTGAGCGGGGAGCCTGCCTCTCCCTCTCCCACTCCCCCTGCTTGTGCTCCCTCTCTTGCTGTCAAATAAATAAAATAGCAAATCATTAACAGTTGGCCCTTGAACAAGGTGGGGGTTTGGGGTGCTGACTCCCCATATGGTCAAAAATGCGTAACTTCGTCTCCCCCTAAACTTTACTAATAGCCTACTGTTGACCAGAAACACATATTTTATGTTACATGTATTATATACTATATTCTTACAATAAAGTTAGGAAAAATGAAATCTTAGTTAAAAAAATCATAAAGAAGAAAAAATATATTTACAGTACTGTAAAAAGTCCGCATAAACAGACTTGCGCAGTTCAAACCCATGTTGTTCAAGGGTCACCAGATGTATCCCTCACCAAAGCTCAATTATCACACACCTGGGGTTCTCGCCCTTTAAGGCAAAGCAGAAGTCATATGTAAAAACTGGGAAAACTTATCAAGAGCTCAACATACAAAGCTCAAAACTTGTTTAACTGTTGCCAAGTAGTACTACTGAACAGCTCTATTTCCGAAAACACTGATTCTAAGTTGCTGCTTCATTTCTCCGTTATTATTAAATCACAAAATATGAAATATACTGTTTCATAACTAGGTTTTATTTTTTTAAGATTTTATCTTTTTGGCAGCAAGCGCACGAGTGAGCACAAGCAGGCAGAGCGGCAGGCAGAAGCAGGCTCCCCATTGAGCAGGGAGCCTGACACTGGGCTCGGTCCCAAGGCCCTGGGACCATGACCTGAGCCAAAGGCAGATGCTTAACCACTGAGCTACCCAGGCGCCCCTATAACTAGGTTTTATAACAACATGCATTCCTTATTTTTTTTTTTTTAAGATTTTATTATTTGTCAGAGAGAGAGAGCAAGCACAAGCAGGGGGAGTGGTAGGCAGAGCAAGCAGAGCAGGCAGGAGGAGGAGCAGGGAGCCTGATGCAGGGCTCGATCCCAGGACCCTGGGATCATGACCTGAGCTGAAGGCAGACGCTCAACTGACTGAGCCACCCAAGCGTCCCAACATGCATTCTTTCTAACAGCAAACAATTCAAGAGACAACTGACTATATATCTACTATGTGCCATGAGCCTGCTGGTATAGAGATGAATAAACAGTATAAGGCTTATGAGAAACTATACTGTATAAAGTTCCACACCAACACATGCAATTATGGCTAGAGTACAGAAGCTGTATAGAAGAACAAGTGAAGACAATAAAATCCCATCTATGATTTCATTTCTTTATTCCTTTCTTGTGGACAGGTTATACAAAAAACTGCCACCTCCCCATTCATCTTCACTCCTAAAACTATGTATCAGGCTGGTTTTAAAACAGCCTGTGATGGATACTTTTGAAGTTCCTAGAACTGGGCCTCCAACCTCTTTGTATTAAGACAAAAATCAGTTAAGGAGATAAATTCAACAAAGTAACATCTTCATTTAAATTTTCTAGACTTTAGAGAGAGACCTGTGAGAGTATTTCCTCAGTAAGCAATAGCAATCAGCAAATCTTCAAGCTGCATTTCAAACAATTTAACACTTGTATTAATTTGTCTTTGAAAAATAATATAACATTATCTTTAGTAGCTGATGTTTATTAATACATGCGAAGCACCGTTCTAAGCATTTTTCATGTAGTATGTTGTTTATACCCCAAAATTCTGAGGTAAATTATTCCCATTTTACAAATAAGGACACAAGGCTAAGTAACCTATCCAGGGTCATGTAGCAAATAAATGGCAGTCAGAATTCATAAACGGTCTTCTGATCTAGTTGTCTTAAAACACTATATAAATGTTGGTTAATGGACAACAAATTCATCATCAACAAATGATTTTATCTAGGGCGTACACTTTCAATCACCAAATATTTATTTAACAGCTACTATGCACCAGGCACTTATGTAAATGATGACAAACAAGATAGACAAAGGTCCCTGGTCTCCAAGCTCTTCACTTGGGGGTGAAAGAAAAAAAAATTTCAGTCATCATAGCGATGAAGAAAATAAGTATGAAAAAGAGGACATGAGCTAAGATCTAAATGACTTTGAAAATCTGAGGGCGTTTCCCAACAAAGAAAAAAATAAGGAAGGACCTAAGACAAGAAAAAGTAGATTTATGTAACAGTGAAAAAAATGTGATGAGGTTGGAGAGGTAAGCATAGGCTAATTCATACAGTTCTTAATAAACAGCATTTATAGATAAATTTTGGGGGTCCTGTTTGTTGGTAATGTTAATTAGGAAGCCACTAAAGATTTCTGGACAGGGAAATGATATGTTCTGACTAGGATATGAAGATCACTTTGACTATATACGAAGAATGCAAACTGAAACCAAGATAGGGTTAGGACACTTTTTTAAAAAAGATTTTATTTATTTAATTTATTTATTAGAGAGTGAGGGCACGAGGAGCAGGGAGGGGCAGAGGAGAGAGAGCAGCAGACTCCCCTCTGGGCAGGGAGCCCGATGGGGGAACTCATCCTAGGACTCTGGGATCACGACCTGAGGTGAAGGCAGACGCTTAACTGACTGAGCCACCCAGGTGCCCAGGTTAGGACACCATATGGGCTGAAGTTGTAGTAGAGGAGACAGAGAAGAGTGGAAAGATCATAATGCACTCTAAAAAGAATAAAACTTGCAGGCTGACTGCTAGTGGGGAGGAAGGGAAAAGACTATAATATGTAATCAAAGATAACACCACGACTTGGCTCCAGCAAAGCACTGGGTCCTTGTCAGTCTCGTTTACTAAGAATCTGTCTTGAACGTTAGTTTTAAGATACCTAGCAGATGGTCACAGTTGGTATACATAAGGGCTCACTGTTGTCTAATATTCAAAATTTGACTGCTAGATGAATTTACTGTGAATGTCATAAAATGCTAAGAAAAACCAAAGTTTCTAGGTCAGGGCAAGAATGAAGCAAGCTCCAAAAAAGTTCTGCACTAAATTCACATTTAAAAAATATCTTTAAAAAAATTTTACTCTATAAATCAGTTATGAATAAGTATAGTTTTCCAAATTGCCCTTTCTTCTCCCATGTTCTTCCTTTCCCATATCCCTAACTATAGGCTGTTAGAATAATCTCCCATTTATGCAAAATCCACACTGAAAGGCTCCCAATAAACACCATCCCAATTTGGCAGGGGGGGAAGGGGGTACCAAGGCAAATCATCAGAGACCTAGTTTCTAAAAATTAACCTTAAATACAAAAAAAGTCAAGTCACCAGACCAATGGAGATACAGCAGCACTGCCTTTTTGAAGATAAATGGTATACTTATGACAACACTAAAGCACAGAACGTCAGATGCTGAAATGAAAATTTAATATTGGCTTAATTTTAAAGTTATATTCTAAATCCTTGAACATATTCCAATTTTTTAAATATTAATTCATTGTCTTCACCAATCATTCAATAATTGTTATTTTGTTATTAACCAAACAATGCTTAATGAAAGTTTGGTTATTTGGTGTTGTTTTAAAATTTACAGATATTTACAACATAAAAATCTTCATTTTCAAATGCTAGGGGAAGGTATAGTCATTCCTCTATACATAATATAAACTATGTGTTCTCGGAAGCTATAAGGCCACATATGAAAGTATGTAAAATCTGTCCCATATCAGAAAAATCACTTTTAAAGAATCCTAAACTTACAAAACTGAAAAAAATCTAAGGAACGTCTACTCACATTACTACAGTGTTTCCAAACTTCACATGCATCAGAATCATCTGGAAGGCTTGTTAAAACAGATTGCTGGGCCCCACACCCCAGTTTCTGATTCAGTAGTTGTGAGGTGGAGTCCAAGACTTTGCATGTCTAAAATTCCCATGTGATGCTGGTGCAGCTTGACCTAGGACCACACTTTGTAAACCGCTACTCCAATAGCGAGTACACAAATTTTTCATCAAAAGATAGCTTTTCCTATTAATTTAATGGGAATTTTTAAAATGATAATTACCCTATTGAGTCAGAAATACATCATTTCTTACAAAACTTAAGTTTTGACGTGTAGGATATACCTAAACCCGACTCAAAGTAATTATGAAGGCCAATCCAATTCTAGACTCAAAACTGCATTTAACAAAATAATTATGCAACACTGTATAATACCATTAATATGACACGTCCGGAATTGGCAAATCTACAGAGTGGTTGTCCAATTCTTGGGAGGAGGGAATGGAGAATAACTGCTAATGGATATGAAAATAAATGTACTAAAACCCACTGAATTACATACTTTAAACAAGTGAAACTTTATGATGTAAACTTCATCTCAATAAAGCTGTCAAAAGAAATTATGTGAAAGTTCATAGGATAGCTAACATCAAACCAACTGTTGCCTTTGTAGACACTGTTAGGAACACATAATTCTAATTAGCTGTATCAACTTTGTTTCTCCTGGTCCAAGGTAAACAAGCCTACTCTACCAAAATTATTGCAAATTTTAAACTTCAAGTCCAAAATCAGCAAAGTTACATAAATAGTACTTCTAAGACTGTTAAATTATAGGTATGTAGGATGTCATACACCAAATCAGTGAAATAGGCCTTGGAGTAGTCCTATGCACCTAGAAGTACCAGTTCAACAATATTGGGTTGCAATTTTTGAAAGATTAATTTGCTCTACCAAATTGGTCCTCTGCCCACATATCCACCAGGGGCAGCAGGGTAGTCCCAAGGGCTCTCAGGACCACATAAATCACACGAGAGAGAACCATCCAGACTTCTCTCTCTCTCTTCCCATAATATACCATTTGTGTGGCTAATATCGCCAAAGCCGAAAACAAGGCGCTAGGCTGTCCTTATGAAAAGCATTTATTATACTAAATATCAATACCAAATGCCCTGTTAAGAACTTTCTTTACACACTTATCTATGAGTCATTCTTCTGGTAGCTGAGGGGATCCATATACATCCCCCTTTTATAATTAAGGAAACATCTATTCCAGTGAAAGTTAAACCTGCAGCGTCTAAATTTTCTGCCCTAAAAATAAATTTTAAAAAGGAAACTTGAAGTCTTTTTCCAAAATTCAAAGATCTTAAAAGTTTCCTATTATTACTCTAATGTTTTCTCTTTGAAGTAGTCTCTACTTCTCATTTTATGCTCAATGACCCTATGAAATTAACTCTGATTTGCCTTTAGAGCTAAAAGGACTTACGTCTCATGAGTTCCAAAAAAGAAAATGGGTAGTTTGTTTGTGGGTGGTTTTACAGCTCCATCAGGAACTTCATCTACCTAAAAGAAAGATCAGAAAAATTAAAATCTTTTAAATCACACACACCTCAACACACCAGAATAAAGTGAGAACAAGACATCCAAAAAGGATCTTATAAAAGTAGACCAGTTCTATAGGTCATAATCCCTATCCCAGTTCTGAAACCCAAGAAGTTCTGAAACCCAAGAAGTTCTGAAACCCAAAATATTTCTCAAAATTCAACTGATGACAAAACCTGGACTGACACTGAAGCTATTTTGTTGTTTCTTTTATCCACCAGTGTTTCTACTAATGCTTCTCTGCAAAAATACTCTGTTAGATTACCATGTGCCATTCTAGAAGTCTACCGGGAGCAAAATATATACCGTATGTATACCTCGAATTTTGATTTTTTAAACATATCTGATCCCGAGCATTTCAGATAAGGGAGCCCGAACCCGTTCAAAAATCCTAACTGATATTTCTGCAGGGAGCCTACACAAATACCAGAGAAATGTAAATGCAGACATTAATGAAAGTTTCAAGCAGTATTTCTCAAAGTTTGAAACACATGTTCTAGAAAGATCATGTACCTACATGGCGGAATCAGATGAAGTTCTGTTCCTTTTTCAATCATTCTAATTAAGTAATGAAGGAAGTATCAGGTGCTATCATGTCTAACATATCTGTAATACCTGTTACTTTCTCTTAACAATGAAGGAAAAGCAGACCTCAAAGGTAAAGCCATCAGGCAGTAATTTAACATTTCAATTTTTTCATTACTTCATAATAACATTTCTGTATCATAACCCGCCTAATTTCAAAGATATTTTAAAAAATCAATTAGCTCTGTTAAGAAGGGAGCAGACCATTTGAGGACCTACTACGCTCTGTATGCATTACCATGTTGAAAAAAGACGGTGAAAGTGATTTGACTGTTTCTCAGTCTGAAGGTTTCAGACATCAACAGAATCATTATCACCTAACACTCTTAGGGACTTTAATTTCCTCACCTATACCATCATTATACTGGTCATTTCAACCTCATGAGAAGGCCCCAAGAACTGTGAAAATCCTTAGGGCCCTTAAGGGATATTTTCTGTCAACCCAGTTCGTATGCTTCTTTCTGCTGGCAAACAGTTTTTTTTTTTGTTTTTTGTTCTTTTAAAGATTTTATTTATTTATTTGACAGAGAGAGAATGAGAGATAGAGAGCACGAGAGGGAAGAGGGTCAGAGGGAGAAGCAGACTCCCCGCTGAGCAGGGAGCCCGATGTGGGACTCAATCCCGGGACTCCAGGATCATGACCTGAGCTGAAGGCAGTCGCTTAACCGACTGAGCCACCCAGACACCCTGCCTGCAAACAGTTTTAAATGTGGAGCACCTACGGAGTTTAATAAGTCTTAGGCAATTTTTAAAAAGTTGACTGTAAAAACAATTATCCTGATAGAGGATTCCAAGAACATACAAAACTTAAAATTAAGGAAGTTTGAAATATAGACAGAAAACATTAAAATCAAAATACGGACAACTGTCATCTTCACAGATGATAATAAATACCCTAATCTCTCAAGCAAAGACATAACTTGTTAAAATTACAGAAGAGAGAAAAAGGAATATAATTCTCGGACAGAGACTATCAAACCAAATTCAGCTGCTTCTAAAGAAAAAAAGGAGAAAAGAGACAAAAAGTTCCCATTCCGAGTGACCTTGTTGAATATAGAACTTATTAAAGAAGGAAAATACTCTGGCCCTCCTAAGGCTACTTACTCTGCTTGCAGTATCATCTCTTAATCACCTAACACAATAAAGCATGTTAAGAGGACAATTTGTAAGAAAAGTAGGTAACTTTTTAAACGTTTTCATTTGGATTTTAACTGTAGTGTAGCACCAAAATGTGAATACAGATATACCCCATAACCTCAAATTTTATAACAACTCAAAATAAATAAGGATGTTAAAACCATGAAAAAAAGTATCCTGGAGGGGCCTTAAACCTGCCCAGTTTCCCTCTCCTCTATTCAAACAAGAAATCGTGTTGTATAAGTACATGATTACATACTAAGGGCTGTGGGAGACATGAAGAAATTCAGTTTGTCTATTGCCCTCAAGAAGCTTACAATCTAAAAAAAACAAACAAAAAACCCTTATAATCTATTTGTAAATCAAAGCATGAACCTAAGAGTTAAAATGTTATCACAAAGGAAATAGAATGTCAAATATATAGATAAGAATTAAGAGTAAGGATTGTTCAAGATAAGACTTCGGTGAAAAGGTAGACTTGATAGACTGGGGGGTAAATTCTTTCCAGGTTTAGGAAGGAAACCTGTAAGCAAGAACTGGACAGGAAAAATCAAGAGAACAGTAAACATTTTATACTTGCACAGCACTCAGCAAACACGCTACATGAGTCTCTGTAACCAATGGCTATGTTTTCTCCCAGCTGACATAATTAAAAATACAGGTTTTAATTGTCTTTAAGAAATACACTCCTTAAAGAAGAGTAAATTGGTGGAAATTACAACTCTAGAATTTATATTTAAAAAAGATCTTGAGCATTCTAATCTAATGGATCTCAACAGTTTTTTGGTTCTATCGTGATCTTAGAACCTGAGTCCTACCATAAGCTAACAAAAAGACCTCTTTTTCTGAAAATGGCGTTTAGGTATTAGTCTCAATTGTTAAATGTCACAAAAATCCTGGGCTTTAATTACCTCTCTGTACCACTAGATGTGAACCTAGGAATCTGGGTCTACTGATCTTTTGCCTATGGGAAACAAAGAGGTAAAACAACTTCTTCAAGGTCATAAGGCAAACTTCACGAATACAAACGTGAAAATAAATTTACAAAAAACTTATTGTAAAATTTTCAAAAATATCCAGTCCTGAATCTCTGTATTAAACAAGCAAATCCACAAGGCCTCATCAACTACAAAACAAAAAATCCCTATGAAACCAATTTAATCACATCTCTGACGTCCAAGACTGTGCATAAACTCCGATACTCTGCCTTTTACTTAAAATTTTTAAAAAGTCAATGTTTCATTAAACGGTAAACATAAAATCCCACCTTGATTATTTTCACCTACAATGGAACATTATTAACTGGCATCACATTTAAATATTTCCTATTAAGAAAACCTGCCCAAGTCTGTCAAAAACAAACCCATAGGGAATCGCTTAAGTAGAAACACCTGGATTTTTACAATTCCACGGGAGCTTCCTGGGCAAAAGGCTAAAACGAAAGGCTACAAATGAGACCAAACGAAAGCAAGGGGGGAAAAGGACCCGAGAACAAAATTAAGAGAAAGGGTAAGTAGGCCCCTGAGGAAGGTAGCACCGCTAAATGCGAAGGCTAAAATCACTTACTCGAGCTGGCCAATGAGGATAACCTTTCATCTTGGCGAAGATGAGGTCTCCAGGTTTGAAATCGCGAGTCATGTTTCGGGGGCGAGGCCGGGGGTCCGAAGCCCAGGGAGGAGGCGCGGCGGTGCGGACGGCGAGGGGATGCCAGAGGCCGGACGGGAGCCGAGGCTCCCGGGGCGGCGGGAGGGGGAAGATGCCTCCGGGCGTCCCGACGCGCCTGCGAGGGAGAGCACCGAGGGCGGTTAATGCTCAGAAACCCGAAGGGAGGGGCCCCACGGGGAGGCCCGGGGGAGGGGGAGGGGAGGGCCGGGGAGGGGTGGGGGTGGGAGAGTGAGGGGAGAGCCGCCTCCCGCTCCTCCCCCGCGAGTGCGCGGCCTCCGCAGCCCAGGAGCTACCCTTCCAGGCTTCGGCAGCTTCACCGCTCGACGACCGAAAAGACGCCACCACCTGAGGCTGAGATGCTTCTCAGCCCCCAATTCCCCTTTCTCCCGCCCCATCTTTCCTCTGGCTTTTTTCTCCGGGCTTAAGCCCCAAGAGGGAGGGGGTCTGGGGAGAGGGAAAAAAGATGGCATAGGAAAAGGGGAATGTCCCCCTCCCATCAACACCCAACATCTCCCCCAACCTGCTTCCCGACGGTCGCAGCCCCGGGCCGCCCCTCGGCTCCCGGGCGGGCCGCGGCCACTTCCACGCTAGAGCCAGGAGCGAGGCCACTGGGGGGGGGGGGGCGGGGCGAGTCCCCGCCACCCGCTCACCTGCCGGGGCCGCGGGCGCTGAGGCTGCGGTGGCGGGCCGGCCGCCTCTGCCCGCGTCCACGCAAGCCACCTGCGCCACCAGCTGCCGCAGAGACGTCTCAACGGCTCCGAATGGCAACCGCCGCCGCCGCTGCCGCCGCCGTCGCTGCGCTGCTCCCGCGCGGCTCCCGCTCGGCGCCCGCTAGCACTGGGGCGGGACCAACTGCTGGCCGAGGGAGGGGGGCAACGCAGCACCGGCCTGAGGTGTGTGGCTCGGAAGCGGAACTTCAGAAGCCGCTAGATCTCCAAGTTGGCTTTTGCCCAGCGGTTACAGCCAAGTGCAGAGAGATACTGGGGTAAAGGAACAAAGGAGTGGGCGAAAAAAGCTCGGCCTGCGGCGGCTCCCCCCTGCGGTTTGCAGAGTGGTCGGGCCCGGCCCGCCCCTGCTGGCTACTCTGCGTGTGTGTATTTGTATGTGTACTGTATGTAAAAGGCGGGGAGGGAGGAAACGATTGTTGTGGACGGGGTTTGGGGGCGGGTATCCGGGCCTCCAGCCCTTGGCTGTGTGTTGGGGAGAACCTGGCAGCCTAAGCTGCATGTTCTTGCATCGTTTCCCAGGGTGGGGAGGCTTTAATGCTGCACTTGCGCGGTTTGCACCATCCATCCAAAAAAGAACTGTACAAAAACCCATAGATGAAATCGGAGCATGAGGCTGTTGCAGGGTGTGC
Organism: Callorhinus ursinus; assembly: GCF_003265705.2. Classification (NCBI taxonomy): domain Eukaryota; kingdom Metazoa; phylum Chordata; class Mammalia; order Carnivora; family Otariidae; genus Callorhinus; species Callorhinus ursinus. The sequence goes on from NW_027397101.1 coordinate 17,895,219, forward strand.
AGCTTGTAGGCCTCTTACACCTCGCTGAATGGGCCTTTTCCTTGAAATTGTAATACGAGAAAGCCCTATTTCTTTTCTTTTAAATTTGAAGCACCAAGGACTATTAAAACTGCAGTCCTAACGAATGCAAAATGTGAAGGGAAAAAAAACAATAACAGGAAAGCATAAGTCTTTCAGATAGGATGTGGGTTTGGGCCCGGACTAAATTTTAGCTGCATCTAAATTGTATTTCTTTGGTGGAATTGTAGCTGGGTGGTGGTCAAGTGTAAAAGTGTTGCTAAACCTCACATGTTTTGTCTCTTAAAATACTCTTCAAGGGATTTCTAAAATTATTTTATTTTTTGATCCTTCAGCTAATACGATTTTTAAGACGTTGGTAGTAACATGCCCAGCTTTCTAATATGAATTGGTACTGTAATATTTTTATTGTGCCTGAACTATGTTACTAGAATTGTCTAATTTTACTTAACCATTAACATTCACCCAGGTTCCCAATACATGTAGTAAATAAAAAGGCATTTCGAAAATTAATAAAAATTAATCTTAAGTTTTGTTTCATGCTTTACTGAATCCCCCCAAAAAGTACCTACTGTGTGTCAAGCATTTTTAAGTGCTGGGGATACAACCATGAACAAAAAGCATAAATACTTCCTGTCTAGAAACAGAATGAAAATATGAAAAAGCTTAAAAATATATATATAAAGAATGGTATGTAGCGCATCCTCCTTTAAATGAAGAACTCACAACTGGGAATAAGTCAGGGAAAGCTTTATTAAAGTAGGTAAAAATTGAGAAGAATACTTTGAAAGAGATACTTCCTTAAAAGGAATGAAGACATCCCCAATGCAAATTGTCCTGCAGGGAATTTCAAGAGACTAAATCATACCTCAGCAACAGGCTGAGGGTTCCAAGTGTTGCAAAAAGAGAAATTGGCAATGAAGAGGGAAAGGTTAGAGAGAGGTCTTGAAGCCTCTCATCCTGAATGAATTTGATATAATGTATGCTAGGGAGCTACTAAAGGTTGCTGAGCAAGAAAGTAAAGATGATTCTTTAAAAAGTTATTCTTGCTTGCTACAAAGTAGGTGACAATAGAAAGAGGTTGGAGGTTACTGTTGTACTCCCAAAGTGACCCATTTCTAGATGAGACTGGTGACTGAAAAAGGCAAGAAAGTGAACAACTAAGTATACAAAAGAATGATTACCAGGCGTTAGCCATAGATGGTGCACAGGAAAAGTGGAGAAAGATGTACTGAAGAAAATTCCAAGACACTGAGTAGGAGAGACCAAAGCATCATCCAGCTACCATTTCTTACACACCTCCTTTGTTCTAAGCCTTTAAAGGCTTTGCAATTCCAAGTATGGTCCAGGGCCCAGCAGCATGAGCTGTATCTCCCCAGACTTGCTAAATCATAATCTGCATTTTAACAAGACCCCCAGGTGATTCTTATGCAGATTCAACTTAGAGAGACTTTTGCTATGGAGGATGCGACAGGAACATTAAACCAAGTAGGGAAAACACACATGATAGATAAATTATAATTAATATTAAAAGATAACATTGTATTAGTGCTAAATGACAGAACAAATAAAAAAGGAGTGGTTTCTGTGAGTGGGGGGGTGGGCCTCAGAAAAGATGAAAATAGAGGGAAAATGGAAAAGCATTGTTGTTTCCGTGTTAATGTCAAAAATAAAAAGTACAAACTTAGCTCTTGGTGTCTTTAAGTTTGGCAATTTCATTTTGTGTTAGTCTATAGACAAACCCTTGAAAACAGTAAGTCAGGGCAAAACAGGTGGTAGTTTAAGCCTCCAGAGAACAAAAGCCCAGGATCCCTGGGAGCAGCAGTTCGGAATGGGAGGAAAAGGGGGAGTGGTGAGGGAGGAGGGAGGGTTGCACTCAGCAGAGCCTCTTGGAGAGCTTTTCTGAACTATGGAGAGCCTGTTCCCCTCTCCAGCCGGGCTTCATGCACCCCGCCCCCGTACTCCGTCTTCCTAGGGAGGTGAAGCCAGGAAAAGTACAGCAAGATAGAGATTAAAGGGCAGTGAGAAAGTTGTAAGGAGAAAGAATACAATTTCCAAAACAACTGAAGCAAGGGGGTGGGGTAGCGGGGAGGTGAGGTGGGGAAGGAGATCTAAATGAATTCAGGAAGGAACTTGATTCACAGTCTTTCATTTTATCAGGGTGCTCCTATCCCCATTTTACAGATGAGAAAACAAGCTCACAAAAGTTCAGCAACCTGCCCCAAATCACACATCTAGTCAAGCGGCCAAGACAATGTGCCAGCCAGTCAATTCTCAATTCTCTTGTGCCTTGGTGTGGTCCCACACCACCTCTAGGTGGAGCGGGCCAGCAGTGCCTGAGACCAAGGAGCTCATAATTAGAAAAAGATGCTGGAAAGAAAAGCAGCCAGAACTCCCTCTTCCACCTTCTGTCTTTCGACTTGAAAGTATTTCCAGCTTCACATTTCCTAACGACCTTCCTCTACCCCACCCCGTTCCCCAGCTGGTCTCCCTACCATCAGCCCATTCTATTTAACTCCCAGTTTTAAGAGATTCAACCCCAAAATCACCCCCGGAAAGGTTTCCGACCTCATCTTACTGTGGCATAATTTCTCATTTACAGTCCTTCAGACTAGTATTTAAGCTGCTTAGAAATAGGCACCGTGGGCGCCTGTGTGGCTCAGATGGTTGAGCGTCTGCCTTCAGCTCAGGTCATGATCTCCAGGTCCTGGGATGGAGCCCCATGGCTGGCTCAGCTGGGAGTCAGCTTCTCCCTCTCCCTCTACCTCTCCCCCTGCTAGTGTGCTCTCTCTCTCTCTCTCTCAAACGAATAAATAAAACTCAAAAAAAAAAAAAAGAAAAAAGAAATAGGCACAATCTTAGTCATCAGGGCCCAGCGTTTAGCGGGCACTAAATAAAATTTTTTTTCTCAATAAATACTTGTTGAGTAAGAGGAAGGGGCAAGTGGAAAACTCCCTAGTCCCTTAGTCTGAGAAAACAGATAAAAAGACACTTTAAAAGACATTTGTTTTTGTTTTGACTTTGTGAATTCTTCGTGTACTTAAAGGTTAACCCTTTAAAAGCACTGACATGCTTTATTGACTAAAATACATTCAACAGTTTTAATGGAAATCTTTCTAAATGAGATTTGGTATATATCCCCGAAATTAAGTAATGATAATCCCTTCCTTCACATCTTTTACATAGAATATACATAATTCCCTACCTCAATATGCAGTATTTATAACATACCTTAAGCTCATGAGTATGAACCCCGATTCCTGAACTTTTCTTATGTGTGATCCTTCAAGCCTCGTGATGGGGAAGTTAGCAAAAATAAGAGGAAGATAAAGGGTATTAATCCAAGAGCTTGTGCAGTCAGAGATGTCATAAATCTGGTCTAGGCTTACCTTCCCCTGGCTTCCCTTAGCTTCAATAAGCATTTGGAATTTGGGCCCTTTGGATGGGAGAAACCAACATGTGCTGGTTTGTAAGACAGAGACTAGAGACACTACTGAGCTGGTTTAACAATGGGTAGACGAGAGTCGTTCTCAGACACATGGGCTAAGAGAAGCCTTAATGAGTCTGAAGTGCTAGGCCACATCCAGTCTTAGCTAAGGCTTCTCTCATCCCACGTGTCCGTGAACCATGCTCCTCTTTATTTTTCTGCCTGTGTCTTGGGCCTTTTTTCCTTTTTCATCCTCTTCTTTCTCATTCATTCTTCCTCATTTTCCTGCACACTCTCACCTGATTTGGGTAACTGAGAAGTATAGCTTTGAAAGTGGAATGATCACTTGTTCTGGTCAACAGGCCTACTAATGAGATACCTTTTATTATCTTTGTGCCTTTGGTTCTTCTAGGAGTGGAGAAATGAGTGGTGATTGCCAAAAGTTAGGAACTGTAAGAGGCAGAGGATGGGATGACTCTAAAGTGGTAACACTAGGGAGATATTCCTGGTGATGGAAGAGTTCTGTATCTTGACTGTGGTAGTGGCTGCAGAAATCTATGCATGTGACAAAAATAGCATCGAACTAGACATTGTACCAGTGTCAATTTCCTGGTTTTGTCATTGTACTATAGTTGGTTAAGATGTAACCATTAGAGGAAATGGGTGAAGGGTTATACAGGACCTTTCTGTAGTATTTTTGCAATTTCCTGTCAATCTATAATTATTTCAAAATAAAAGTAAAAAAAAAAACCAGGTATATAAAAAGTTCAAGAGAAGTTTTTTGTTTAAGGCACGGAAATTCTGCTTGTGTTTATGGGTATTAGGAAGTTAGGAATAGGACCAGGAGAAGGAGAGAAATACAATATTTGTAGTGTCTTCTCACCTGTGTGTGTGTGTGTGTGTGTGTGTGTGTGTGTGTGTGTGTGAGACGCATGTCTCTACAATGCTTTCTTTTTCCCTTCTGCATGACCATGAATATCTCCCTACTGCTACCACCACTTTAGAGTCATCCCAACCCCTTGCCCCTTGCAATTCCTAACTGTTGGCAATCACTAATCATTTCTCTATCCCTATAATTTTGTTATTTCGTTTCATTATATATCTAGAATCATGCAGTATATGACCTTTGCAGATGGGCTTTTTCCGTTCATCTTAATGCTTTTAAAATCCATTTAAGTTTTTTTTTTTTTTGGAAACATATTACTCATTTATTTGAGAGAGAGAGTGATCATGAGCAGAGGGAGGGGCAGAAGGAGAGGGAGAAGCACACTCCCCACTGAGCAGGGAGCCCAAAGCGGGGCTCAATCCCAGGACCCTGAAATCATGACTGAGCCAAAGTCAGACGCTGAAGCTATTGAGCCACCCAGGCGCCCCCATTTAAATTTTTCTATATATCAAAAGTTCATTACTTTTTATATCTGAGGAGATTCCATGGATGGATTTACATAGTTTGTTTGACCATTTACCTATGAAGGGACATTTTGGTTGTTTCCAGATTTTTGCTATTACAATTGAAACTGCTGTAAACACTCCTGTACATGTTTTGTGTAGATAAAAGTTTATATTCCTCTAGGATACATGCCCAGGAGTACAATTACTGATCATATTGCAGTTGCATACTTAGGATTTTTTTTTAATTTTTTTTTAAAGATTTTATTTATTTATTTGAGAGAGAGAGAATGAGAGACAGAGAGCATGAGAGGGAGGGGGGTCAGGGGGAGAAGCAGAGTCTCCGCCGAGCGGGGAGCCCGATGTGGGACTCGATCCCGGGACTCCAGGATCATGACCTGAGCCGACGGGCAGTCGCTTAACCAACTGAGCCACCCAGGCGCCCCGCATACTTAGGATTTTAAGAAATCGCCAAACTGGGCGCCTGGGTGGCTCAGTTGGTTAAGTGACTGCCTTCGGCCCAGGTCATGATCCTGGAGTCCCGGGATCGAGTCTCGGGATCGAGTCCCGGGATCGAGTCCCGCATCGAACTCCCTGCTCAGCAGGGAGTCTGCTTCTCCCTCTGACCCTCCTCCCTCTCGTGCTCTCTATCTCTCACTCTCTCTCTCAAATAAAAAAATCACCAAACTGTTTTCCAGAATGGCTGTGCATTTTACATTCCCACCAACAATGTATGAGACATCTAGTTTTTCCACACCTTCACCACCATTTGGAATTGTCACTAGTTTTTCTTTTTACTGCTCTAACAGGCATGGTCTTAAATTTTCATTTCCCTAATGATTCATGATAGTAAACATCTTTTCATGTGCTTATTTGCCATCTATATATCCTCTTTGGTGAAATGTCTCTTCATGTTCTTTGCCAGTTTTCTAATAGGATTAGTTTTTTACCGTTGAGTTTTGAGCAATTCTTTCTATATTTTAGGTAACAATTCTTTGTCAGATGTGATTTGCAAATATTTTCTCCCAATCTATACCTTGTCCTTTCATCTTCTTTACAGGATCTTTCACAGATTAAAAGTTGTTAATATTGATGAAATCCAATTTAGCAACTTTTTTCTTTTATACATTACGTTTTTGTTGTCATGTCTAAGAACTCTTCACCGAGCCCTGTGTCGTGAAGATTTTTCTCCTATGTTTTCTTCTTAAAGTTTTATAGTTTAATATCTCATATTTAAATTTATGATCCGTTTTGAGTTAATTTTTGGGTAAGATATGATGTTTAGATGGAGGTTCATATTGTTTGTCTATGGATATCCAAATCCTCCAGCACCTTTATTGAAAAACTATCCTTGTTTCATTGAATTGCTTTTTTACCTTAGTCAAAAATCATTTTAACATACTTGTGTGAGCTTACTTGTCTGTTTTGTCCAATTGATCATTATGTCTTTCTGTTGAGTCTTGGTCCCAGCGTCCTAGGATCAAGCCCCACATTGGGGCTCCCTGCTCTGCGGGAAGCCTGCTTCTCCCTCTCCCACTCCCCCTGCTTGTGTTCCCTCTCTCACTGTGTCTCTCTGTCAAAAATAAATAAAATCTTAAAAAAAAAATCTTCCTGAGATTTTAATAAGGATTTTTTTTTTTTGAGAGAGAAAGAGAGAGCGGGTGGGGGAGGGACAGAGAGAAAATGTTTTTTAACTTTGTTATTTTATTATTTATTTTAAAGATTTTTATTCATTTATTTGACAGAGAAAGAGAGGGAGAGAGCACAAGCAGGGGGAGCAGCAGACAGAGGGAGAGGGAGAATCAGATGTGGGGCTCAGTCCCAGGACTCTGGGATCATGACCTGAGTCAAAGGCAAACACTCAACCAACTGAGCCACCCAGGCACCCCGGAGAAAGAAATCTTAAGCAGGCTCCATGCCCAGTGCAGAGCCCATGTGGAGCCTGATCTCACAACCCTGAGATCGTGACCTGAGCCAAAATCGAGAGCTGGATGCTTAACCAACTTAGCCACCCAGGCACCCCAGATAGGAATTATGTTAAACCTATATATCGTTTTGGGGAGAATTGATATCTTTACTAGGTTGAGCCTTCTAATCCATGAACACAATTTGTCTGTTCACTAATTTAAGTAATCTTTAATTTTTTTCATTAGCATTTTGTAGTTTTTAGCCTACAAGCCCCATATGTGATTTGTTAGATTTACAACTAAGTATTTAATTTTTTGTGTAGAATTGATTTTTGTATGTTTATGTTGTATTTTGAAACGTGGCTGAACTAATTTATTAATTTTAGGAGGGTATTTTGTTTTTGTCTCTCAGTTTTTTTGGTAATTTCTTGGGATTTTCTACATAATCATGTTATTTGCAAATGGGGACAGAAATAGTTTATATAATTTTAGTTCTTTTAAAATTTTTAAAAGATTTTATTTTTTATTTATTTGAGAGAGAGAAAGAGAGAGAGAGGGCTTGAGTGGGGACAGAGGCAGAGGGAGAGGGAGAAGGAGACTCGTCACTGAAAAGGGAGCCAGATGCAGGACCCCGAGATTATAACCAGAGCCAAAGGCAGACACTTAACCTACTGAGCCACCCAGGTGCCCCATAGTTCTTTTAAATTTTCTGAGGATTGTTTTATGGCCCAGGATATGGCCTATTCATATGTTTGTAATGACTATGTATTCTGCTATTTCTTTTTTCAAGATTTTCTTGTTTTTAAATAATCTCTATACCCTATGTGGGGCTCGAATTTACAACCCCAAGACCAAGAGTCACATGCTCCACCAGCTGAGCCAGCCAGTCGCCTCTATTCTGCTTTGTTGAGTAGAATTCAATAAATGTCAATTTATATCCTATCCTGTTGGTTGATGTCATTGAGTTCTTGTATATTCTTCATTATTTTCTGTTTATTTGTCCTATCAATTGTTGACAGGAAGATACCGAAGTCTCCAACTATGGTTGTAGATTTATTAATTTCTCCTTTCAGTTATATCAGTTTCTACTATATGTATTTTATAGCTCTGTTGTTTGATATATATATGCTTTGAGAATTGCTATGTTTTTGCTGTATTTTCTTTATCAACTTTTTTTTAAAGATTTTAGTTATTTATTTGACACAGAGAGACACAGCGAGAGAGGGAACACAAGCAGGGGGAGTGGAAGAGGGAGAAGCAGGCTTCCCGCGGAGCAGGGAACCTGATGTGGGGCTCAATCCCAGGACCCTGGGATCATGACCTGAGCCAAAGGCAGACACCCAACTACTGAGCCACCCAGACGTCCCCAGAGACTTCTTATGTTTGTTTTATTTACAGTGACCAGTGGACCTATTTTTCTCTTTCCCTTTATCACCAAGTTCATGGGTAGAAAATCGTTTATTAAAAATAGTTTGCCTCTACTTCATCACTCACAACTTAACCTTCATCTCCAGTGGAATTGAACTCCAAGAGAGCAGGGGCTTGGTTTTATTCATGACTGTGTCCTAAGGATACAGTGCCTGCCACAAAGCAGGCCTTTAGTAAATATTTCCTGTCACTACATTATCCTAGTAACTTTTTCTTCTTTATTTTCTCAATGCACCACTCCAGTATAGAAATTTCATTAGCTCATGCGTGAATTAAGATATTGGTTTATGTTTCATGCTTTTCTCCCTGTGCCTTTCTTTATACCATCATCTTCCTCAGAAATGCCCTTCAATCATTCTCTGCTTATTAATTTTTTTTCTTCTCTTTAAAGTCCAGATCTAGTTACTCTTCTTAGGTCTCTTCCTGGCCTCATCACCCTATTCTGAAATCCTATATACACTACTTTCTGTAGTACTCATTTTTAAAATTAATGAAGAAAATGCCTTCAGCTCTAATCAACAGAAAATTCTGCTGTAGTGGCTTATGCAAAAGAAATTAAGAGATAGATGCTGGCATTGCAGCTTGATTACTTTGGGGCCAGTGTCTCTTCAATTTACTTGACCTTTTCCTCATGCTGGCTTGTCTGCTTGTAAGCAGATGACTGCTCTTCTGGGAACCACATCTGAACTTTAGGTAGGGAAAAAAAGGGGCATAGAATGAAAGGATAGGGTATGCAAGTCCATCTCTTTTTATTTAGAAAGCAAAAGTTGTGGGGTACCTGGGTGGCTTGGATGGTTAAGTTAAGCATTTGCCTTCAGCTCGGGTCACGGTCCCAGGGTCCTAGGATCAAGCCCAAGGCAGGCGCCCTGCTCAGGGGGGAGCCTGCTTCTCCCTCTCCCTCAGCTCCTCCCTGCCCCACTTGTACTCTCTCTCAAATAAATAAATAAAATCTTTAAAAAAGAAAAAGGAAAAGGAAACAGAAAGTTCTTCCAAAAGTCACATTGAGCAGGCTTCTCATTTTATCTCATGGGACAATATTCTGTTACATAGCCACTCCTAGCTGGAAAGTGCAAGTGAGGAAAGGGTTGTCAATAGGAATTCAGTTAGCCAAACAATGATATCTGCCATATGTATCCATATATACCTATATAATACATTTAGGTAAATATCTCTCCCTAATTAGTTTGAAGATATTTGAGATCAGAGATCCAGTCAGAGTTAGTCATTTCATACTTCACACTAGATGAATGTAAGGTCCCCCCAATTTCATGCATTTCTACTACAAACAACAAAGAAAACTCTTAAATGGGGACTTTAAACTTAACACAATTATTTGAGAATTATTTAGTCAGCTCAGTTTCTTCTGAAATTAATAATTTTTTAGTCAGGGAGGCAGGACCACTATGAGTTATGAGAGGAGAGTTTCTTTTTTCTTTTTCTTTTTTACAGGAAGTAGCTCTTTCACAATCGTGGCAGGAACAGGAGAAGCGAAGGTCCAAGAAACACATTAGAAGATGAGAGGGGTAGGAACTAAGGAGTCAATCTAAGCAACCAAACATGTCCAGCTGTGAAAATAGGACTGACCAGGGAAGGTTTATGGAGAGATCTCTGGGAAGTTGTGCCTCCATTCAGCTAGCACCCCTGTGGATCAGCTGCCGAGCATCTGCTGTAGGGCCTGGGGCCACTGTTGGTCAACAGCGTCAAAAGTTGGGAAGAGCCAGGTATGGATTGGAGGACAATGAAGACAAGCTGAAACCTGCTGGTCCTCTACATCTGTCTCTACCAGCATCTAACCACAAGGACCTGCAGAGTAATGGCTGCCGCTTCACTTCTACCTTCCAAATCTCTCTGAAATTCTTCTGACCAACTCTAATTTGGAATCTTTCAGGGAAGAGGATTTTGGGAAATGTGATCCAGCTTATTCAAGCTGGCACAGAACAAACCATCACACTAAGTAAACTATACAAATGGAAGTTGAATCTCATCACATAGGGATTCAAAACGATTGAAATGCCTGGAGGGGTAGGACTCTGTCTTAGGCTATTTCTTTTGTCCGTTTTGTCCTAGCCAATTCTTAAATCATGTGTTGTCCTCAGTGATCTTACTGTGCAAGCTAGTTTTTCCGCTGCCCTGGGACCTATCTCCTAGGAGGAAAAAGGAGTCCCTTCTTTGATTTAGGCTATATCATGCTGCCCAGGCAGTCTTGTCTTTTGACTTTGTTTTGGTTCTTATATTTCTGTTGGCTTCCTCTCCTGTTCCTCTGTTCTGGCTACAATCCTTATGTGTTCTCTAGTATATCTAGCTGCTTCTCTCCTGCCTAAGCATGTTTCTTCTAGGTAGTAATTTATCTTTGGGTGATGTAGTTCTCCCATTTTTGTTTTAACTAACCAATATATATTCAACTGCAGATATTTATTGAACATCTCAGATACTATCTAACCCTCCATAGGAGTTCAAGGAACAAAAATATCTATATAACAAGAGAAGGAGTAAAATATACCAACATAAAGCAACAAATAAATAGCTTTCAGAGTTCAGAGAAGGGAATTGAATTCTGCCCGCCTATAGGCCCTTTATTTACCTTTTCCAATCAAGGAACTTCTTATAAAATTTCTAAATCCTCATAATATTGCAGTATTTCTATTATAAGTTAGCTGCGAATAGTAGAATCAAATTAAATACACAGAATTTAAGCAATATCAAATTAAACAGTATTGAAAAAAGCTATGTACAACTGTTTGTAAAGGAAGATGTAATAATAATTTAAACCACATAAAAATTGAAGAAACACTGATTGTGAAAATATAAATACAGAACGAGGAAAACTAGGCTGTAATTTTATTCCACTGACTATTTGGAAACGATTTTTCTTTTCTGCACTGTTTCGGTGACATGAACTTCTGACGTTCAGAATTATTTAGTGTTGCATACATTCACTCAAGCTTAGTTTTCACATCATAAAATTTGTCACTTGATGGCATGAGCAAGCAATACGCTGGTCGTGGTTTTAGGACATTTTATCCACATGCAACATCATCACCAGTGAATGCCAGAAAGGGTTTTTGAAGACAATGCAGATGTAGAAAATTTTGTCTTTTTAATGAAGTTATACATTTCTTCTTTGTATAAAAATTAAATACCATAAACTAGACTGTACTTATAATTTCACATTAGTGTTTATGAATAGGTAAGGGAAATATGACCCCGCTCATTATGAAGTTCAAGTGTGGATTTACACATAATAAGGTACAACTGTCCAAATAGCTTCAGGACTGAGGAAATGGTTATAAATGTTCTGCAGAAGCAAAGTTGACAAACTGTCATGTGTTTTCTTTGCTAACATTTTAGGTAAGGGAAACGTTAAGACGTAGAATTTGTTCTGGAGTATGCAAAACTCAACTTCTCATTCAGTCTAATCTCATCAATCCAGCTTAGATTTGGTCCAGCCTCTAAAATTCAATTTAGTGTCTTTTTTTAAAAAGATTTATTTATTTATTTATTTGAGAGAGAGAATGAGATAGAGAGAGAGAACATGAGAGGGGGGAGGGTCAGAGGGAGAAGCAGACTCCCTGCTGAACAGGGAACCCGATGCGGGACTCAACCCCGGGACTCCAGTATCATGACCTGAGCCGAAGGCAGTCGCTCAACCAACTGAGCCACCCAGGCGCCCCAATTTAGTGTCTTTTACCCATTGGTACTTCATGCCTCCTGGTTAAGGTAGAACAAAAAGGAGGAAAAAGATACTGTGAAATTTTATCTTTAGATCCTGTTCTAGTTTACTCTTGATATGGAACCGTAAATCTTTCAAAGGATTTTTTTTTTTCTATTTCAAGATACTTTACGAAAACTAGGGTAGCTGCATTAAAAAGAACACTTTTTTATTGTGGTAAAATATAACATAAAATTTACAATTTTAACCATTTTTAAGTGTGCAGTTTAGTGACATTTCAGTACTTTTACATTTACATTGTGTTGCAACCATCACCACCATTTCCAGAACACTTTTCCTGATCCTAATATAAACATTTCTTGTCCTAATTTACTTGTAGGAGAGTAGGGTCATTGGGATAGAGAGACACATCACAACTCTATGTGTTAGTCATGTCCTTGATGGAAAGAGAGAGTGAGCCGTAGCATTGTGACCTTGGTTAGTGGTCTACCTCCGGAAGTCTTGAAGAGATATGTATAGAGAACAGCTCAGATAATGCACATTGTTCTTTGCTAAGGAATCGTGTCTTTGATCTCTAAGGTGTAACTCTTGGATTTATTGTGCTGGGTTGAATCTCAAGGGATCTTATGTTTTTAAATCCCTATAGCCTCAAACCTCACTACAAACAGCCTAAACTTGGCCATTCCTAAGGGCCATGAAAACTTTTCTCTACAGTTGAGAATAGGCTCAGAAAGATAAAGCCAGGAAAAAGAGTGATAAGGAAAAACAAGCATTTCTCTTGAAGGCATAGAGCTACAGTTCTGGACATCTACACTCACCCTATCTTCTTTGTCTTGGGCCCCACTCTGTATTCTCCTTGGTCTTCTAGACAGTGTAGAGGATGGGAGGATAAGACTCAAGGCCTTCTTCCTACACCAGCTACATAAAAGGGTAGGATTAAACAACCCAAAGAAATAGGACATTTGAAGAGAAGAAAATTGAAAAACCAAAATAAAAATGGAAAATTCCAGAGGGAATAAAGCAATCAAAAAAGTCCTCCCAGGGGCACCTGGGTGGCTCGGTCAGTTAAGCATCTGCCTTCGGCTCAGGTCATGATCTCAGGGTCCTGGGATCGAGCCCCACGTCCGGCTCCCTGCTCAGCGGGGGACCTGTTCCTCCCTCTCCCTCTGCCTGCAGCTCCCCCTGCTTGTGCTCTCTCTCTGTCAAATAAATAAGTAAAATCTTAAAAAGAAATCTTCCCAAAAGATTTCAAAATGATGATGATAATAATAATTTTAAAAATTACTGAGTGCGGGGCGCCTGGGTGGCTCAGTTGGTTAAGCGACTGCCTTCGGCTCAGGTCATGATCCTGGAGTCCCCGGATCGAGTCCCGCATCGGGCTCCCCGCTCGGCAGGGAGTCTGCTTCTCCCTCTGACCTTCTTCCCTCTCGTGCTCTCTATCTCTCATTCTCTCTCTCTCAAATAAATAAATAAAATCTTTAAAAAATATTAAAAAAATAAAAAATAAAAATTACTGAGTGCTTGCTATGTGCTCACAAAATTCCTGTGAGGAATGTACAATTTTTTTCCCATTTTTGATAAGGAAACTGAGGCAAAGAGAGGATAATGGGCTTTATTTGATTCATTCATTCCACTAATACCTAATTTGTTTGGTGAGAGGTGTTCGGGATATAGCACTAAACATATTTGATGTTGGCCATTCTGCCCTAATGAAATTTACAATCAAATGGAGGAGATAAATAAACAAAAATAAAAACAGACAAATGAATAAACTTCAGATCGAATCAGGTGGTATGAAGAGAACATATGAAAGGGAAGTTGAGTTTGGGACTAATTTAGGCAAGGTAATCAGGGATGACCTTTCTGTAGAGATAAGGTCTAAACAGTTCCTTAAAGGAGGAGAAAGAGCGACTCAATTCCAAGGGTGAAGGAAGCATTCCAGGCAAGATAAATAGCCTGTGCACAGAGCTTAGTGTATTCTTGAAACTGAAATAAAACCTGTTTGGCCGGAGTGTACATAGATGGATGGGAACAAGGCATTTGCTGATGTTGAAAGACTCCAGATCATGCAGGGCCTGTAGGCCACAATTAAAGGCTTCAACTTTACTCTCTCTTTTTTACGTATACCCATATGTTAACAGTCATTAGCTCCTGGTAGTGGGGTTAGAATTTTTTTTTTTAATATTTTTTTAACCTTTTTTTTTTTGAAGTTTTAAGAACAAGCATACATTATTTATGTAAAAACAAATACAGATCCTTTTTCTTTTTAAAAGTGGATATGGTATGATTCCATTTATGTGAAATGTCAATAAATGGTAAATCTACAGAAATGAGGAGCAGATCAGATTGTGATTTTGGTTGCCCAACTCTATAAATTTACAAACAAACAGAGAGACCAATTTAATTGTACCTCCAATGGGCTAATTTGATGGCATGTGAAATAAATCTCAATAAGTCTGCTTTGAAAAATGGAAGTAAGTACAAACTTGGGATGATTTCTAAAACCAGAGACAAAATGAAATAAGATAAAATAAAAATAAAATAAAACCAGAGACAAAATAAACTACCTGAAGAAGGTGAAGGAAAGGTTTGGCTGTTCTGGAGCCTGTAAAGAACCTTATAACTTTGCCCAAATCTGCACCCTTTTGCAGAACTACCTGCGTCTGCTCCTTCTAAGAGCTCTTGCAGCTTGCTTCTGATATTTGCTCTTTTTTTTTTTAAGATTTTATTTATTTATTTGACAGAGAGAGAGAGACAGCACAAGCTGGAGGGACAGAGGGAGAGGGAGAGGGAGAAGCAGACTCCCCGCTGAGCAAGGAGCCCGATGTGGGGCTAGATCCCAGGACCCTGGGATCATGACCTGAGCCAAAGGCAGACGCTTAACCGATTTAGCACCCAGGTGACCCTGCCACTTGCTCTTAATTTTTATAGGAGTTATGATGAGAAATGGGGTGGGGTGTGGGCAGAATATAAGAATAACACACACGACTTTGGAAGGTTTTTTTTTCCCCCCCTGGGAGTTTGGGAGCTTTTTCTAGTTATTTATTGCTGTGTAACACACTACTTCCAAAACGTAGGGCCTTCAGAGAGCAACTATGTTACTATTTCTCCTAATTCTGTGAGTCAAAAAATTTGAACAGGCCACAGAGGGAATACTTCATAATTGCTCCATGTGGTGCCTGCAGGGGCTGAGCCATCCAAGACGGCTTCTTCACTTACTTGTCTGGTGCCTTAGTTAGAGTAACTCAAATAGCTGGAGGCTGGCTGGAACAGTTCAATATGGGTCATACGTCTGTGGCTTTGGTTCTCACAATTGGCTGGGTTCCTCCTCAGGTCTTCCCTATTTAGTCCTGTGCCTCTGCTCCTCCATGTAGTTTCTGCAACTGGTTTCTCCCCTGGGGTAGCAGGACTTCTTAGAGGCAGAGAGTTTCTCCAGAGTGCAAGAGCAAATGGTGCCAGGTCTTCCTAAAGATTTAGGACCAGAGCTGGTGCAGTATCACTTCACTGATTTTATTGGTTAGAACAAGTCCTAGAGCCACTCCAGTTTTAAGGAATGAGGTATCCACAGGGTTGGGCAACCAAGAGGCACGCATGTTTCATTACAGGCCACCAGGTTACTGTCTCTTACACTCAATTTTCCTTCAGCCCCTCGGTTACTCAGTAAGCTCTTGCATTAAATATAATAAATATCTTTCTGCTTGAAATATCTAGCTTAAGATTCTGTTGACTACAGGGGCGCCTGGGTGGCTCAGTCAGTTAAGTGTCTGACTCTTTGATTTTGGCTCAGGTCATGATCTCATGGGCTGTGGGATCGAGCCCGAGGTCGAGCTCTGCACTAGGTGGGAAGTAGCGGCAGATTCTCTCCCTCTGTCCCTGCCCCCCACCCACATGCACATGCATTCTATCTCTCTCTCAAACAAATAAATTAATTAATCTTTAAAAAAAATAAAAGGTGGGGTGCCTGGGTGGCTCAGTTGGTTGGGCGACTGCCTTCGGCTCAGGTCATGATCCTGGAGTCCTGGGATCGAGTCCCACATCGGGCTCCCTGCTCGGCAGGGAGTCTGCTTCTCCCTCGGACCCTCCCCCCTCTCATGCTCTCTCTCTCTATCTAATTCTCTCTCTCAAATAAATAAATAAAATCTTTAAACATAAATAAATAAATAAAAGGAACAGCATAAGGAATATACTTCTGTAATAGCATTGTATGTGACAGAGGGTAGCTACACTTGTGCTAAGCAGAGCATAATGTAGAAACTTGTTGAAGCATTATGTTGTATACCTGAAACTAATGTAATATTGTGTGTCAACTAAAAAAGAAATAATACCACAAATTAAACAAAAGAAATGCAACATCTTTCACAAGACAGGGAAGCTTTCTTATTAATTACTTGATAAAATTAATTTTACTTATTTATTTAAAATTTTTTTTAATTCAAAATTTTTATTTATTTATTTTTTTAAAGATTTTACTTATTAATTTGGGAGTGAGAGAGAGAACGGTACAAGTGGAGGTAGTGACAGAGGGAGAGGGAGAAGCAGGCTCCTCCCTGACCAGAGAGTCTGATGTGGGGCTCCATCCGGGGTCCCTGGGATCAAGACCTGAGCTGTAGGCAGACACTTAAACGACTGAGCCATCCAGGTGCCCTGAAAGGTTTTTTTTTTTTATTATTTTTAAGTAATCTCTACACTCAACATAGGGCTTGAACTTACAACCCCAAGATCAGAGTTGCACGCTCTACCTACTGTGCCAGCCTGGCACCCGTTGATAAAATTAATTTTATTTCTTTATTTAATTAAGTTAATTTTTTTAAGATTTTGTTTTTAGGTAATCTCTACACACAACGTGGGGCTCAAACCCTCAATCCTGAGATCAAGAGTTGCATGCACTACCAACTGAGGCAGCCAGGCACCCCTGACAAAATTAATTGTAAACATTTACAAGAATAATAAGCAACATTATTAAAAGTCCTTCCCCTTGAGGTTGTTTTCCAACGCACATAGTGATGTGGACTGATGGCCAATAAAAAACTTGTACGTACAAGGAAAAAAAACAAAAACAAAAACAAAATGAGTCATGAGACAGACCAATATGCAGATTTTCAAAAGAATAGTAACCCATCTTGGACCCCATACCAACTCTAAGGACATTAAAAATATTCAGATGTGGGGGGATTCAAGGACAATTTTGAAGAGATTTCTTTCGAGAAAATTTATGATATATTTTGTGTCCCAGATCACCAAGCAACAGAGGTAAAAAGTTCCTCCCAACTCTCCAGTCAAGGGTTTAAGAAGACCTCTTGGGGAACTTGATATACATCTCCAGTGGTGGGGGGAACATGGAGGGTAGGGCAGACTGGAGCCTTGTTGACTTCTGACCAAGAAGACGGATGCAGGAATGCTGGGTGGCTCAGTCAGTTAAGTATCTGCCTTTGGCTCAGGTCATGATCCTGGGGTCCTGGGATCGAGCCCCGCATCAGGCTCCCTGCTTGATGGGTTACTTGCTTCTCTTCCTTCTCTCTCTGCCGCTACCCCCTGCTTGTGTGCATGCTCTCTCTCTCAAATAAATAAATAAAATATTAAAAAAAGAATAAAGAAGACTCATGCAAAGGGTAATGAGCTTCCAAGAAAGAGATGATGTGGAGTACCATTGGAAAATCAGAAGATGGAGAGCAGGAGACAGAAATTCTTTTGCCCATGTCATAGGAGTAGTAGGTGGAGAATACCAGCAAGGAGCCTCAGAAGAATCCACAAAAGTCTTCAACACAGAAGAAGACAGCTTTAAACATTTACTGAACCTTTGGACCCAGCAATTCCAATCCTACCTCCCATAATTAGTTTGACAGAAATGTATACGTATATACATCAAAGACATGTACAAGATGTTCATAGCAGAATTTTTCATATTAGCCCAAACTGAAAGCTTTCTAAATGTCTATCAACAGTGGAATGGATAAATGTGTTATATTCATACAATAGAGTATTATCCAGCAATACATTAAAGAATGGCTTGCTGAATCATTTAATCACAAGGATAAATCTCACACATTGAGTGAAAGAAACCAGATACAAAATAGTATATTCCGTATAATTCCATTTGTGGAAAGGTAAAAAAAAAAATAGGCAAAACTAACCTATATTGATAGAGGTAAGCATAGTGATTAAGAGGTGGTGTAAGGGAGAGTTCTGGGGTCTGGTAATATTGAGTTTTTTGATCTGGGAGCTAGATACATGGATGTTCTCATTTTGTAAAATTCCACTGAGGTGTATTATGTGTAATATTTTAATTAAAAAAATTACAAACACAAATTTCCTAGACCCAAAGCATATGAGATCATTTTATGATAGAAGTTAAGTATAAATTGTCTGCCCCCTTTTCACCTCCTTCCCCTAAGTAGTAAATGAGAAAAGAAGTTCACTATGTTTTCTGTAAAAGCAAGCATCCCACCTGAAACCAGGCCCTACCTAAAGGTGTGTGAGTGGGGAAATCTTAACCTTTGCATGCAGATTAAAGTGTTAATATAGATTGATTCATATATTGGATAAGACATTCTAATTACTGAATTGAAAATAGACTGGCCTCTTATGATGATGTCTGGACTTCCAATTATCTAAGAGAGATCAGAGAAGTCAAACTTGAGTTTTATTCAGGAGGATGAAATAGACCTTGCCCACTGAATACATTTTAAAGGGACCATGAGAAACAACATATAGGTGCATTTTTATTATAGCTCACCATTTTGCTTGTTTAATATACTGCTACAAATCCTTTTGTAGTTCATAAGCATGATGATTCAGGGTTCACGCTGTTGTGTGACTTTTGCCTCCCTCAAACCTTGTTGTGACATTGGCACTTTACCTGTCTGACATGAAAAAAAAAACAAAAACCACTTATATTGCTCACTACCAATGCAAAAATAGGCTTTTGGTTTTAAAAAATAGGAAATTAGTAAGAGAAAGATAATTTCTTAAGGTAAAAATAATTTCTAATACATAATCAGTCAAAATTATATTTAAAGGAAGTAAATCTAAGAATTATTTCACATTAGGGGCCCCTGAGTGGCTCAGTCGGTTAAGCGTCTGCCTTCAGCTCAGGTCATGATCTCAGAGCCCTGGGATCAAACCCCACATCGGACTCCCCGCTCAAGGGGGAGTCCGCTTCTCCCTTTGCCTCTCCTCCTGCTTGTATTCTCCCCCCTCAAATAAATAAAATCTTAAAAAAAGAGAATTATTTCACATTAATGTCACAAATAATATAAATGTTGTTGCCCCTTTTATTCAGAAATTTTCTGAGAATTTGGGGCGCCTGGGTGGCTCAGTCGTTAAGCGCTTGCCTTCGGCTCAGGTCATGATCCCAGGGTCCTTTGATCGAGCCCCGCATCGGGCTCCCTGCTCTGTGGGAAGCCTGCTTCTCCCTCCCCCACTCCCCCTGCTTGTGTTGCCTCTCTCGCTGTGTCTCTCTCTGTCAAATAAATAAATAAAATCTTTTAAAAAAATTAAAAAAAAAGAAATTTTCTGAGAATTCTATCCAATGTAGCAAACTAGGTAACACAAGTGAGTTATAACTGCCAAGACTGAAGAGAAAAAACTGTCTGGGATGCCTGGCTGGCTTAGCTGGTAGAGCAGATGACTCTTGATTTTAGGGTTGTGAGTTCAAGCCCCACACTGGGTACAGAGCTGAGTTTTAAAAAATTGCCATTGGGCGCCTGGGTGGCTCAGATGGTTGAGCGTCTGCCTTTGGCTCAGGTCATGATCCCGGGGTCCTGGGATCGAGTCCCGCATTGAGCTCCCTGCTCCTTGGGAGCCTGCTTCTCCCTCTGCCTCTCTCTCTCTCTCTCTCATGAATAAATAAATAAAATCTTTAAAAAAATAAAAAAATAAAAAAAATAAAAAATTGCCATTATTCAGAGGCAATATAATTATTACCAAAATATTCCAAGAGAATGAACTAAATGGATATTAGCATTAATTTTGAACTACCTTAAGGTAACTATAAGAGGAATATATTAAAAGTTAATGGTTTTTCTCTATATATTATATTTATATATTCATATGATGATAATTATATATCATACAAATCATATATCATATAAATATAATCATGAATATATTAATCACTTGAATATAAAATATAATATATAAATACAATATATTTATAAAATAGGCAAAACTAACCTGTTTGATAGAGGTCAGGATAGTGACTGAATTTAGAGTGAAAGTCATGATTGAGAGGTGGTAGAGTTAGAGGATGTAATGGGGGGGAAATCCCATTTATAACAGTGAAAAACCAAGCCAAACAAAAATAAACCTTTAAAACCCAAGTAATAAACTTGATAAGAGTTTAGAAGATTCACAGGACAAGAACTATTAAGGTTTATTGAAGTACATAAAAGAGAGTCTAGGATAAATGGAGAGATACGACATCTTCCTGGATGGGAAGACTCAATATCATAAAAATGTCAATTATCCCCTAAGTAATCTATACATTTCATGTACCTCTTTGATAAGTGAATTTTAAAGTTCCCCCTGAATGGTTTCCCATCTCATTTAGAGAAAAGGTCCTATACAACCTATTTCCCTCCTGTTGCCTTTTATTCACATATCCCACCTCTCTGCTGTTTACTCTCTTCTTCTTCTTCTTTTTTTTTTTATTTATTTGAGAGGGAGAGAGCACTTGAGCTTGAGTGGAGGTGAAGGGGCAGCAGGAGAGGGAGACGCAGACTCCCCACTGAGCAGGGAGCCCAACTTGGGGCTCGATCCCAGGACTGTGAGATCATGACCTGAGCCGAAAGCAGACACTCAGCTGACTGAGCCACCCCGGCATCCCTGTTCACTCTCTGCTTTAGCTATACTGGCTTCCTTGTCCTTCCTTCAACATGCCAGGCAAGCTCCTGCTTTACACTCTTTGCAATTGCTATTCCTTCTTTCTGGAATGCTCTTTCCCTAAACAGCTGTATGCTTGCTCTCTCACCACCTACAGGTCTTTGATCAAATGTCATCCATCAGGCAGGCCTTCCTTGATTACCTAATCTAAAATTGGAATAACAGCATCTACATGTACTTCCCTTCTCACTTCCTTGGCTTTTTTTTTTTTTTTTCATAGCACTTAAGCCTATCTGGCATGCAGTATATTTTTTTACTTACTTGTTTATTGCCGGTATCAAGGGTTGGCTTCCTCTAACACACACACACACACACACACACATACACACACACACACAACCTGTTAATCAAAAAAACTAAATTTACTTTTGTTTAAGGGAAAACATCATGAAAGAGTCTAAGGAGTGCCTCAA
The DNA here is from genome assembly GCF_003265705.2 of Callorhinus ursinus. NCBI lineage: Eukaryota > Metazoa > Chordata > Mammalia > Carnivora > Otariidae > Callorhinus > Callorhinus ursinus. The sequence continues at coordinate 17,916,351 of NW_027397101.1, forward strand.
AATGAGGAAAATAGGGAAAGGTAAAAAAGACACTTAGGGCCTGGGCTAGATGGTTTTAAGGCAGGTCTTGCAAGGGAATGAGCAGAATTTATGATATAACAGTTTTGGATTAGTGGGCTCAGTGGAACAAGAATCTTAAAATGAGGGTTTTTTTTAAAGATTTTATTTATTTACTTGAGAGGAGACAGCAGGCCCCCCCCCCCACAGGGCATGGAGGGGAGGCGGAAGGGGAGAGGGAGAAGCAGACTCCCCGCTGAGCAGGGAGCCAGACACAGCTCCATCCCCTGACCCTGAGATCATGACCTAAGCCAAAGGCAGATGATTAACGAACTGAGCCACCCAGGTTCCCCTTAAAGTGAGTCTTGATGGGCTAGCAGTTTTGATAAGTAAGCTTTTTAGTCAATTCGCATTATATTCTCCAACCAGCAGCAAATATTTTGCTTTGTTATTATTTTAACACAGGGACTTGAGAATTTATGTTAGATTAAATTCCCAGTTTCCCCTTTTATCATTCTGCAGACTAATTGGCAAGACCATTTATCATTTGGGGACACCATCAATCCAGATCTACACCATGTTTGAGGATGTGGTTGAGTGTGTTTCCTGAGGGTAGTCATTCCAACCTCCATGAGTGTCAACTTTTCTTGTTCTTCTTGGTAGAAGATCGTCAGGATGCACAATGACTGCACAGCAGCATTTAAGATTCTGGAGTTCTCCATTTGTACATTGCAGCACAAACCGATGCCAATCTGATTTGGGTAAACATATCCAAACTAAATTAAGAAAACAGATTCCATTGCAACTATAAAGAGCGCACAGAACCAGATATTGGGTATTATATAAATTATTTCATTTCATGATACTTTATTTGTTTTTTGGATCTTTTTAGTGATATAAAAGACCCCAAAGAAATCTGCAAAAATGTAAGTACAATACTATTTCCCTCACACAGTACATGGTCTCCTTTAAGAAGAGAATATTATGTCTAATGACTCTGTTCTGAGCTATCATCTACCTAATTTCATGAAAGTCTTAGGGGAGAAGTTCCATGGCCTTAGACAGATTATTTAGTTTTACTACTTTCTGAACCATAGCATGTAGGATTACTCCTATTTTTTAGGTGTTTTGGAAAGCATAAAATGAAAAGTTTTGGGTATAGAAGAAGGCAGTCCAAAAAAAATTCGCTTCAGTTTTCAGTTTTGAACTCAAATCACAGACCAGTTTTGCTCCTTGTTGAGTTAAATTATTTAAATAATAGGGGAATCTGTGAGCTAAAGTAAGTCCTGGGTGATACAGGGCCTATCCTGAAAGCAGGCATCAATGAACAAAGATAACATCTCTGTCCAATCTGCTGGTTGCCATCAGTCCACCAGTTGCCTTTTTGTAAGATCTGTAAGAGTGGAACAGTCTTTAAATGTCCTCCATCTCTTTTGGAATACTCCTCAAGCTCTATTTCTATTGGTTGCAAAGGCTAGCTCCTACAAAAGTTTCCTACAGCGAGTTTGTCAACATGCAAATTTTGAGAGCACAGTTCTTCACAAGCTGCCTTCACTTCAGATACCAGCCACAGGATTGGTGGTCTCCAGGGTGACTCTCACTTCTCACCAGTTGGCTACAAGTTGAGGGGGTCCCATGACTACCTTCGGGTTTGATAATTTCCTAATTATCTGTGGGAGACTCACAGAACATACTAATAGTCCTCACTAATACTTATGATTGCATAATTTTGTTTTGGCAAACGGCTATAAAAGAGAAGAGATGCATAGGGTGAAACCTGGGAGAATTTCAAGTATGAAGCTTCCATCATTCTCAGGGATATGTTACCCTCTCAGCATTAAAGTGTGAAAATACTCAGAGTATTGCTAACCAGGGAACTTCATCTGAACTTCAGGGTCCAAAGTTTCTATTGAAGTTGTATTACATAGGCATGGCTGATTGAATCATTACCTGTGTGGTTGAGCTCAGTCCAGGCTTCCTTTCTTTCCCAGAGGTCAAGATGTTACCACCTGACTCAACCCCTCAATCCTGTAATCACATGGTTGGTCTTTCTGGCATGGCCATCCCCCCATCTGAGTCACCTCAGCTATCAGGTGTGGTCTGAGGGGTCCACCATAACAAAGATGCTCTATCACTCAGGAAATTAAAAGGTTTAGAGATTATCTTCTAGGAACTAAGGCCAAAGGCTAGCCAAATTGTTTATTACACAGTCCTCAAGTATTGTGTCTTTGGAGGGGAATATGATAAGGGATTTCTGGCTGTTTAACCTGTTGTGCTATTCTCAAAAAAAGTCACTTAGTGATTGAATTCAATTACCCGGGACGTTAACTGATTTATTAAAAGGAACTAAGATAAATGAAAATGAGTGGCACCCAAAGGAAAGCAAATATAAATTCAAGAGTTGGCTTGATTTTGTGTTTTAGCCAAATCATAAGGAAAATATAGTTAAGCATTAGACTTTTACCAAGCAGTGACTAGGACTACAAGAAGCATTACTGAGCATAGGGATCCCATAGATATCATAGTTAACAATCCAAAACCTTAAGGCAACCAGGAGGAAATAAAATGGCTTGGCAATTGAAGAACAAAAGCATGACGACTGAAGGATGGCACTCTGTACATCCAGTCATCAGATTTAATTTCATGAGCCTTGGCTGGAAGCTATCTATTTCATGCAGTCATTTTATTGATCTGAAAGTCTTAGGTTGCAGCTCTATCTTCCTGATGTTGTAGATTCTGGTTAGTAAGTTTTCCAGTAATTTAACAGTGACTTAAATTTCTTTACTTGAGAGAAGTGGTTCTAAGAATCAACTCTAGATTTAGCGTTTGTTGTTTACAGTAACAGATAAGGTCCTTTTCATCAAGACTCAAAGGCCATATTTCTCTGAAGTCTCCTCCTCAAGATGAAATAATGTGGGAATAGAGGGAGTAGATTTCTTTCTTGAAGTGTAACAGAAAATTAATATAGAAGGTTGTAGTCAATGATTATCCTTTGAATAGAAACATATTATGAAGAGGAAGGAGACTCCAAGGTTTTTTGGTTTGTACCACAAAGGTATTATGATGGTCCCTGAATGACAAAGGCATCAGAAGTTAAGAGCCTAGAAATAAAATCTATTTGGAGATAGTTATTGTACTGGTCTTTGGACATGAACAAAAGTATGTTTCTAAGATATGTCAGTCAGGTACCAGTCAGGAGACAGAAACCACACCAGTTTTTTCAAACAGGGAAAATTAATATAAAGAATTATTAACGAGTAGGAGGTAGAGGTAGAAGAAGACTCTAAGGGATGCAGAATAGCAGGTACAAAAATGCAGCTACTACCTCTAGGCTGAGGAAAAAGGAGCAACACAGGAGCTAATGACTAGGAAAAGAGCCTCCTCCCACTACCACTCCCCGAAGGCTGAGATTCAGACCTCTTCAAAGAGTATGTGACTACTCCATATATAGCCACACAACCTGCCTGGGGTGAAGAAACTTGCCAGATGAGTGTGTAGAAGTGGTCCACCATTGCTGGAGAGGATGGGCAGCCAGGGTCAGTCTGTAGAAGTATCTGGCTTTTGCCAGAGGATATAGGTGGGTTGGACCTTGACAAAGTTGCCTCAAGAAGAGAGAGCACAGACTGAAGGTACAGCTGGAGCTCCTCTATTGGTTTCCTGTGTTAAAGAATAATAATAGGGGGCGCCTGGTGAGTCAGATGGCTAAGCGTCTGCCTTCGGCTCAGGTCATGATCCCAGGGTCCTGGGATCAAGTTCCACACGGAGCCCCATGCTGGGCTCCCTGCTCAGCGGGGAGTCTGCTTCTCCCTTTCCCTCTGCTCCTACCCCCACTCATGCTCTCTCTCTCTCTGTCTCTCAAAAAAATAAATAAAATCTTAAAAAAAAAAAGAATAGAAGTCTAGAGCCTTAAAAAAAAGTGCCTTCCAGCAGCTGTGGCCATGCAATGTCACTCCATTGCCCTCTGCTGATCAATCATAATGTCTCATCTGCTGGCAAAGAAGTGATTGTATGGTCCAGGACTAGTATCATAAATCAGGGCAAAAAAGTGCAGATTTAGAGCATAGCAATAATATTAAACGGATAAATGATACAGAAAATATTCAGTCTTTGAAAAATACCAATAATTTTATTTTTATCCTAATTTCAATAAAGAGTTCTCATAACAATTCTTTTTTTTAAAGATTTTATTTATTTTGTCTGTCAGAGAATGAGAGAGAGAGCTCACAAGCAGGGGGAGTGGGAGGCAGAGGGAGAGGGAGAAGCAGGCTCCCTGCTGAGCAAGGAGCCTGACATGGGGCTCCATTCCAGGACCCTGGGATCATGACCTGAGTCAAAGGCAGATGCCCAACCGACTGAGCCACCCAGGTGCCCCAATAATGTTTTAAGTTAAATAAAATTTGGAGAGTGTCAAACAAGCCTAATTTTTTCTACTATTTTTCTTTTCTTTTTTAAGGATTTTATTTATTTATTTGTCAGAGAGAGAGAGAGAGAGAGAGAGCACAAGCGGGAGGGTGGCAGGCAGAGGAAAAGGGAGAAGCAGGCTCCCTGCTGAGCAGGGAGCCCGACGTGGGACTCAATCCCAGGCCCCTGGGATCATGACCCGAGCAGAAGGCAGACACTTAACCAAGTGAGCCACCCAGGTGTCCCTCTACTATCTTTCTTGCATAAGTTGAGGGACTGAGTCTTTAGCTGAACTGGTTGCTATTCCAGTAAACTCAAAGAAAGTTGTGATTCATAAGAAAGCTTAACAATCTGATTATTCTGAATTTGGGACAAAATCAAAAAAAGTTGTCAGAGGAGGTAAGAAACAAACCTAAGTCATTTTATTAAAAGACAAGGAATAGTTGTAGGTAATAACTAGGAAACACACAACAATAGGTAATAATGTTAGTAGGAACTTAACTTTTCTTTTTAACTTCTTGTCAAAATGATTCAGAAGTATGCCAAAATCTAGAGAATTAATTGAATATTTTAGGAATGAAAAATAACTCGGGGCACCTAGGTGGCTCAGTCGTTAAGCGTCTGCCTTCAGCTCAGGTCATGATCCCAGGGTCCTGGGATCGAGCCCTGCATCAGGTTCCCTGCTCTGCGGGAAGCCTGCCTCTCCCTCTCCCACTCCCTCTGCTTGTGTTCCCTCTCTCGTTGTGTCTCTCTCTGTCAAATAAATAAATAAAATCTTAAAAAAAAAAAAAAGAAAAAGAACTCTTGCTTGTCCAAGCCAGAATGACTAGGTTGTTTTACAGAAAAAAATGCAGATTCTAATTTTACTTTTTGTTTTCCAACCATAATTCTTTTTAAAGATTTTATTTATTTATTTATTTATTTTAGCGCACACACACGGGAGAGAGAGATGGAAAGAGAAAAAGAGAGAGAGAGAACAAGTATGTGAGTAAGGGGAGAAGGAAAGAGGGAGGGAGAGGGAGAAAATGTCAAGCAGACTCTGCGCTGATCACGGAGCTCAACTTGGGGCTGGGCACAGGGCTTGATCTCACGACCCTGAGATCATGACCTGAGCTGAAACCAAGAATCAGATGCTTAACTGACTGAGCCACCCAGGTGCCCCTCCAACCATATGATTACAGTAAAGAATACATAAGCCCTTAAATTTGTCTTTTATTAGCTTTTTAATCTTAATTAAACCTTTATATACTTTTCTATATGTGCATGTAGGCATACACATATATATAATATGCATAATATATGAATATGCCAATAGATGACTAAATTAAGGCATTGAAGTAGCTTTAAAATATATTTAACACTATCACTATTAAATAAAACAATATATATATTATGTTGTTGAGTGTAACACCTTTCTTCTTTTTTTAATGTTTTTTTATTAAGTAAACTCTACCTCCAAAATGGTGTTTGAACTCATGACCTTGAGATCAAGAGTCCCATGCTTTGCTGATGGAGCCAGCCAAGTGCCTCAAGTTTAACATCTTTATATACTGCAACAATACCCTTAAGAAGCAAACAGGCATACCATATTTATGGTTTTGATTGCATATTCCTATTTTTATTTAATAATTCTCATTATTACAAACATAACCAGAGTAATCAATTTTGAACTTTTCAAGCAGAAAAGAAATTAGAAAGGAGGAAACCAAAACCTATCTTGCTTATTTTTTCCATGGAGCATTTATTATACTACTTTAATATATTTTGAGATGGGAGAATAATACATATACACACAAGTATGTGTGTATATGAAAATAAAAAAATTTTAAAACATTTGCACGTCGTGCTAATCTATAGTCATTATGTATATAAAAACAAGGAGCAAGAGTAATTTAGAATTATGTTTAGTGTTCATGTTCGTTTGTTTACATAAAAATTATTTGGAATACCACAGTATATTTGTTAATTATATTATTTAAATATGAATCTAAGGTCTTCAAGTTGACCAAAAATCTGTAAATTACAATTTATGTTAACCCATTACATCCTTAACACATGTAGTATTATAAGAATCCGTGAGATAAAATCCTTTAAAAATATCCATTATTAGTGGGCCTTTATTACATTTAATGCAGGTGAATTTGAAGACATTGTGGCTGAAAAGCGGCCTATCCCAGATGGCTGTGGAGTCAAATATATCTCTAATCGTGGCCCCTTGGACAAATGGAGGGCTTTGCACTCATGAGAACCTCGGCACTGCTCCCTCCCTATTTCATGCCCACCAATAAATTCTACTTCCTGTCAAAAAAAAAATCCATTATTGCAATTTCATTGGCTAAACACAATTTTATATTTGTAATCTTAAGCCATCTGTGGAAATAATAACTTGCTGGACTCATAGAATTAACCTAGAAACTTAAAACACTTAAATCATAAGAGACTACGCCCAAATCATGTGTTTAAAAACTATATAGGGCTGGGCACCTGGGTGGCTCAGTTGGTTAAGCGACTGCCTTTGGCTCAGGTCATGATCCTGGAGTCAGGATCGAGTCCTGCATCGGGCTCCCTGCTCAGTAGGGAGTCTGCTTCTCCCTCTGACCCTATCCCTTCTCATGCGCGCTCTCTCTCTCAAATAAATAAAATCTTTAAAAAAAAAGAAACTACATAGGGCTAATGTTTTTATTTTGTGACAAAGTCAGGAAGAAGACATAAAGGTGTTTCAAGCTAAAGTTTTATCACTGTGATATGTCTAAAGAATTGTCTATTTTCAGTAATATTACACAGACTTTTAATAATTAGAAACAAATCTCTGTATATATAAAACTTTATTTATTTATTTATTTATTTATTTATTTATTTTTTAAGTAGGCTCCACACCCAGCATGCAAAATATATGCACACAAGACCCCCAACGCAGGGCTTAAACTCACGACCCTGAGATCAAGACCTGAGTAGAGATCAAGAGTTGGATGCTTAACCAACTGAGCCACCCAGGTGCCCCTAAAACATTTTTTTAAAAGATTTTATTTATTTATTTGAGAAAGTCAGAGATAGCGACAGAGAGCATGAGTGAGGAGGAGAGGGAGAAACAGGCTCCCCGCTGAGCAGGGAGCCCGATATGGGGCTCGATTCCAGGACCCTGGGATCATGACCTGAGCTGGAGGCGGTCACTTAACCAAATGAGCCACCCAGGCGCCCCCCCAAAACATTTTTTTTAAAAAGAGTTTTGAGGGGCGCCTGGGTGGCTCAGTCGTTGGGCGTCTGCCTTCGGCTCAGGTCGTGATCCCAGGGTCCTGGGATCGAACCCCACATCGGGCTCCCTGCTCAGCGGGGAGCCTGCTTCTCCCTCTCTTGCTACCCCTGCTTGTGTTCCCTCTCTCACTGTGTCTCTCTCTGTCAAATAAATAAATAAAATCTTTAAAAAAATAAAAAAATAAGAAGAGTTTTGAACTCATGCCAAAAGCTCTAAGTGTCTAGGTTTTCTTTTTTTTTTTTTTAAAGATTTTATTTATTTATTTGAGAGAGAGAGCACACGAGAGGGGGGAGGGTCAGAGAGAGAAGCAGACTCCCTGCCGAGAGGGAGCCCGATGTGGGACTCGATCCCAGGACTCCAGGATCATGACCTGAGCCGAAGGCAGTTGCTTAACCAACTGAGCCACCCAGGCGCCCTCTAGGTTTTCTTTTTTAGGAATCAAGGCTATTGCCTAAAGTCACCTCTATCATGACTTACAATGAAGAAATTAAGGAAGAATCTTTTATAGAAAGACTTTTAAAGGTGAGTTTTGCTAGCTAGGAACTTGTTGGGATGGTTGGATTTGGGCACAAGGTGGAGGAACGTCTTGAGACAATTCTTAGTAAGAGTGCTCTTAGTCAAAATAAATAAACTGGTTGGTTCATAGCATTATCTTCCAGGAATAGGTATTTTCTAGAGCAAATAGGTGAATTATTTTTGCTTGGTGTCAGTCTTATTTAATATAGGGGCAAGAAAGCGTGCTTGGTCCTATGAGGGTGTGACATGCAGACAGGGATTACGTTGGTTTGACTTCTCACCTGTGTCCCCTCACTAAAACATAAGCTCCTTGAAAGCAGAGATTTTTGGGTATATTGCTTGCTTTTATATCCCCAGAACCTACAATATCCAGCAAAGGTTCAGTACATATTTGTTAACAAATCTTAGTTAACAAATGCAGAGAATAGCCGAGAGAAATTTGAAAAGTGAAGAGAAGATCTAGCAGTTAAAGTACAACAAAGGTACAATAATTAAAACAGTGTAATGTGGGAACATAGATCCATGGAACAGAATAGAAAATCCAGAAATCGATGTATGTGTATTTATATGTATATAGGTGTGGAAGTATAGATAGATGTCTTCCAAACTTTCACTCCCCTTTAGGAGACATCTTCTCAAGTATACTTTTTAAAAAGTAAGGAATTTGTCTCACTGCTGCTTCTGAGCTGATCACTGTTTCTCTGTCGGCGAGCCCCCTCAATACTTCTGTGTTCCCTTGGGCGGCTCACAAGCTGGAACTCATTAACTAGTTAGCACGTTCCTCCTTCATCGATACTGACATCTCCACAAGGGCTTCTATAGAGAGCTAGCAGAGGGTAATAAGGGGCAGGCCCAGCTTCCCTTCATGAACTGGTTCTTTCTTCCAACAACAACTCCATCTACAGAGTTGTTCATTTCTCCAACGGAGTCATAACATTTAAAACTATACATTACGGGTGTCTGGCGGGCTCAGTTGGTAGAGCATGCAGCTCTTGATCTTGGGGTCTTGAGCTCAAGCCCCACATTGAGCACAGAGTTTACTTTAAAAAAAAAAAAACCCTAAATTAAAAGTTGAGGTTTCATAAGGTTGGAGACAAAGATGCTCAATAAAGTTTTACACTCCTTCGGGGGCCAATGTAGACTCACTGTTTCCCTAACTTCTCTCTGCAGTCCTCTGGTCCACCCTCCCTTCTGCAGCAGTGCCTCCTTTTTCCTTTTGGGAAATCCTGACTTCTAACCATGGAGGCTAGTCTCACTGTGGGAGACATTTTCCTTAGAAGTATGGTTCTCTAGATTTGAGTTATTTCATCTGGGACAGTAGCTCAGAGCTTCAACAGAGAAATCTGAGGTGAGCTTTGGGAGATGAAATCCTGTCCAGAAGAGTCCCATGCAGGCTGTTAACAAATCTGGACTTCTTTCAGATCTTCCATCCAGAGATAAATGCACGTAATCGCTTTACTTTTTTGGAAGTCTATTGGGTGGGTAATTATTGGATTAGGAATATGTACATTCGTATCACTTAAGGATAAATAGCAGAGAATGTCTATATTTACAAGTAGAAGAGGAACATTTTCCTATTACATATAATTTGCAAGAACACTGCTATTCGTGTTGAAGAATTACTTTACATTTTAAAGAATTTTTTTTTTAAGATTTTATTTATTTGGGAGAGAGAGAATGAGAGACAGAGAGCATGAGAAGGAGGAGGGTCAGAGGGAGAAGCAGACTCCCTGCCGAGCAGGGAGCCCGATGTGGGACTCGATCCCGGGACTCCAGGATCATGACCTGAGCCGAAGGCAGTCGCTTAACCAACTGAGCCACCCAGGTGCCCTTTTTTACATTTAGTTGTGCAATTTGTTCCAGCAGTCTTTGGGTTGTTTTATGGGTTATTTACACTCATGTAAGTGTTATGCAGTTACATTTGTGGAAGGAGGTAAGCTTAGTTTCTCCCACTCTGCCATCTTCCCCAAAGTCTTCATGGCAAGGTTATGAATTAAATTCTTAGGCCTGGCAAATTCTCTGCTCTAATTTCTTTTTTTTTTATTTTTTATTGTTATGTTAATCACCATATATTACATCATTAGTTTTTGATGTAGTGTTCCATGATTCATTGTTTGTTCATAACACCCAGTGCTCTATGCAGAATGTGCCCTCTTTAATACCCATCACCAGGCTAACCCATCCCCCTACCCTCCTCCCCTCTAGAACCCTCAGTTTGTTTTTCAGAGTCCATCATCTCTCATGGTTCGTCTCCCCCTCTGACTTACTCCTCTTCATTCTTCCTCTCCTGCTATCTTCTTCTTTTTCTTTTTTCTAAAATATGTTGCGTTATTTGTTTCAGAAGTACAGTTCTGTGATTCAACAGTCTTGCACAATTCACAGCGCTCACCGTAGCACATACCCTCCCAATGTCTATCACCCAGCCACCCCATCCCTCCCAACCACTCTGCTCTAATTTCTGAGGGCAGTGGTGTAATAGTGGTTTCACGCTTCCCGGGACACAAGATAAAAATGGCACTTCTAGATGTTACTGAACTTCATTAATGATCAGATAAATGCAAGAACATTAGAACATTGAGGTGTCAGGACACCTGGGTGGCTCAGTCAGTTGGGCCTCTGCCTTTGGCTCAGGTCATGATTCCAGGGTCCTGGGATCAAGTTCTGCTTCCGGCTCCTTGCTTAGCGGGGAGTCTGCTTCTCCCTCTGCCCCTCCCCGCCACTTGTGCGCCCTATCTCTTGCGCTCTCTCTCTTTCTCTCTGACAAATAAATAAATAAAATCTTAAAAAAAAAAAAAGAACAACGAGGTGTCACTTTTTGCCTACCAGATTGAAAAATTTTCAATATTGCAAAAATATCCAGTGCTGGCAAGGGCAGAGGAAAGCAGACATTCTCTCACAATGTTGTTATTTCTTTAAATTGATACACTCTTCCTAGAAGGTAACCTGGTACTCTGTATAAAAAGTTTAAATATGCTGTCAAATGTTGACTCCTAAAAAGCTCATCATAGATAAAAGCTGTTGCTGAAGCAAAGTTAAGTTTACTAAATTTGCTGCAGTAAGGGCGAATACCCCTTGACTGAGCCTTAGTGGTATCTCAAAAGGGAAAATTAGGGCCAGTTATTTTTAGGATTTTAACGCTTGGGCTGAATAACTGTGGGGAAGGAAGCAAGTCAGGGAAATGATTGGAATTGAGCAGAGTTTATGATACAATAGCCTTAGCTGGTGGGCATAGCAGGGCAACGGTCTTGACACCTTTTTTAAGTAAACTGTTAGTCTTCATGAGCAATCTATTTAACAAATTCTGTTTTATCTTCCAGGAACAAGTATTAACTGGAGCAGGCAACCAAGTTATTTTTGCTTGGTTTCAGAATTGTTTAACATAAGTCCAGGAAAGTATGTCTAGTGTTTAGTCCCAGTATTATTCAACATAGGGACAGATAATTATATTGTTTTCAGTTTCAAAGCTTATTCTTTTCTGGTCACCTGGCTGCCTCAGTTGGAAGAACATATGACTCTCAGGGTCATGAGTTTGAGCCCCGTATTGGGTGCTGATTATTACTTAAAAAATAAATTTAAAAATAAAAGCTTATTCTTTTACCTAGCAATTTCTATTCTAGGAATTTATAATATGTCTTTATTTTCTTTTATTTTTTAAAAGGTTTTATTTATTTATTTGACAGAGAGAGAGAGAGAGCGAGCACAAGCAGGGGGAGTAGCAGAGGGAGAGGGAGAAGCAGGCTTCCCGCTGAGAAGGGAGCCCCGATGCGGGGCCTGATGCGAGGCCCGATCCCAGGACCCTGGGATCATGACCTGAGCCAAAGGCAGACGCTTAACGACTGAGCCACCCAGGTGCCCCTATAATATGACTTTAAAAGACAAATACTCAAAGTATTATCTACAGAGACAGTTTTTTTTTTTTAAGAAAAGGAACAAGTCAGAAACAACCTAGATGACTAGATAAGTAAATTACAGGCATTCACAAAATAGATTACAATGCAGCTATTAAAAATGTATCTTTGGGGCATCTGGGTAACTCAGTCAGTTAAGCATCTGACTCTTGATTTCAGCTCAGGTCATGATCTCAGGCTTGTGAGATAGAGCCCTGAGTTGGGCTCTGTCCTGGGCATGGAGACTGTTTAAGATTCTCTCCCTCCCTCTGTGCTCCACCATCCCCACCCCCCACAACCCCCAGACTCACGCTCTCATTCTCTCTCTCTAAAAAAAAAGAGGAGAAGACAGGCACAGACAAGAATAGGGGCACTTGATTCATGGGGGAGAGGGGAGGGGGTTAAGTCTGGGTTTTATGCAGTAAGGACTGAAGAGCCATTAAAAGAATTGATTGATAGGGTAACATAATCTGAGTTACTCTGAGTTATGATGTGAAAATTACATATGTATGTATATAAAGCTCTCATTTTCCTCCAATGGACTTTTGTTCAAAACAACTCCTTCCAATATTCTCCTTTCCTCTCCTTTTGTTCTCTGGACTTGCCTATGGTTCAACATAGCTGGCATGTCCCAAATTGCAATTCCTCTGCTATTTCTGAATAAATTCATTTGCTTCTTGATAACCTTTGTTGTTTAATTTTTAAGGTCGACAATGCTTTAGAAGGATCATCCATTACAGCACACAGAATGGGGATTGAAGCAGCAAAGGACCAGAGCCTCTGAGAGCAGCAATTATGGCAAGGCCTTGCAGTTCTAAGAATTGATACCAAAGCAGCATAATAATCAAGCACCTGGTGTTTGAACCTTCTGAGGGAGGTTACTGAAGGGTCAAAAGGATGTGCCTCATCTGGCGATTAAAAAACCCTGAGGCTCACATGCATAAAATCAGCTCCTAACACTCCCCTAGTGTCAGAAAGGTACACATGTGCCCTTAGGCCTACTTTTGATTTTGATTTTCTATTTTTTGATCTTTTCCGCTCATATTTGCCAGCTTAACAATGCCCTAGATGTTTAGTTGTCAACTTATAAAAATGTTGAGAATTTGCGCAGAAAGGGGAGGAGGGTGACTTGCATCAGGCCACGGAGCAGGTTCTGATCACAAGTGTCTGGATACAAAGCAGTAAAGAAACAAATCATTAAGATGTTTAATAGTAGGTGTAGAAACAGGACAGGAGAGTTGAAAAAAGTAAGTAGGACTTAGTGATTCTTAGATGTAGGAATTGAAAGCTTGAGAGAGAAGAAAGATTCTCTGAGGTTTTTTTTTTTTTTTTATCTGGGTGTCTGAGATTAGTTTTATAAATTGGTGGAGGAGCAGTTGGGGGACTCCCGTTTAAGAAGTTAAGAAAGATAATGTTTAGATATGTTGAATTCAGTATTACCACACATTAAAGTGATACTGTTCAAATGAGAGGTAAAAATTCACCACCACAGCAGAGTTTATGATATTATGATGTCATGTGGACCCAGGGATGGATGACATTGCCTAGAAAGTTTATGTGGTAACATGTGAAAGTTGAGGACAGAAACTGAGAAAATATTACGTTGAGGGGCAAGAAGGGGTAACAGTTCCTGAGCAGCAAGCAATAAAAAGGTCGGCGAGTTGGAGAAACCAAGAGTCTTACCAATGCTGTCGAGAAATCTGAGGATCAAAGTGTCAATGAATTCAAGGGGAGTGGGATTTAGTAATGAGATCATTATTGATTTTGGAAGCTGTTTTGGTGGACTGCAGGGGATGAATTGAATAACATGTTGAAAGTAAAAAGAATGAAGTGAGTATTGTGACTTTTAAGGCTAAAAGGGAAGTGAAGAAGAGAACGTCTTTATGTGCAGCTTTTTGTAAGTAGCAGTAGAATTTTAAGCAAACAGCAGAGAATGAACCTTGTAACTATTAGAAAAACAGAAAACCTCCAAATATTTTAGATTTGATTTATTGTGTAATTATTATAACTTCTCTGCTCAACACACGTCGTTAGCTTCATTGCTTGATAAACTAAGTACAGTAGTCCTCCCTTGCCTGTGGGGGATATGTTCCAAGACCCCTAGTGAGGCCTGAGACTGGGGATAGTACCAAGTCCTATACACATGATCTTTTTTCCTATGCGTAGACACCTATGATAAAGTTACATTTATAAGAGATTAACAATAACAATACAATAGAAAATTATAATAATATATTGTAATAAAAGTTATGTGAATGTGGTCTCTCTCTCCAAAAATATTTATTGTACTGTACTCTTTAGACAGTAAAATGCAAACATGATTACGTGAAGTGAGGTGAATGACGTAGGCATTATGACACAGAGTTAGGCTACTATTGATCTTCTGAGTATGTCAGAGGGAGGATGATCTGCTTTCTGACCTTGGTTGACTGCAGGTAATGGAAGCCATGGAATGAGAAACCATGCATAACGGGAGGACTACCCTATGACCTAGAAGGTCCCTGTTATCTGGGGTCTGCCTATTTCTCCAGCCTGCTATCTTACTCTCCACGCTCTCCCACTCCCAAGACTGCACACAGACCTTCCAGTTTTCCCAGCGCCTCATGATGTTTCCTGCGCTGGTGTGCGTAGGTTTCAGGTCTTCCAGTTCCTTCTCAGATTGCTGAATCTATAACCATCTTCCCTGAGTAAGTTCATAGTTCTCCATTAAAGCCTTTGGGGGTCCTCATGGTTGTTATTAACATTTGCCTCTTCTGATTTCCACTGTACCTATATTAAATAACCTGTATTTCTATCACCTAGCTCCAGATTGGGTATATAGTCTGTATTCAGTAAATATCGAATGAACAAATAGATGAAGTTTGCAAGCCTTCATATGGCACCTATTCTTCATTTAAAAAAGTGTGCAGTATAGTACATATGCCATTTATTCTTGCCATATATATTCAGTTTTGTGATTTTTTTTTAAAACGTAAGAAATTTTCTAAGTATTTAAAACTTGTAAAGAAAAAAAAAAGACCTAATATCATTAGTCTGCTGTAATTTTCCACTGCATTTCTAAATGTTAGAATGGGCTCTTTTTTCCTTTCCATAAACTCTTTCCTTTGAAGCAATTATCCTCTTTCTGGCAAAATTATTAGGAAGCGGGATGGCTTTCCTTTTTTTTAACCTGTGACAACTCAAACCAATTAAAGTTGCAGTGTTACAGGAATCAGGGAGGTTTTGATCTCAATTTATATTTGCATTTATGACCGTTGGCTCTCCCCAGGGAGACGGAAAAGACGGCCCCTACACCTGGTTTCAGGTTGATTACAATCAACGTGGGACAATTTAGCATAAAAGGTTCATTTTGTATCAAACACCTTTTTGAAGGGAGGAGGTGGAGGTGGAGGTGGTGAAGATAAAATCCTTCATCAAAATCCCGCCAATTTGCACTGTTCTTTGGGGAACAGATTTTCAAATGCCAAGGAACAAAAGAGCGTTTGGTTTTCCAGTCTCCCTGGGGCGGCAGCGGATTGTGAAGCAGCTACCGGAAGAAACCAAAGTATAAATTATCAACTAGAGGAAGGCGTGTGTGCGCGTGTGTGCGCTCGGGGGCCTGGAGGAGGCTAGGAAAGAGATGGAGCACATGCTAAGGCTCCAAGGACTTTTTTGCGAGGTACCTCGTTATGTAATATTCATAATGAACGGCGCTGCAACAGTATCAGCGCGCTGACCCGCGCTTTCTCCGCACTGTTTACAACCTCAAGCTGGGATACAATGCGGATGGGAGGAGGGGACAAGAAGCGTCTTGCAGGCGAGAGCGGGCTACACAGCGGGAAACCAGCCACTTGCGCAGAAGCCGAGCCCACAGAATTTACCCGTGGCTCTGGCACCAGGCCACAGGCCCCGAGGGGGCTACACTGGCTTTAGGATCGGCAGTTTAATGCACAGTCGGGGATCCAGCCTCTTAAGAGTTTTGTTCAGTAGGCGCGGAAAAGGGGTTAGGGTTTAGAAAACGGCATTGTCTGGCGGCTCCGGGGATTCTGAGACCGCGACCGGGAGACCTCACGCTGAGAGCAGCATATTGGAGCGTGGGCCGGGGCGTTTTCGTGCGGGAGGGGCGCGCGCGCCGCGGGATCGCGCGCGCTCACGAGCGCGCCGCTCCTCAGCAACGGCGCATGCGCCTGCTCGCCTTCCCGCACGGCCGCACAACTTCGCGGGCCCTCCTCTTCCAATCGGAGCGCCGGATTCTCCGAGTGCGTATCCTGGAGCTGCGGGCAGCGGGAGGCGGGAGGCGGGAGGAAAGGGGCCGGCTGGGCGGGGCCGGGACGCCTGCGAAAGTCTGCGAAGGTCTGTGAGCGCTGCCTAGTCTCCGGAAGTGGCCGTTGTAAACCGCGTCTCCCCAGGGCTTTTCCCCTCCTGTCCCCCTATGCTATGCGTTCCCCTCCCCGGGTCCTAGAGTCCGTCGGGTTCCAACAGTTTTTGCTCTGACCCCGGCGATCTGCTCAGGCCTCTTTGTACCATTGAGGTCTGGAGCTGCCCCTGGGGTCTTGGGTGTGCGGTCTGGACCACGGGAGCCCCCTGAGGTAACCACGGGATGTGGGGGCTTCGAGGCGAACGACTTGGGCGGGGAGGTGTTGAGGAAGGTATGGGTGGCAGCAGTGAGAGTTATGGGGAACCCCGAGTTAGTTCGTGGTTGTCCTGGGGCTGTTGGTGTCGTTTGTGGGGACGCGCCTCCAGCTCCCTGGGCTGGGCCTCTCCGCCCATCTGGGGGAAGATCTCCTTGGAGCATCCTAACCCGAGACCGCTGCAGCAGCACCCAGAGGACTGAGTAGGGACCAGAGGGCAGGACCCAGAGGGCCTGGACTTGGAACTTTCCAGGTTTACAACTCCGGACTGCCGGGCTTTTCCCCTCCAAGAATCACTAAACTCTTCGAGGACAAGGACCACGTCTTTTTCATCCTTTAAAAAAATGCCAGCCACACACTAGACACTCTTATCAATGTTTGATAAATGAAAGAATGAGTTGTGGTAGGCTATCATCTGTAGTTTCTACTGCTCACCCTCCAGGACCATTAAGAGACATAGAAAATACGGCTGTTTTTCAAGGCTGTAAATTTTCTGCAGAAGTAGAGCCTCCTTTTGACTGTTCTTTACTCCGTCATGATATTTACCCTAGGCAAATGCATATTTTTTCGTTTTAAGGAGATCTCTAATGATTCTGTGTAAGTTTACTTGAGAAGCAATTTCAGTTGGTGTCCAACTCTTTCAAATACAAAACACATGGATGTTTTGTATAGTTCACATAATTTTGGAGAGGAGACCTACCTGTTTTGTTGAACAGTTAGTGCCTGGTAACAACAAAACAGTGGTAGGGCAGAAACTAACAATGGTTTCCCATGAAATGAAGAAGAAACAAAGACAGTGCAACCTGCTAAAAGGAAAGAGGGGAGTAGTTTTAGTCTGGAGCTTGAAGTTTTATTAGCTGAGTGACCTCAAGCAAATCACCTAAGCTCACTAGACATTACGTTCCTTATCTGTCAGATAAGGAGGATGGACTTGGTCTTTATTTTAGTTTTTAAAGATTTTATTTATTTATTTGACAGAGAGGTAGTGAGAGAGGGAACACAAGCAGGGGGAGTGGGAGAGGGAGAAGCAGGCTTCCCGAGGAGCAGGGAGCCCGATGTGGGGCTTGATCCCAGGACCCTGGGATCATGACTTGAGCTGAAGGCAGATGCTTAATGACTGAGCCACCCAGGTGCCCCAGGACTTGGTCTTTAAAGTCCTATTTAATTCTAAAATTCTTTGTCTCAGCCCCCTTGTCATGGTTTTTATTTTTTTAAGATTTTATTTTATTTTATTTGAGAGAGAACGAGCAGTGGGGAGGGCAGAGGGGGAGAGAGAGAGAGAAGCAGAACCTTCACAGAGCAGGGAGCCCGATGTGGGGCTCCATCCCAGGACCCAGGGATCATGACCCGAGTCGAAGGCAGACACCTAACTGTCTGAGCCACCCAGGTGCCCCATCACGGTCTTATTTTGATGAAAGAACCGGACATCCTCTTTAAAGGTGAAATATATAAGTCTGCAGTAAGAGTCTCCCAACACAGATGTAGTTATTATTGAAGTTAGCATGTGTTATGAAAGAGGATGGATTTAGAAGTCCACCAGATGTGAGTTTGAATTCTAACCCTCCCACTGAATATCTTTTTTTTTTTAAAGATTTTATTTATTTATTTTAGAGGAGGGGGAGCAGAGGGGGAGGGGGAAAATCTCAAGCAGCCTGGGGCAGAGTGCTGAGCCCCAAATTGGGGCTTGATCTCAAGGCCCTGAGATAATGACCTGAGCTGAAACCAAGAGTGTCCCTTAACCAACTGGGCCACCCCGGGGTCCCTCCCACTGAATAGCTTTATACAAGTTACTCATCCTCGCCAAGCATCAGTGTTCTCATCTGTGAAATATGTATGATCATCTTACAGGGCTGTAGGGAGGATTCAATGAGATCAGGTACGGTTAGCCTAGTATCTGCACATAGTAAGTGCTCAATAATAGTGGTTTTTGTCTTTTCATCCCCACCCCTGCGCTCACCCCTCCCTTTTCCCCTGATCTGTACAGACACACTGAGAGATGAATACATTCTGCATGACCCACTGAAGGACTCAGCTGTGAGGTAGGAAACTTTGTACCAGCAGTGGCTCTGAAATCTAAAGTAGAATTGTCTTTCTGGCTCGTACTTACTCTTAGGATGTCTAGATCATCGATCCCTTGGCCTCAATTACCTATATTTGGCCCTATGTCTAAAAAACTTCTTATTGAAGAATGATATATATAACATCCCCTTATCTATTTTAGTAGGAATGGTGAGAATAGTCCAACTCCACTACCAAGAGAAGATTAGTCTATTAATAGATTAACATAAAAAGCTGATCTAAACTTTGCCTTTATCCATCACTGCTACAGGGTGGCCTGGTTTGGGCCCAAGCCTGTGGAAGTGCCATTTGGATTGAGAATCTACTGGAGGTCCAAGTTATCTTTCATTAAGAAGACCCTGCCTTGTAGTTAGTTTGGATGGGGTAGGGGTGTGGGGAAGAAGGAGCTGTGTTTGAAAACTCTGCAGTTGGGAGAAGTGCTTTTCTGATTAGCAAGGTCTCACAAGGTCTCAATGCTCTCTGGCTGGGGGAGAACCATGTCTTGAAGGCCAATAGCAAGACACATAGAACTGTGGAGTCCGGTAATTTGGGCTTGAATCCAGATTCTGTCACTTACTAGAGATGAGACTTTGGACAGGTGATTGAATGAATATCTTTAAGCCCCAGTTTCCTTAGGTATAAAGTAGGGACATTAACAGTATCTTCCCCTTGGGGTTGGTGTAGAGTGACAGTGTAGAGATAGAGAAAGTTCTTAGCACACTGGAGAAGGGGTGTTTGTCACAGTTGGCATGAGGACAGTAGGGGTGGCTTTGAGGTATTGGATATTTTGTTTATAGATAATGATGTATTGAATGTTTTCAAATGGAAAGCGTTATTTACAGAGTTAGATACATGTTGGAGAAAGGCTGATGTTGATTACGTCTCAAGGAATTTGTAATTACTCGTACAGATTAGCTAAACTCTTGTGGTTTCTTTTTCTTTCTTTCTTCTTCTTTTTTTTTTTAAAGATTTTATTTATTTATTTGACACAGAGAGAGAGAGCACAAGCAGGGGCAACGGCAGGCAGAGGGAGAAGCAGACTCCCCGCTGAGCAGGGAGCCCAATGCGGGACTCGATCCCAGGACCCTGGGATCGTGACCTGAGCTGAAGGCAGACACTTAAGCAACTGAGCCACCCAGGCACCCACTCTTGCGGAGTTTTGTAGGGAAGTTTCAAGTAAAGCTTGGAACATACATTGTGTGAGGAACCTATAATTCTTTGACCTAGGTCCCTATGTCACTGACATTTCCATTACTGTACCTAGCTAGTTTCCTCATCATTCATTACCTCTTCAGTCTGGTGTATGAAAAGGGAGCTTTTGCTACATGGTCTCTGCCATGTTCACTAGGCTAGATCTCCAGTCGTAGTTTAAATTCAGCCACAGATCTGACTTTGGCTCTTCATTGATGTAGTCTTCCTAAAACAAACAGAGGTAGGCTCTTGAACCCTAGTGTCCTCAGGAGCTGATAACAGAGACAGAGAAGAAGAAAATAAGATTTTGCTAAAGGAGACTTTAGATAGGATTTTTTTTTTGGATGATGAATTTGAAAAATTGAGATATAACTCACCTATCAAAATGTACAGTTTTAAAGTGTACAATTCAGTGGTTTTTAGTGTATTCACCGTGGTCCACAGCAATCACCGCTATCTAATTCCAGAACATTTCCATCACTCCCAAGAAGAAACGTCGTACTTATTAGCAGTCAGACCCAATTCCCCGTCTCTCTACCCTCTGGCAACCACAAATCTACTTTCTATTTCTATGTGTTTGCTCGTTCTATACATTTCATATACATGGAGTCCTAGGAGCCTTTTGTGTCTGGCTTCTTTCACTTAGCATACTGTTTTCAAGGTTTACCCATGTGGGGGCATGTATCATTACTTCTTTCCTTTTAATGGTTGAATATATTTTTCATATTTTATTTATCCATGGGTCAGTTAATGGACATTTGGATTTTTTTTTTTTTTTTTTTTTTTTTACCCTTTGGCTATAATGAACATTTGTGTGCAAGTTTTTGTTAAAGTCCAGTAATTCCCTTAGAATGTGTCTTGGTATTCAATACTCTTGCATATACATTTTGCTTTTCAAAATGTACATTAAAATCTTTCTGTTACTTCAGGAAAGTTTTCCTGGACTACAGTTTTTAGTGTTTTATTCCCTCGCTTTTGTCTTCTTATTCAGGGACTCCTGTTATCTCTACATTGGTTTTTTTTTTTGCCTGTTTTCAGTATTTTGTCACTTTCTCTTGAATCTTTTTGATCTCTTCCTTCATTGTTTTTTACCCAGAAAATTTTCCTCTTTTTATTTCCTATGTCCTTTCAGGCATTTCTGTCATGTGTATTTCCTTCGTGTCCCCTCTTAGTCTTCATCATTGAAATGATTTACTCTCTTTTTACCTGTGTTAACTTTGTATGGGATTTGACCACTAGTTTTCTGTTGCTTATTTTTTTTTTAAAGATTTATTTATTCATCTGAGAGAGCGAGAATGAGAGAGAGTACATGAGAGAGGGGAGGGTCAGAGGGAGAAGCAGGCTCCCCGCCGAGCAGGGAGCCCAATGTGGGACTCGATCCCGGAACTCCGGGATCATGACCTGAGCCGAAGGCAGTCGCTTAACCAACTGAGCCACCGAGGCGCCCCTTCTGTTGCTTATTTTTATGGAAGATTAGTTTACTTGCACTTTGAGATTGGGGCAAGCTTCAGGAAAGCTTTTCTGACTTCATGGAACTCTGTCTTGTGGTGTTTCTGTGAGTGTTAAAAAACTATGGTGGCTTGTTTCTGGGATTTCCAGGCTCTGTCTCCTACAGTTTGGTCTGGGCCTTTGCTTTTCTTTGTCTTTGTTTCCCCTATCCTGCTCAGTTTTGATTCCATTCCTTGCAGTTTCTCTTTAGTGTGTGCCTTTGTCCAGGAAGGGGACCCTGGCAGGTCAGTTCCAAGGGTTCATAGGCTGGACGGTACCAACCCTTTCAAGACTTTCTTACCATATGCCTGTATCTCATGCCGACTTGTGGAACGGGCAGACTCCTCCCAGTTTTATCTGCTGTTCCCAGATTGGCGTGCCGTGCTCCCCATTGAATATCTGCTGGCTCTTTTTGGTGTTCTTTCAGATGTAGACTTATTTCCCTCTGCTTTCTCCTCCTTACATACTTCTACTGCTCCCATGTAGGTTTTGTGGCTGTTGGTGGTTTGCCCTTATTCATTTGTATTTTGTAGCTTTTTGTTGTAAGTGTAAATGTAAATTAGATTTTCTAGTTTCTGTAATTACCTTAGAGTTTTTACAATGTCCCTCATTTAAATTAATAAATCATAGAAAAACAACTTTATGAAAGACACATGCAGGCAGAGGGCTGAGGTGAGAACTCATTTTTGTATCTTTCTTGTCCCTCAACTTCTTTTCTTTTTAACCCTACAAGAGTATTTTCAAATGTCTTATCCATATGAGTTTTTTTAAAGTTTATTTTTTTTAGTAATCTCTATACCCAATGTGGGGCTCAAACTCACCACCCTGAGATCAAGAGTCGCATGCTCTTCAGACTGAGCCAGCCAGACGCCCTCCATATTAGTTTTCTATTGGTGTGTAGCAAGTTACCACACACTCAGTGCCTTAAAACAGCACCCATTTATTATCTCTTAGGAATCTGGGCACAGCTTAGGTGGGTCCTCTGTTTAGAATTTCACTGGGCTGCAGTCAAGGTGCTGGCTGGGCTGTATTCTTTCTTTTTTTTCTTTTTTTAAATTTTTAAATTTTAAGATTTTATTTATTTGAGAGAGAGAGAATGAGAGACAGAGAGCATGAGAGGGAGGAGGGTCAGAGGGAGAAGCGGACTCCCCGCTGAGCAGGGAGCCTGATGTGGGACTTGATCCCGGGACTCCGGGATCATGACCTGAGCTGAAGGCAGTCACT
The DNA here is from genome assembly GCF_003265705.2 of Callorhinus ursinus. Taxonomy (NCBI): domain Eukaryota; kingdom Metazoa; phylum Chordata; class Mammalia; order Carnivora; family Otariidae; genus Callorhinus; species Callorhinus ursinus. Next base: position 17,938,976 of record NW_027397101.1, read on the forward strand.
TAACCAGCTGAGCCACCCAGGCGCCCTGGGCTGTACTCTCATCTGGAGGTTTGACTGGAAAGAATCCACTTCTGAGCTCATTTAGATTGTTGGCAGAATTTATGTCCTATTGGCATCTGTATGACTGAAGCATCTAGCTTTTTACTGGCTATGGGGTGGAGGCTGCATGCTGTTCCGGTTATGTAGCCCTCTCTGTAGGCAGTTCACAGCATGGCATTTTGCTTCTTCATGGCCAGCAGCAGATTGTCATTTTGGTCTTTTAAGGCAGAATCTTATATAACATAATGTACATATATTGTATTATAACAATAATGGGAGTGGCATATCATCATCCCTTTGCCATATTCTGTTGGTTAGAAGTAAGTCACAGGTTCTGCCCACAGAAAAGGGAAGGATATCATAGAAGAGAGAAAAACGCCAGTGGGGGCCGAGATTGTGGGGACCATCTGCCTACTACATTATCTGTATCTGTGTCTGTATGTACATTATGTTATATAAGATTCTGTCTTAAAAGACCAAAATGACAATCTCCTGCTGCATCGATATGGAAGTTGATGAAACTTGCTCCTGAGCTATAGAAGATGCTCTTCTCTCTAGAAGACTATTCACATTTGAAGATGTTAGATACCAAAATGATGCACCAAAAAAAAAAAAATAATGATTCTCTTCAATTTAGCTTTATTGAAACAACTTTATTAAAATTTGGTGAACTGCCTCTTTCTACACTTCTCTGCCCCATATAAAACCCAAACAAAACACAACAGACATTATTAAAGTCCTATCTATCTAAATTCTTTTCCTGTGGGTGAGAGGTTCTGTTCGTGCCTATTGTGACATGTATGCATACACGTGTGTGTTTAATCTTTTGCATAAAAATAGAAACATTTTACGTATATGCTTTTGAGCCTTGGACTTTACTCTTAAGTATAGAAGAATCCATTCCATCTACGTTTTAACTCTTTAACTCCCATTCTGAAGGCGGTTTCTCTGGAGTCTGACCTTTGGCAGTATGGTGGTAAGGTGAAAAGATTTTGGGACTCAGAAGAGCTTGATTGAGTCCTTAGTATCCTCCATTTAGTAGCCGACTGGCCATAAGCAAGTCATTTAGCCTCTCTGAATCAGATGGATTTCCTTAATTGAAGTGAGGACAATAAACCTCAGGTAAGACAGTCTTTACACTGCAGTGTTGTGAGGATAAGGGTTCACTCTATTAGGTGCTCAATAAATTGACAGTGGTATTTGTTTGTCTACCACTGTTTCCAAACTTAGTCTTTCAGGTCCCTAGAGAAATAGGATTTTTCCCTCTATCTTGGTAAAAACTCCATCTTCTTTGTTCTGGGCCAGAGTTTTCTAGTATCAGCTAACTCATTGACTGTTTTAAAAAACTGTTGGTGTCTGTCTGTAGACACCTTGGTTTTGTCTCCATCTTGGTTGGCTTATGTGAGTCCCTTTTCTTTGAGTGAAATCTCTGAGGGTTTATTAGGATCAGGGACAGAGAGTTAGCATTTTTTTTTTTTTTTGGTCTTCTAGATATCCCTGTACTCCAGCAATTCCACTAAATAATTCTTTTGATACATCTTTCCCCTAGACCAAATCACCTTAAGTATCACTTACTCCCTTAAGTATCACTTACTCCCTTCCTTTATCAGACGAAATGGACTCTTCTATACTTAAGAGTCCCTGATAAAGGAAGGGAGTAAGTGTTTGTATTCAGTAATAGAAACTTACAGTGACTGAGTTTGTATTCAGTAATAGAAGCTTACAGTGACTGAGCACGGTATAATGCTGTATATATTATTTAAATCTCAAATATGTGAGATTAATGTAATTATCCCCTTCTTATGGTTGAGGAAACACGTGTAGAGAGTGTAAGTGACTCGCCCTTGGCCACATACTTTGAAGATACTTAAAGGCATCCTAACTCAGATCTCTCTCAGTCCAAAGCTCATGGTCTTTTTTAGGCTATTGGACTTCTACTAGGGATACCAAGAGATACTTGTGAGATCTTGATATTTGTGTCTGTCTGAATTAATCATTGTTATCTCTGTTTAAAATATTTACCCAGAGATTCCTTCATACCATATATATATATATAGTAAAGCAACTTACTTTAAATGGTTAGCTTTGTATAATTTGGACTGTCTCTCATAGAAGAGGGTTCTAGACAGGCCAGTGTAAGTGACAGCTACTCTCCTCTTTCCTTATTCCTCCTTGATCTTTAACAGAAGGGCTTTGAAAATTACCATGAGATCATATCTGGGGAGTACTTTGGTCTCTTTGATTGTAGCATTGCATTAAAAATATGTCATTTATGAAAAAGGTTTTAGGGACTTACAAATGTCCCTGGACTTTACTTTCTTTCAAACTGCATTCTGTTCTCCAGACATAGGCTCTACATTCCTTTTCTAGTTCAAGAGTAATTTGTCACTATTTTATTAAGATCATTTTTTCTTGGGGCACCTGGGTGGCTCAGTTGGCTAAACATCTGCCTTCAGGCTCAGATCATGATCCTGGTGTCCTGGGATTGAGGCTCATGTGGGGGCTCCCTGCTCAGCGGGGAGTCTGCCTCTCCCTCTGCCCTCTCCCACCTTGTGCTCTCTCTCTCTGTCAAATAAATAAATAAATAAAATCTTAAAAAAGTAATTTTTCTTATTTGAGAAATTAAAATAATCTAATAATCTAATAGAACTTTTTCTTAGAAGGAATATCTTTTTAACAGTTTGTCATTTTTGCTTCTCATCTTTTTTAAAAAAGAAATCAGGGGCACCTGGGTGTCTCAGTTGGTTAAGTGGCTGACTTTGGCCCAGGTAGTGATTCCAGGGTCCTGGGATCAAGCCTGGCATGGGGCTCCTTGCTCAGCGGGAGCCTGCTTCTCTCTGTCCCTCTGCCTGCCACTCCCCCTGCTTGTGCTCTCTCTCTTTGTCAAATAAATAAAATCTTAAAAAAAGAAAAGGAAAAAGAAATGAAACAATAGTTTTTAAATGTTTTCATGTTTGTTATAAAATAATTTTTAAAATACAAGTAAGGGGTACCTGGGTGGCTCAGTCGGTGAAGCGTCTGCCTTGAGCTCAGGCTATGATCCTAGGGTCCTGGGATCAAGCCTGGTGTCCGGTTCCCTGCTCAGTGGGGAGTCTGTTTCTCCATCTCCTCCTTGCTCATGCTCTCTCAAACAAATAAATAAAATAAAAAAAAATACAAGTAAGTTGAAGAAAAAGACAAAAATCACTCATAGTTTCAGGACTCATATATATATATATATATAT
>NW_027397101.1:17942338-17976535 GCF_003265705.2 Callorhinus ursinus
ATATATATATATAACCACTGTTATATTGTTTACTATTTTAACAGGCTGCAGCCCATCTAACCTGTAAGCCACAGACATCTGGGACAGGTGTAATCCTCAATAACAAAAGTACACCATTCAGAAACAGTGGGCTGTTTTCAAAGAGGTGGAAGAGACTTACCATGAGTTTAAACACTTCAAGTAATGCCCCTAGTGACACCCAAAGGTAAGCCGCCAGTCTTTTCCTTTAGTCGGGGCCGCAGGGAGAAGTCAGTGGTTGGGGGTGCCGATTGTAAGGATTCTCAGGGTGCGCTAAGGGAGGCCGAAGCTTTGTGCACCCAGGGGAGCAGGCAGGACGCGCCACAGCAGCGGGAATGGGATGTGGGACCATGTGCTGCAGTTTGTCTTCGTTTGTTAACTTGTCCACAGAAATCTGTGTGTGTACTTCCCCCTGCCCTTAGAAAACTGCTTATTCTTTTCTCCTCAAGTCTTTTCGCCTCCTCTTATTTTTGGTTATTCCTGTTTCTTTTTTTTTTTTTTTTTAAAGATTTTATTTATTTGACAGAGAGAGACACAGCTAGAGAGGGAATACAAGCAGGGGGAGTGGGAGACGGAGAAGCAGGCTTCCCGCTGAGCAGGAAGCCCGATGCGGGGCTCCATCCCAGGACCCTGGGGTTATTACGGAACCTGGACTTGATCGCCAGACGGAGGAACCAAGCTGCACTTGGAGATCTTGGAGGATAGGAGTGGGCTCAGAGGAGAGTGGTCTCCAAGGCTCTGAGCCCAAGCACAAACAAAGGGGGTAATTTATACATTTCTGCTTCGGCATACTTGGCACTTTTCACACGTGCACAAAGTGGGGCAGGGAGAAGAACCTGGAAGAGCCCCGGGGCAGGGGCTGGGACTCCCTCACTGGCTCGGTCAGCCATCTTAGGACTCAGATTTTCCTTATCATTACCCCCTTTGATGCCCCTTTAAACACCTAGTTTATAGGGCATTATTTTCATCTTCTAAGGGGCGATAGTGAGTAAGGAGCAACTGGAGTCTGATTTTAGCAATTTGAGTAATGATAATCCTAGTAAGGGCATTAAGAATACAAGAACCAAATGCTACTGTGAGGAGAAGCAATAGGAGGGGGCCGACGAGGGGGCGAACCAAAGGAACCATAGTGAGAGGGTATCCCACCAAGTTGTCCGCTGGAGTGTTTCCCACTGGCGATGTACTTGTTCTTTCGGTCAGAGTTTCTTGGACCACCCTGACTCATTAGCGTAGAAACAACATTCCTCCTGTAAGAAGAGGCAGAGCTCCCTTGTGTGGCCATGAGCAAGTCGAGCCCGCGCCTGTTTTGGAGGACCACTGAGGCCAGTGAATCGAGTTGGCCCTGCAGGGCTAGGACCAACTGAGTGAGGAAAAAGTCTGCTGTGAGTTGTTGAGTTAACCCCTGGTACTGAACCTGAGACATCCCGACGCCAGTGGCGCCAAGGGCAACACCTGATGTGGCCAGCAGGCTCACAATAAGAGGGATGGCCACAGGGGAGCGCTGAGGGCGGCTAGGATGTCTCCATATGAGTGGGGCATCGCTCCCAGGGAGGACTGAAAGATCGGGTAAGAGACTGACAAGCGTGCATGACTGATCGTGCCGGGTGATGCAGATGTATACACCTTGATCACAAGCCAGAAAAGTGTTGTTAGGTGCACAGACCCGACTGTGGCATGTGATGGGAGAGGAAGAGTTGCCATACAGCGGTACTGGAGCCAGAAAGGGATAATCTGAGGTCCCCGGTGCCGAGATGGGAGGTGACATGGTGGACTGGTTGAGGATGACACCTAGGTATTGTACGGGACCGGGCTTCATACAGATCCAGCAGTCAGACACTAGGGGTGGATTTGAGTGGTTAAGTGCTTGGTGGGAGGCATTAATCATACCTAACAGTAGCGCTATAGACGCTTGCTGTGTGTGGATGGGGGACCCAGGGATGTGCCAGGGTGAGTTATTTTCTTTCTGACTCTGAGGGTTGACTGCAGGGCTTAGGATGAACACGGACTTAATCATAAACTTGGCCATGGGGTCAGTCCCTACAGAGTGATACTGGCCCAACAGCAGTGATTCCTGTGGCCCATGATGTGGCACTGGGCTCTGGGACAGAGAGTGAGCAGCATACAGTGATTGTTAGGGCAAGAAGATGGGGTGGCGCTGCTTGACAAGGAAATCTGGATGTCACTGCGCTGTTTGAGGCACCACCACCCGTTGGACCATTGTTCCATTCCTGGCCAAGTTGCCAGCCAGGACTCACATCCCCAGGCTTGTGAGCAGAACTGGGGGCAGGTGTTTGGCTGTTGAGGCGTAGGGCTCCCACAGATGTAGATATCTACCAGCTGGTAACCTGAGTGAGGGCCATGGTAGGTTATGAAGTCTATGAGGTTCCCAGGAGATGTCAAGAAGCTGGCATCCGTCAAAGTGGAGGTCAACCTTGGGTGTGTGTGCATCCCAGGTGGAAGAAGTTGGGGGCGCTGGTGCGGGATTGAGGGGGATAAGCTGGGAAGTTCATTTGCCAGTTATGGTGATATGAGAGTTTGCCCCCCACCTTGCTTGGCCAGGCAAGCTAGAGGCAGTGAGGAGGAACAGCACACCAGGTAACAGAAGACAGGGACTGACTGGGGCCAGGAAAACCATGGTGACATGCGCTCAGGAGTAGACAGCAGAGGGCCAGTAAAAGTGGGATCTATGACCTTAGGTAGAGGGAGCCATCATGGCTAACCCGTCAGCAGATGAAACCCGTGGACAGGTGAGTGCAGTAATACACTCTAGGGACACCCACTAAGCAATGACAATAGTAAGCCTCTGGGGGAAAGTCCAGTCAGGAGGGAAACAGTGTAGAGTCTGACTCCCAAGATGAGGGAAATCACGCCGATGAGAGCCAGGGACCCCCACGGTGAGCAGGTGTCCGTCAGTCGGTGGGGTCTCGTTGAAGGTGAAGCCAGAGCGGGTTCATGAGGTCTGGCTGGACTCTCCACTGGTGTGGCTCCTCGTCCGAATGATGAGCTTTCTTCACTCTGGAGTGGTGGACCCACAGGGTGACACCTGAGACCTTGAGGGCAGTAGGGGTGGTTAGAAAAACAGTGTGGGGCCCTGTCCACTGTGGTTTTAGGGGGTCTTTCTTCCATTTTTTGACCCCAAATGAGTTCCCTGTCTGGAAGGAGTGTACCTGAGACCCTAAGGAGACTGGGGCCCTTTCAATGGTGTACTTTTGTAATTTATGTAGGGTGGCCCCCAGGGCCTGAAGCTGCTCCTTTATCCCTTTATCTCCAACCTGATGTAAGTTTCCTGGACGTCTCCCCAAGCACGGGGAGGGCTGTCCATATATTAATTCGAATGGGGAGAAACCTGATGTCCTAGGTGTGCAGTGAGCACGCAGGAGAGCTAGGGATAGCAGATCCGGCCATGGGAGGTTAGTTTCCTGACAAAACTTTGCTAGGATTCCCTTGAGGGTACGATTCATTTGCTCTACTTTCCCTGAACTTTGGGGCCTGTAAGCGGTGTGCAGTCTCAAGGTGATGTTGAGAGATTTGGTCAAGACCTGCACAATGTCTGCCACAAATGTGGGTCCATTGTCACTACGGATTGTGGCCGAAGCGGGGCACAATCTCCTACAAGAGGACTTTAGCTACTTCCCGGCTTTGATCCGTCCTGGTCGGGAAGGCTTCGACCCACCCAGAGTATGTGCATACTAATACTAGGAGATATCTGAACCCCCTGCTCGATGCACATCTGTGAAGTCTACTTCTAGATCCTCGAAGGGGGTTGCTCCCATCCTCTGGACACCTGGTGGGGGCTGTGGTGCAGACTGAGCATTATTTTAGCACATGTTATGCATCGTTCACTTGTTGCTTGCCATAGTGCTGGCAGCTGACTGACGTAGTAGTGCTTCTACTGCCTCTAATGCAGTTTCCCCCAGATGAGTGAGTCAGTGGTGTTCCTTGACTAGATGCCCTCCAGTTGCTGTTGGAACAAAGATGTTGGCATCTTTGTTCATCTGGCATCATCCACCATCCCTTTTCAGTCAGGGTGGCTCCCTCAGCCATGGCCCATTGCTTTTCCTTTTTAGTGTAACTGGGTGGAGGGATTTCTTCCGGGGGTGTCAGGGCCATGGTGAGGGAAGGGGCTCTGTCCATGTCCTCACTGGCTGCGGTCTTGGCTGCCTCATCTGCCAGATGATTTCCCCGTGCTGTGGGGTTGTCTCCTTTCTGGTGTCCCTTACAGTGCAGGATTGCTGCTTCCTTTGGAAGCCAGACGGCTTTGAGGAGTGTCAGTATCTCCTCCTTGTTCTTGATAGCTTTTCCTGCTGCAGTTAGGAGGCCCCTTTCCTTGTAGATGGCTCCATGTATATGTACAGTAGCAAAGGCATACGGAGAGTCAGTATAGGTGTTGACTCGCTTGCCTTCACCGAGGGTGAGGGCTCAGACTAAGGCATATAACTCAGCCCGTTGAGCTGACCACCCAGCTGGTAATGCCTTAGCTTCTAGGACTTCAGTGGTTGTGGTTACTGCATAACCTGCTTTCTGGGCACCCTCTGGTAGGTAACTGCAGCCATTGCTGAACAGCGTGAGCTCTGGATTCTTTATGGCTTGATCCCGCAGATCTGGATGGCTCTGTAGACCGCATCAGTTACCTCAGAATAGTCATAGTCTGGTTGCCCCTCTTCCATGGGGAGAAAGGTTGTTGGATTTAATGTCCTTGCTCTTTCGAGGGTGACCTGTGGGTTTTCGCAGAGGAGCCCTTGGTATTGTCCTAGCTGAGAGTTGGAAAGGAAGCGGTGTCCCTGTGCGTTCACGACGGACACAACTGCATGAGGGACCTTGATGTTAAGTTCTTGCCTCAGGGTAAGTCTGTCCGCCTCCTTGATGAGTAGGACTGTGGCTGCCAGTGCCCTGAGGCACGGTGGCCATCCTGCTGCCATGGGGTCCAGTTTCTTTGACAGGTAAGCAACTGGCCATTGCCAGGGCCCAACAGTCCGGGTGAGTACCCCGAGCGCTATTTTTTCCTTTTCATGCACAAAGAGGTTGAAGGGTTTTTCTACATCTGGTAGGCCCAGGGCTAGAGCCCGCCCCAGGGCGGTCTTTATCTCTGTGAAAGCGGCTTCTGCTTCCTCAGTCCAGGCAGGGGGTTCTCGATCTGGTCCCCCTAAGAGATCATAAAGAGGTCTTGCTATTGCCAAGAACCCAGAGATCCAGATGTGGCAGAATTCTGCAGCCCCCAGGAATTCTCGTAGGCCCCTTTTTGTCTGGGGCTGTGGCAGGGAGATGATGACCCTTTTCCTCTCCGGCCCTAGTTCTCTTTTCCCTTGGGTGAGGAGGAAACCAAGGTATTGGACCTGTTGCCGGCAGATGTGTGCCTTCTTCCATGAGGCTCGGTACCCCAAGTCTGACAGGAGCTGTAGGAGGGCCTTGGTGCATTTTATGCAGTCTTCTTGTGTGTCACTGGCGAGGAGGAGGTCATCCACATACTTGAGGAGGGTGCATTGTGTGGCCTCTCTTGGGAAGCTGGTGAGGCCCGCGGCCAGCGCTTCCCCAAAGAGGGTTGGTGAGTGTTTAAACCCCTGCAGGTGGAGTGTCCACGTCAGTTGCTTCTGGCGCCCTGTATCAGGTTCAGGCCATTCAAAGGCAAATAGTGGTTGGTTCTGGGGAGCTAAGTGGAGGCAGAAGAAGGCATCCGTCAAATCTAGGCAGGTGAACCACCTGGCTGACCATGGGATTTGGCCGAGGAGGGTGTATGGATTTGGGACCACTGGGTGCAGAGAGATGGTCACCTTGTTAATGGCCTACAGGTCTTGAACTGGTTGGTATCTCCCACCTGGCTTCTTGACTGGCAGGAGTAGGGTATTTCAGGCCGACTGGCACTCGACTAGAATACCTGCTTCTTTGAGTTTGGCCAGATGTTCTTGGATGCCATTCTTAGCTTCCTGTGGAAGGGGGTATTGCCTTTGCCTCTGAGGTTGGGCTCCTGGGATCAGTTCAACAATGATAGGGGCCCGATTCCGGGCTAGTCCAGGTGGGTTGTTTTCAGCCCATACTGAAGGGAAGGTGAGTCTGAACTTTGGCGGGCTGCTCGGTTAGGCCTGGGCACAGAATAGCCTCCGTTCTTCTTCCTTGGTGTGGTAATTGCTAGTATTAGAAATCCTGTCTCCTAGGGCGCCTGGGTGGCTCAGTGATTGGGTGTCTGCCTTCGGCTCAGGTCATGATCCCAGGACCCTGGGATCGAGCCCCACATCGGGCTCCCTGCTCCGCGGGAAGCCTGCTTTTCCCTCTCCCACTCCCCCTGCTTGTGTTCCCTCTCTTGCTGTCTCTCTCTCTCAAATAAATAAATAAATAAAATCTTTAAAAAAAAAGAAAGAAAGAAATCCCGTCTCCTCTTGCCTTGGGTTCAGTCGGAGGCTAATGTGTCCGGTGGGCTCAAAGGTTATCTGAGCCCTAAGCTTGGAGAGTATGTCTCGGCCTAGGAGGGGGATGGGGCAGTCACACAGATAAAGGAATTCATGTCGAACCTTGTGGCCCCCGAGTTCACACTGGTGAGCCTGGAAAAAGGGCTGTTGTACTGCCCGCATCCCAGTGGCCCCAAGGATGGTCACAGTCCTTTTGCCAAAAGGGGCCGCTGGGGAGGTGACAACAGAGTGCTCAGCCCCAGTATCAACCGTAAAAATCACTGGTTTGCCCCCCACCTTCATTCTGACTGTGGACTCATGGGGGCCAAGGAGGAGAGAGCCCAGTCCCCCTCAGTCTGAATCCGTCCCCTCAAGACCTATGAGGTCCTCCTCTCGGGGTTTTTCCTTGTAGCGGCTGGGCTTTTGAGCCTTTCCCCGGTTGGGACATTCGTTTTTCCAGTGCCCTTTCTCCTTACAGTAGGCACATTGATCCCTTGCCAAGGGGGTTCTGGGTCTCCCCCCTTTCGGTGGTCGGGGTCTCCCTGCCTTTGTGTTGTCCTTTCTTTCAGGGCAGCGGTGAGGAGGCTGACGTTCTTTTTCATCTTTTTGTCGGCTTCCTGTTTGGCATCGACCTCCCTGTTCATGTAGACCTTATTGGCAATCTCTGTTAGCTGGGTGATGTTCATCCCGGCAAAACCCTCTAGTTTCTGAAGTTTTTTTCTGATGTCTGGGGCAGCCTGAGCCACAAAGGAGGTGTTTACCATCTGTTGGCTTTCCTGTGCCTCGGGGTGAAATGGAGCGTATATCCTGTAGACTTCACATAGTCTTTCGTAGTAGTCCCTGGGGGATTCCCCTGGTTGTTGAGTGACCGAGGATACCTTAGTCATGTTCATGGGTTTCTTTCTCCTGCTTGGATTTCCTGGAGGAGGGTCTCCTGGTACCAGCAGATGTGGGCCTGTCCCTCGGTTGTGGTGAAGTCCCATGCTGGGTGCTCTTCAGGTGCCGCCATATTAGCCCAGGCAGCAGAGTCGATGACTCCTGCTGGTGCGTGTTCTTCCAGGTACTGCCGTGCACCTTTCATTATTCTCCTCCTTTCCTCTGTGTTAAACAGGGTGCGGAGTAACTGTTGGTGGTCTTCCCAGGTTGGCCGATGAGTCTGGAAGAGGGGTTCTATGAGGTCTACCATAGCCTGTGGTTTCTCAGAGTAGGATGGGGTGTTATGTTTCCAGTTGAGGAGGTCGGTGTTGGAGAAGGGCTGATAATACATCATGGAATGGCTGGGTTGGACCATCCATTCTTCATCGCGTCTCTCGAGTTCCCACGTCTCTTGTAGGGCATTTGGAGGGCACTTGCACCTGGCTGGGGTGCAGCCTGGCTGCTGGTCTTGGAGAAGGTGGATCTTTTGGGCCTGGGGGCACTGGTGAAACCAATGGCAGTGGAGTGTCTGGAGCTGAAGGGCCAGGTGTAGGTGGTCTTGGGGGTATGTACAATGGGGGCAGGGTCGGTTTGTCCTTGGGATCTCCGGCTAGGATTTGTGGAGACTGGGGCTTTTGCTGATTTTCTTTAGGTTGCTTGGATGAGGCGATTAAGACCCTGGCCTCTACCTGCCTATTGCAAGTGAACCGTCCCCAAGGGGGAAGGGTCTGAGCGATTCCTAGCCAGGAGTCAGTGTACGGAAACCGGTCGGGGTGTCCTGGTTCTCCTGTTACGACTCGCCGTACTTGATGAATCCTTAGGACATCCAATGTCCCTTCTGAAGGCCACCCGACATCAAAGGTGGGCCTATCCAATTCACATAGGGTTCTCAACTTGCTGGGGTTCATCCTGACTCCATAGTCTACCGAAAATCCCTTCTTGAAAAAAATTTTTTTAAAGATTTTATTTATTTGACACAGACACAGTGAGAGAGGGAACACAAGCAGGGGGAGTGGGGGAGGGAGAAGCAGGCTTCCCGCTGAGCAGGGAGCCCGATGTGGGGCTCGATCCCAGGACCCTGGGATCATGACCTGAGCCGAAGGCAGACGCTTAACAACTGAGCCACCTAGGCACACCCCCCTTCTTGAAATTTTTGATCATGGTCTCTAGATCCGTAGGTTTACTCTGCCCTGACCCCATGGTGATGTTCCCATGTGTGGTGGCACAGAGACAGACAAAAAGGGGGCTGCCTCCTGAGGTGAGGAGACCAATCAGATGCCCATCTGACCGTGTCCCAAAGGAGCTTAGGCGAGGCTTAGCTGTAGCGGTCTCAGCATTGTGACTTGTGATCGGAAATTATTCCGATGCCACCATAGACTGTAGGCCGTTCACCACAGAATCGCAGATGGGACCACTCAGACTCCATAGGCTTCTGGGGGCCTTAAGCGTGCCCGCCCGTGGGGTCACAGAATCAGTCTGCTTGAGCAAGCCAGGTTGGACTGCACATTCACTCACACATTCACACTCCAGAAGTTATTACATTCCCTCCCTGGGAATCCCTACCAGTGAGACCTCTAATAGGTCTCTGGGAGGTGATCGGGCTCCTCTTCCACCCCAGTGGGGGTGGGCCTGTCTGGGTCCTGGGGCCCCAGGCCTTACCAGAATCCGATGTTGGGACCAGGTCCTTGCCTGCCTAGTCTCCTCGAGTCCGGTGGGAACAGTGGAGTGGGGCTGGCCAGAGGTGACTGGGGTGGGAGACTGCTAAAAATTAGGCAGGGTGTGCCTTCTCCATTACGATCCCTCGTTCTGTCACCGCCCTGCCATTGCCCGACACCGGTGGTAACAATGGGCCAGCGTGGTTGGGTTTACCGGTCAGGGAACCAAATGTTATGGACCTGGACTGGATGGCCAGATGGAAGAACCAAGCGGCACTCGGAGATCTTGGAGGATAGGAGGTTTATTTAATGCTGGTGGACTCAGAGGAGAGTGGTTTCCAAAGGTGTGAGCCCCGAGCACAAACAAAGGGGGTAATTTATACACTTCTACTTATGCATACGTGTCACTTTTGGCACATGCGCAAAGCGGGGCAGGGAGAAGAACCGAGAAGAGCCCCGGGGCAGGGGCTGGGACTCCCTCACTAGCTCGGTTGGCCATCTTAAGACTCACATTTTCCTTATCAGGATCGTGACCTGAGCGGAAGGCAGACACTTAAATGACTGAGCCCCCCAGACGCCCCTGCTCATTCCCATTTCTGTGTGGTCATTACTTTGGCCTGCTCTCATCTCTGTGGCTCTAGTTGTTCTAACTTCGCGCCCCAGCCGTCGTTCACGATTTTGGGTTTTAGCTCCTGTTCCAACTGCTCTTTTACTTGGAGTTTATATTCCAAGAATTGCCATTGCTCCTCTTTTTTGTACCCTTGATATCTGCCTTTGGATGAGGTGCCTGCTTTGGTTGATTCATCGCTGATGTGAAAAATAGAAAACTCTGAGTCTGTAATATAGAACTGAGCCATTTCAGAGAGCGCAACCCAAAGTGTGGTTTACAAAGAATTAAGTACAGAAATTGAAAGTGTTTAGAAACTTTTATAATCATGTAACAGAGTAATTTTCTGTTCGTTAAATCTGGTAATAAAACACTTGGGGTTGTGTTTTATCTCTTTTTAAAATTTCTTGTTAAAAAAATTCTTGTTTAGTCATTTTAAAGACAGTTATTTTAGTCATTTTAAATATATTTTACAAAGGCAGCATTTGTTGGGGGAATAGTCCTTGCTCATATTTAGTTTGAGAATAACTGATCTAGACAGCCTTTTCAGCAGGGATATGTGGGTGGGGCAAGGAGGATGACTAACACGTACTTCACCTATAAATAGGATTTGCTATAGAGACATTGTCCACCTATCTTTAGAAGCTACTTTAAATCCTTTCTGGAGCCAGGTATGAAATAAGTGAATAAAATATAAACTTTTGACTTCGTTAAAAATGTTTTCACTTTTGGATGGAACATCTTACCACACAAATATCTGTCATAATTTTTTTTTTTAAGATTTTATTTGTCAGAGAGAGAGAGCGAGAGAGAGATCGAGAGAGAGCACAAGCAGGGGGAGCAGCAGCGGCAGGCAGAGGGAGAAGCAGGCTCCCCGCTGAGCAAGGAGCCTGATGTGGGACTTGATCCCAGGACTCTGGGATCATGTCTTCTCATGATTTTTAATGACTAAATTGTTCTTTAGAATTCTAGAATTCTAGAATCTGGCTAAATGAAGCAAAACTCCTATTTACCACTAATTTACTTTCTGTTTCTATAGATTTGTCTTTTCCGAACAATTCATACAAATGGAATCATACAATATGTGGTCTTTTGTGTCTGGCTTCTTTCACTAGGCATGTTCTTCAGGTTTATCATGTTGTTAACAGGTATCAGTACTGTTTCTTTTTTACTGCTGGATAGTATTCTATTGTATGGGTATAGCACATTCTGGTTACCCACTCACCAGCTGATGGACATTTAGGTTGTTTCCATTTTTTGGCTGTTATAAATAATGCTGCTCTGAGCATTTGTCTGTGAGCTTTTGTGTGGAGATGATATCATTTCTCTTGGGTAGATTCTTAGGAGCTGCATTACATCATTGTACAGTAAATTTATGTTACTTTTTAAAAGAAACTGCTAGGTTGTATTCTAAAGTGGCTGAACCATTTTACATTTCCACTGGCAATATACAAGAGTTTTAGTTTCTCCACATCCTTGCCAACTCTTGTTATTTTCTGATCTTTTTAAAAAAATTTATTTTAAGAGGTGCCTGGGTGGCTCAGTCATTAAGCGTCTGCCTTCGGCTCAGGTCATGATCCCAGGGTCCTGGGATTGAGCCCTGCATCGGGCTCCCTGCTCTGCAGGAAGCCTGCTTCTCCCTCTCCCACTCCTCCTGCTTGTGTTCCCTCTCTCGCTGTCTCTCTCTCTCTGTCAAATAAATAAATAAAAATCTTTAAAAAAATTATTTTAATTCCAGTGTAGTTAATTAACATAATGTGCTATATGTTTCAGGTGTACAATCTAGTGATTGAATTTTTTTTGATTGACTTTTTTGATTATAACCATTCCAGTGAGTATGAAGCAGTATGTTGTAATTTTAATTTGTGTTTTCCTAATGAGTAATGATATTGAACATCTTTTATGTGATTTTTTTTGCCATTTGTCTGTCTTCATTGGTGAAAAGCCTATTCAGATCTTTTGCTCATTTTTAAATTGTCTTTTTGCTACTGAGCTTTAAGCGTTTTTAAAATATATTTTGGATACAAGTCTTTTGTCTATTATTAGATATATAATTTGCACATATTATCTCCTATTTGTTGGCTTGACTTCATTTTCTTAATAATGTCTTTTGAAGTGCAAGTGTTTTAAATTTTTATGAAGTCCAATTTTTTTCTTTTCTTTCTTTCTTTCTTTTTTTTTTTTGGTAGGCTCCATGCCCAATGTGGGGCTTAAACTCATGACCCTGAGATCAAGAGTCACATGCTGTACTGACTGAGTCAGCCAGGTGCCCCTCCAGTTCTTTTCCTTTATGGATTGTGCTTTTGGTTTCATATCAATGAAATATTTGCCTAACTTTAGGTCATGAAGATTTTTTTCCTATGTTTTCTTCTAGAGGTTTTATAATTTCAGTTTTTACATTTAGGTCTATGCTCCATTTAAACTTACTTTTTTTTTTTAGAGAGCGAGCACGCAGGTGGGGAGTGTGGGGGAGGGGCAGATGGAGAGGGAGAGAGAATCTTTTTGTTTTAAAGATTTATTTATTTTAGGGGCGCCTGGGTGGGTCATTTGGTTAAGTGTCTGCCTTTGGCTCAGGTCATGATCCCAGAGTCCTGGGATCAAGTCCCACCTCGGGCTCCCTGCTCAGCAGGGAGTCTGTCTTCTCCCTTTGCCCATCTCCACTGTTTGTACTCGCTCTCTCTCAAATAAATAAATAAATAAAATATAAAAAAAAAACATTTATTTATTTGAGAGAGAGAGAGCAAGCCTGCAAGTGAGCATGGGGGTGGCAGGGAGGAGAGGAACAGAGGGAAAGAATCTCAAACATAGTCCTTGCTGAGTGCGGAGCCCCATGCCAGTTTTGATATCATGACCCTGAGATCATGACCTGAGCTGAAATCAAGAGTCCGGTGGGTAACTGACTGAGCCACCCAGGTGCCCCTTAAGTTACTTTTTATGTATGGTGTGAGGTAAGGGTCTAAGTGAGTGTTTTTATCCAGTTGTTATCAGCACCATTTGTTGATAAAAGACTGTTTTTTCCCCACTGAATTGCCTTGACACCTTTGTTGAAAGTTAATGGACCAAATATATGTTTATTTCTAGAGTCTCAATTATGGTACAGTGATCTACATGTCTTCTTAATTTAATTCCACACTATTTTGATTAGTGCAGTTTTTTAAAAAAAATATTTATTTATTCATTTGAGAGAGAGAGCTCTCCAGAGCATGAGTGGGGGGAGGGGCGGAGGGAGAGGGAGAGAGAGAATCCCAAGCCAACTCTGTGCTGAGTGTGGAGCCCAGTGTGGGGCTTGATCCCATGACCCTGAGATCATGACCTGAGTGGAAACCAAGAGTCAGACACTTAATCAACTGAGCCACCCAGCTGCCCTGATTACTGTAGCTTTATAGTAAATTTTGAAAATAGGAAGTGAAAGTTCTCCCATTTCTTTTACAAGATTGTTTTGGTTATTCGGAGTCCTCTGCTTTTCCATATAAATTTTAGGATCAGCCTGTCAATTTCTGCAAAAATCCTGCTGAGATTATGGTAGGGATTATGTTGAATCTGTAGATCAGTTTGAAGATAATTGCCACCTTAATAATGACTCTTCCAATACATGAATGTGAATGTGGAATGTCTTTTCATTTATTTAGCTTTTTAATTTCTTTCTACAATAATTTTTATTTTTCCTAAATCTATTTTTTTAAAAAGATTTTATTTATTTATTTGAGAGAGAGAGAATGAGAGGTAGAGAGCACGAGAGGGAAGAGGGTCAGAGGGAGAAGCAGACTCCCTGCCTGATGTGGGACTCGATCCCGGGACTCCAGGATCATGACCTGAGCCGAAGGCAGTCGCTTAACCAACTGAGCCACCCAGGCGCCCCTAAATCTATTTTTTTGATGCTATCATAATGGAATTATTTTTCTAAATTTCATTTTTGGATTATTCATTGTTAGTATATAGAAATGTAATTGATTTTTGTATATTGATCTTATATTCTGTGACCTTGCTAAAATTGTTTTTTTAGTTCCAGTATTTTTGTTTCTTAATGAATTTCTTAGGATATTTTTACAGGATCATGTCTTTTGCAATTAAGGACAGTTTTACTTCTGGGGTGCCTGGCTGACTCATTTGGTAGAACATGGGGTCGTGAGTTTAAGCCCCATGTTGGGCATAGAGCTTATTTAAAAAAAAAAAAAGGATAGTTTTATTTCTTTCCTTCTAATATATATGCCCTTTCTTTCTTTCCTTTCTTTCTCCTCCAGTACAGTCTCAAATAGAAGTGGACGTGTTTATTTTGTTCCCAGTCTTAGGGGAAGTTTTCAGTCTTTCACCAATGATTATGCCAGCTGTAGGTTTTTCATAGATGCTTTTCACCAGATTGAGTAAATTTCCTCGTATTCCTTGTTCGTTGCATTGTTTTTTTTTTTTTTAATTGTGAATAGGTGTTGAATTTTGTCAAATGCTTTTTCTGTATTTATTGAGATGATTATGTAATTTTTATTTTAGTAAAATGGTGTATTACCTCAATTGATTTTTGGACATTAAGTCGATTTTTTTTTTTTTGGGATAAATCCCACTTGGTCATGTTGTGTAATCCTTTTAAGATGTTGCTGGATTTGGTTTGCTAATATTTTATTGAGGATATTTTGCATTTCTATTCATGAGGGATATGGGTCTGTAGTTTTCCTTTCTTGTGATATCTGATTCACTTTGATTTTAGGTAATCGTAGAATGAGCTGGGAAGTGTTTCCACCTCCTCTAAAGTGAGGATTGATATTATTTCTTTTTTAAATATTTGGTAGAATTTACTAGGGAAGCCATCTGGACTTGAGCTTTCTTTGTGCTTAGATTTTTAAAATTATTAATTCAATATCATTAACTGTTATGGGTCTATTCAGATTTGTTTCTTTTGGGGTTAGCTTTTTTTTTAAGATTTTATTTATTTATTTGACGGAGAGAGAGAGAGACAGTGAGAGAGGGAACACAGGCAGGGGGAGTGGGAGCAGGAGATGCAGGCTTCCCGCGGAGCAGGGAGCCTGATGCAGGGCTGGATCCCAGGACCCTGGGATCATGACCTGAGCTGAAGGCAGATGCTTAACAACTGAGCCACCCAGGTGCCCCTGGGGTTAGTTTTGATAATGTCAGTTTTTCTAGAAATTTGTCCATTTGATCTACATTGTCTAACTTGTTGGCATAAAGTTGTTCATAGTGTTTATTATAGTCCTTCTAGGTTGGTAGTATCATTCCCTCTCTCATTCTTTATTTTTATAATTTGAATCTTCTCTCTTTTTTTTTTGGTCAGTCTAGCCAAAGGTTTAGCAAGTTTGTTGATCTTTTTAAAGAAGCAAATTTTGGTTTCATTGATTCTCTGTGTTGTTTTATTTTAGTCTTATTAAAAAAAATTAAAGTTACATATGTATGTTATTTAAAGCATCTCATGTTCTACAAGGCTTACTCACTGCTATTAGGAAAAATAGCGGTATCCATTTGCTTGTGACAAATCACCCTCTTGATCTCTAGGAACAATCATGTTCAATCTGAGATGATTTTTATTTTAAAAAATTTTTCATTTGATTTAATTTACTTAAAATTTTTGTATTTTTTGTGTTGAAGTATCGTTGACACACAATGATACGTTAATTTCAGTACAAGATAGTGATTAAACAAGTCTGTGTTATGTTATGCTATGCTTACGGAAATGGTGGCTGCCATCTGTCACTATACTCTGTGCAGGGGCCAAGCTCATCTCTGTATCGTTCCAGTTTTAGTATATTAGTTTCAGATGTACAATGTAGTGATTCAGCAATTCCATACATTACTTGTGCTCATCAAGACACAAGAAGTGTATTCTTAATCCCCTTCACGAATTTCA
Source organism: Callorhinus ursinus (assembly GCF_003265705.2). Classification (NCBI taxonomy): domain Eukaryota; kingdom Metazoa; phylum Chordata; class Mammalia; order Carnivora; family Otariidae; genus Callorhinus; species Callorhinus ursinus. The sequence goes on from NW_027397101.1 coordinate 17,957,765, forward strand.
CTCCTCCCCCTGAAGCATTCTGTTGTCTTCTGTTTCCATCTTCAAGAAGTCACTCCTGGAGGTTTCGGTCAGTCCAGTAGTCCAGCGGAGACAGATTGCCCTTTAGGTGCTGTGCTTTCATCTCAGGGACACGACCGTCACCTGCTGTTCCTTTCTTCACGATCCTGGAGATCCCATTGCTATTTTTTTCTGTTTTGAATACCCTACTTTTGGGATCCCATGTCTTTCTCTTTCTCAGTTTAGGTCCTCTTGAGAAAGTTCATGGGAGGTAAATATTTCGGTGCCTTGTAGATCTGAAATAGTCTTTCTCATTCCCTTGTAACTTCTTGGGCATAAAATTCCAAGTGGAAATTATTTTCCCTTGGAATTTTTTCAGGCATCTAGGAGATTTTTTTTTTTTTACATTTACTTAATTAGCTTTTCATTCCTTAGTTTGTGTTTTGATTTCCAAGCATTCTTTTTTTTTTTTTTTTTTGGTTCTCTGAATATTTCATTTTTTATCACGTTAAGTTTTTGTTTTATGGATGTTATTTCTTTTCTTATTTTTCTGACGGTATTTTTTTCCCCCCCTCTTTTTAAAGTTCCCTTTTACCTGCATAATCTTTGAGGGTTCTTCCTCTCTGTCCCCCGATTTGGTCTCTGTTTTTCTAACTCTTACTTCCTAACTTCCGGTGATCCTTAGCTGACTGTTCTCATTTAGCTGATCGGAAGCTCAGTGTGTAAGGCTTTGTGTTTATGGCATTCTCTATAGGGTGATGTGGTTAAGGTGTTTGTTGGAGAACCCCTAGCATCAGCATCTTTAGGTCTTTTTCACCTTGTTGGTTTTTCACCTTCCATTTTCTGCTTGGCTGCCATTGTCCTGGCACACAAGATGTTGTAGAAGACCAGGGCTTTCACTTGTTACATAATTTTTAACTTGAGTCTCCTATTTTTGATATGGGGTCTTATACCATTTGTATCTGATGTCTCTAATCCACAGATCTTCTGTTTTATCCTCTCCAGGGAATAAACCCTTACCTAGTGTTCTGCCAGAGTGAGAGAGAGATCGGTACTCAGTTGTGTGGTGTATAGAGTAGAGGATCTGAGAATCTCATTTCTTTGGCAGACTTTCAATCAATTATCTTGTTTTCTGCTCTACTTTTACCCTATTTTCAAAGCTGTTGTCAATTGAGCTTTTGGGTGTAAATCAGGTTGCTTTCCCCATTTTTGGCTTTAAATTCAGTTCTCTTATGTAAATCAATTACCGCTTATCCGCCTGGTTTCCAACTTCTAATATTTTATTGCTATTGCTCATCTCTGTGCTCTTTCTCCTTGTGGATTTTTATCTCTAAATTCTCTTTGCTGATACTTTCATTAAATTTTTAATTTTGGGGAGAGAGTGCTTTAGTCTGCTTTTTTTTTTTTTTTTAAAGATTTATTTGTTTTAGAGAGGGAGAGTGAGAGCAGGGGGTGGGGCAGAGGGAGAGTGTATCCCAAGCAGACTCTGTGCCCAGCGTGGAGCCCATCGTGGAGCCCATCGTGGAGCTCAATCTCATGATGCCGAGATCACACATGAGCCAAAACCAAGAGTCGGAAGTTCAACCTACTGCGCCATCCAGGCGCCCTTAAGTCTGCTCTTTTTAATCCCCGTCCTTAAGTCTGCTCTTTTTAATCCCCAATCTATATTCTGTCACTCATGCTTTTTCTTTTTGTAATATGTATTTATTACATTTGCAATAAATAAAATATAATACTTAAAAGGTAAAAAGAACTCAGTATTTTCCAAAACTATGCAGTCTGTGGCTCAGTCGGCTAAGCATCTGCCTTTGGCTCAGGTCATGATCCCAGGCTCCCGGGATTGAGACTGGAGTCCGGCTCCCTGCTCAGTGGGAAGCCTGCTTCTCCCTCTCCTCCTCGTTTGTGCTCTCTCTCACTATCTCTGTCTCTCTCTCAAATAAGTAAATAAAATCTTAAAAGCGAAACAGAACTACACAGCTTGTGATAGGATCATTCTTTAAGTACCATCTTGAAAGGGTAGTTTGTTTCTAGTCATACACTACTTTGTATTTCTACCTAGCTTTTGCAATCGACATCTTTTACTAGATTTTAAGTTTCTTTAGGGCAAAGACCATATCATGTTCCTTGTGATTTCTGAAAAATAAGTTATTAGAAATACCAGAAATAGACAGTGAGAATTTTATTTTATTATCTCATTTTATAGGTTGAAGAATGCCTCATCTGATGTAAAACAAATGTTTAAAAGTGAAGCAGACTTGGACATTACTGCTGATCTCAGAAAGAAACTCCATCGGGCTAAGAAAGAAAAATTAGAAATAACAACTAAGCACAATGCAGAGGTAGAATTTTTTTCTCTCAAATAATGTTAAAAGTAGAATTTGGTTATTTGGATTCATTTCATATTACAGACTCCATGTTTAACATTGCCATGATATTCTTGAACTTGAAAAGGAAATTATAGGGAGTGCCTGGGTGGCTCAGTCATTAAGCGTCTGCCTTAGGCTCAGGTCATGATCCCAGGGTCCTAGGTTCGAGTCCCGTATTGGGCTCCCTGCTCGGCAGGAAGCCTGCTTCTCCCTCTCCCACTCCCCCTGCTTGTGTTCCCTCTCTCTGTCAAAATAAATAAATAAAATCTTAAAAAAAAAAGGAAATTATAATAAAGAAAATAGTTTTTTTTTTTAATATAGTGGAACTGTATAGGAGGGAGTGTTAAGTAGAAGTTTAATGAATTATGGTATTTGTATGTTGTCTTAAATTTATTTTAATTAACGGGTTAAACTTGATAAAAAAGTAACTGATGAATGCCTTTAGTGACTAAAGGATTTGTAAATTAGACATTTTTGAAATTTTAATTAGGTTATTTATGGCTCGATCATGGAACAATCTTAAGTAGATCTGAGTATAATTTAAAAAAAATTTTTTTTTTTTAAAAAGATTTATTTATTTTAGAGAGACAGACAGAATGAGCGCATGTGTGTGAGTAGGGGGAGAGGCAGAGGGAGAGAGAGAGAATCCCCACGCAGACTTCCTGATGAGCTGGGAGCCTAATGAGGGGCTCGATGCCAGGACCTGAAATTATGACCTGAACTGAAATCAAGAGTCGGCCACACAGCCTACTGAGCCACCCAGGTGCCCCTGAGTATGGAATTTTTAGTCATAGTGTAATTCATAAATTGTCCTAGTTTCTCTTTGTTTTGTTATATCATTATATCTTTTATATGTGTATGTATAAATATATATATTTCCTGGTATGTGTATGTATTCCAAGGGTAGTAGCTCTCTTTTCCTCTAAGATAATTCATGAATTATATGTTTATATCACTTCTGTCGGTTGTGTTTTTTCTGTTTTCTCTTTTCCTCTGTTTAAATTTTACTTTTTTAGTTCAGCTTAGGCAGCCTGGTGTTGTGGGAAGAATATCAGGTCACACAAATCTGGACTCATTCATGGCTCTTCCATTTACAAGCTAATGTGACCTTGGGCAAGTTATTTATCCTGTACATCATTGTTTTGTCACTGTGAAATGCTGGTGCCAAAGGGGTGTTGTGATAATTAAGGGAAATAAAATTTGTAAAGTGCCTATGCTCTATAATAGTGGTTGTAATTTATTGACATTTAAGCATAAACAGTGTTTTTTCCTTCCTTTTTTTGCTGACTTCTGATGCTGTCCCGTCAGGAAATCTTTTAAAGCACCCCTAGGTGAAACGAATGACCCCTTTCTTTGCTCTCCTACATGCTGTTACAGTTATTTTAGAGCCAAAACATTTATTTCATGCTTACCTGCTCTTCATTAGTCCATAAGCTTCCTGAGAGATGAAAGCTACAACCATGCTTTGTCCCTGTATCTCTCATGGTTCTTTCTGGCACACAGTAGGTCCTCAGTGGCTATGTGTTGAATAAAAAAATGACTTTTTTCAGATTGTCTAAGGAACAGGAGCTTCTGATTAAAACAGCAAGCAATGAATATATGACTGTTTTATTTGTACTTTTAGTGGCAGTTGAGATAATTTAAAGGGTAATTGCAGCAATTGCTTTTATTGACATTGTAATATTACATACTGAATATAAAATGATATTTGTTAAATGTATGTTAATTGTTTTATAATCTCCAAAACTTATTTTTTAAAACCAAATATGCATTTTACTTGGGAGTAATTGTATTGTGATGATCATTCTTCTATATTCTTTCACATATATTTGCATTTGTCATCAGAGTCCTTTTTTTTTTTAAGGATTTTATTATTTGACAGAGAGTGAGAGACAGAGAGAGAGGGAGAAGCAGGCTCCCCGCTGAGGGGAGCCCAATGTGGGGCTCGATCCCAGGACCCTGGGATCATGACCTGAGCGGAAGGCAGACACTTAACCGACTGAGCCACCCAGGAGCCCCTGTCATCAGAGTTCTTAGACCACACTATTCTCTCTTGTTTGATCAAAATGTTTTGTTATATGTGTTCACATTAAAGAGATAGGAAATTATTTCAGGGAAGAATGATAATTTTCTTGCAGTAGGCTGTTATATTTGGTTCAATTCCAGTTTCATATTACTATTCATTCTTATTGTTTCAGTTATTTGTTTAGATGATTTTACTTGTATTATATACTAATTTTTTTAGTCATATAATTTCTAAATATGCCCATTATAAAGCAGAGCAGAGAGGAATGAAACTATCTAAAAACTAAGGCCATGTATTTGCTTTATTAGATACTTCTAATGCTAATACATATCATACTGGTGATTGGCATAAAATATCTTTAAAATCTGGGGTGCCTGGCTGGCTCAGTCAGTAGAGCATGTGACTCTTTTTTTTTTTTTTTTAAAGATTTTTATTTATTTATTTGACAGCGAGAGAGACAGCGAGAGAGGGAACACAAACAAGGGGAGTGTGAGAAGGGAAGCAGGCTTCCCGCTGAGCAGGGAGCCTGATGCGGGGCTTGATCCCAGGACCCTGGGATCATGACCTGAGCCGAAAGCAGACCCTTTAACGACTGAGCCACCCAGGTGCCCCGAGCATGTGACTCTTGATTTTGGAGTTGTGAGTTCGAGCCCCACCTTGGGTGTAGAGATTACTTAAAAATAAAATATTAAATAAAATAAAATCTATGTCCATTGGTGGATGAATGGATACAAAAAATATAGTGTGTTTGTATACACACACACACACACAAAATGGACTATTTTTCAGCCTATAAAAAGAATGAAAGCTTGCCCTTTGTGACAACATGGATGGGCTTTGAGGGCATTCTGCTAAGTGAATAAATCAGACAGAGAAAGACAAATACAGTATGATCTCATATGTGGAATCTAAAAACAAAAAACCTAAAACCAGGCTCATAGATACAGAGAACAAATTGGTTGTCAGAGGTTAGGGGTAGGGGGTAGGCAAAATGGGTGAAAGGGGTCAAAAGGTATAAACTTCCAATTATAAAATAAACAGGTCATGGGGTTGTAATATACAGCATGGTGATTAGAGTTAATAATACTGTACCATGTATTTGGAAGTTGCTAAGAGAGTAGATCTTAAAAATTCTCATCACAAGAAAAAAATTTGTAATTTTGTATGGTGACAGATGTTAACTAGACTTACTGTGGTGATCATTTTGCGATATATACAAAATATGAAATGTTGGGTACCAGAAACTAATATGTCAATTATATCTCAATAAAAAATAAATACCTTTAAAATCTCTAGGAATTTTATTGTTGTGGGTTCTTGGATAAATTATTTCATTTTTCTGAGCCTCAATTTTCTTTGACAGGTTTAGAAATAGAAGATTACTTTTGAGATTTATTAGTAGGCAGAGGGTATGGAGAGAGGAGTTGCTTATGAGACTCACTGCTTCTAGATGAGACTAAGTTGCACTGATGTGGATGATTGGGATGGGACAGAGCCACAGGATTTTCAGTGTTGCAGTGGTCATTAGAATCGTTTGAACATGGTCATAGAGATGTGTGAAATAGCACATGAGAACATGAGGCTATTCAGATATTTCCTTGGTCCAGACAGTGATGATAGAACAAGAAAATCTTCTAGAGAAACGAGGATGGAAGAGGGTAAAGAAGAGCAGTATAACTTTCTTTAGCCAAAAGATACTGGAAACTTAGGACCAAGTAGTAGACTTTTTAGGCTTCAGGACCTGAAGATATTGTTTGACTGATCTAGCCAGTCCTCTTGAGTAGGGGTTCTTAAGAGGGAATCCTTAGAAACAGAGACACCAAGGAATCCATATACTTAGATGTGGAAAAATTGTATTTTATGTTTATTAACCTCTAACTCATTAAGCATTTCTTTCAGTTATGAAAGGCTTAACCCAGTTGGCCCTCCTTTAACAAACCATCGTAGTATTAGCAGGACTTTTGACTTTATATTCAGTAGAAATCACATATACACAATTCAGTTATTGCAAGTTTCAAAATATTGTTTATACCTGTCACTACCTTGAAATTACACTGGTTGTGATTCCTGTATGTAGAACTTGTTATTTAGTGGCTTATTAAAGAAGTACATTGTGGCATCACAGATTTGCTTTTATTTCACATATTTGTTTTTATACTTTGATTTTTTTTTTTTTATTCTGAGAAGGCTTTGCCAGATTGCAGGGAGGGTCATGGCATAAAAATTGTAAAAAACCTTTCTCTGAGAGGCTGAGGCATGCTGTAGAGGATCTGAGGGAAGATATGGAGGATGCCACAGAGAGGAAGAGGTTCGAAGATAGCTGGCTGAGCATGAAGATGTTAAAGAATGCAGACCTGTTTTCAAGGAGGGAGATCCCGCTTTGCTGCTGTCGCGTGTGTTGAACCCTTAAGTGAGAAAACAACCTCATGAGCAGAGGCTAGGTTTCTATCAGCTGTGTGGGTAGCTTGAGAAATCAAATATGGTCCAGTCAGGAAAAAAGAGGGACATTAATAGAGGGAATTGGTTGTACAAGTGATGGAAGACCTAGGAATCCAAATAGAGAATGGTGAGGTCACCCAGAGATTAGTAATAGCAGGAAGCCACCACCGCCTATAGGCCAGAGGGCCAATGGGAAGAGATGATGTGACCAGAGTCTTGAAGTTGGGGCTGTTTGGGGGGAGGTAGAGCCATGGTAAGGGCTGTTCAGTGTTGAAATGTTGGAGGAAAAGAAGGGGGGTCGGACCTTGAAAGAGATGCAGCTATTGCCAGAGACATTGCTAGAAGTCAAGCCATTTGGCAGTGGAGCATGGGAATTGTATAATAGAGCAGATGAAGGGTGTTGGGGAATGGACCAGAGATCGATGGGCAAATGATTGGCAGTCCACACTTTATGATCTATCACCCCTGTGCTCATATGTCACTCCCATACAGTAATAGCTTGTTTCTGCATAACATTGCAGGTTGCAACTCAAATATCCTCTATACAAAGGTGCTCCCACCCTTGCCAAAATGGAGGACACAAAGGCTTACTTCTCCTTGCATCCATCTCACAGATGATACACATCCTCACTATCAGGTCTTTATAATTTGGTACTTCATGAATTTAATTGAAAATTTACTCTTACCAACATTCTTCATATGACGCCAGAGGGGAGGAGGCAAAACCCCGCCCACTAATATATACATATAACAGATATGCAAAAAGCAGCTGCAGTTCTTATTCTTGGAGATGGTCCTAAGGTTACAATGATAGAAACGTAGGACTTTATATTTCAGAGGCTCAAGTTAGGATTTTGCTCATCAGATTTAGATCTTTTGTTTTTCTTATTGTTTGTTAATTTAGATCAAATAATGCTTTAGAACTGCTTTTTGAATATGGTAGGCATTAGCTACATGTGTCTGTTGAGCACTTGAAATATGACTAGTCTGAATTAAGATGTACCGTAAATGTAAAATGCTGGATTTAAAAACTTGGTACAAAAATGCAAAACATTTCACTAATAATTTTTCATATGATTACATGTTGATATAATGATAATCTTGGATATATTAGGTTAAATAAAAGACATTAAAATTAATTTCATATATTTCTTTTTAAAATGTTGCCACTAGAAAATTTAAAATTACACGAGACTTGTGTTATGTATCTATTGGACAGAGCTGCTTTAGAAGGCTGCCCATCTCTTTAATTCCTATGTACAACATAATCAATTAGATGCCACCACGAATACCTGGGGTCAGGAGGCTAGAATTACTACTATAATCCTGCTGTCCACTGTAGTAACTGTTCTCACCTTGTTTCTCTTGGTTAATTGCTACCACTTAGACTTCACCATGCTGGAATTCCATTATTTTAATCGAAACTGGGGAGTCCATCTCAATCGTGATGTATCCACCATTACCTGCATCATCTACTATAATCCCTGGTGTATGGAGATTAGCTACCAGAGCTTTCTAAGAATGCTTGTGCTGTCCACTCCAGTGTATTTTATAGCATTTTAATTAGGAATATCCTTTGCACTCTTTTTTTTTTTTGAGCTTTCAACTTTTATTTTTTTAATTTAAATTCAGTTAATTAACACATAATGTATTGTTACTTTCAGAGGTAGAGTTCAGTGATTCATCAGTTGCATATAACACCCAGTGCTCATTACATCACGCACCCTCCTTAATGCCCATCACCCAGTTACCCTGTCCCCCCACCCACCTCCCCTCCAGCAACCCTCAGTTTGTTTCCTATAGTTAAGAGTCTCTTATGGTTTGTCTCCCTCTCTGATTTCATCTTATTTTATTTTCTCTCCCTTCCCCTGTGATCCTCTGTTTTGTTTCTTAAATTCCACATATGATTTCAATCATATGATAATTGTCTTTCTCTGCTTGACTTATTTCACTTAACATAGTACCCTCTAGTTCCATCCATGTTGTTGCAAATGGTAAGATTTCATTTTTTCTCATTGCTGAGTAATATTCCATTGTATATATATACACGACATCTTCTTTGTTCATTCATCTATCAGTGGACAACTGGGCTCTTTTCCATAGTTTGGCTCTTGTGGACATTGCTGCTATAAACACTGGGGAGCAGGTGCCCTTTCAGATAACTACGTTTGTATCATTTGAGTTCCTTTGCATCTTGAAGAGGATGTAGTTAGGGAAAGGGGAGGTTTCTGGTTTGCTCACATTAAACCACACCCATCTCCTAAGTCTCCATATTATGTCAGGAAAGTGCTGGCGTTTGGACTTTATTAAGTGATTGTAGGCTGGTGTTGAATTTAACTTACAGCCACCCAGCCTAGCAAACTGTTAGAACTAGCTTATTAAATCCAAACCAATCCTATGTATGTTCTGCAGGTTTCTGCTAATACAAGATTAGCAGGATCTTGCATTTCTTTTGCTACATAAGCTATTTTCTCCTGGAGCAGACTATGCATTTCTCCTACGGCATACTGAGATCTGAATTTATCCATGGTGACAAAGAGTGGTGGACGTGTGCTTGCAAATCCTCTTGCAAGGCAACTGTTTCAGGCGTGCTCATTAGTTAAGTCTTTAAGCCAGGGAAGGCTAATTATTTCAGACAGAGAGGAGAGGCTGCTTTTGTTGGTGAGGGATGTTTAGAGGGGATTTGGAAGTTTATGATTTTCAGGTTTTTGTCTAATTCCCAAAGCCCTCATCCCATTTCCTACCTTCCTGCTTAATGCCCAACTGATACATACTATCTTAACATTAGAAACTTGGTGAGACTCTTCATTCAACTTGTAATTCTGCAGTCCCCATAATTAGATTTTCTGTCTGATCTTTAGCCTTTTCAGCCATGGAGCTATAAGAAATAAGAGAATCTTTTAAAGTCAGCATAGAAACTCTGGCTTTCTGACTGTTTTGAACTGAGATTCTAAAGCTCTGAGATTTATCATTTTGTTTTTAAGATTTTATTTATTTATTTGACAGAGAGAGAGGGAACACAAGCAGGGGGAGTGGGAGAAGCAGGCTTCCCGCTGAGCAGGAGCCCGAAGCAGGGCTCGATCTCAGGACCCTGGGATCATGACCTGAGCCGAAGGCAGACGCTTTAACGACTGAGCCACCCAGGCGCCCCTATCATTTTGTTTTTATAAGTTCTCTAACATAGTCACATTTAACCTTCCTACCCTACAGGTCTTGAAATAAACAATGCCCTAATGATTAAGTGCAGTTGCTACCTCATCTCCCCAAGGCTTGTCCTCAACTGGCATTTTATTATAAACTGCTCATGATAATTTAAGTAATTGTGATCCCACTGTATGCCATGGATCACTGCAAAAGTATCCCATTTCTACCTGCAAAGGGATCTTCAGTGATTGACAGGAGGGACTATCCAGGAGAATTTGAAGCAACAGGGAAGACAGGGACGCTGCTGAAAGTAGATCTGGAGCGGGAGAACTACCCTGGGTTCACTACTTCTGCCCTTATAAGTGTATCACAAGTGCCTCATAGTGGTCAAACCGGAGAGGCCAGTTGTCAAGGGAACCTGGGAAATGTAGTTAGACAATACAGAGCATAGCTGTAGAAGAATAGGGAGGGGTCTGGGGGCAAACAGGTGAATGCCTGGCACGACTGGGAATGCCCAAATGTTAACAATGTTAGTCTTATGAGGGGGGAGACAGTGGGCAGGGAGGGATAGAGTGATTCTGAAACAAAATAAGTTATCTTGAATATGTAATTAAGATTCTATGATTTTTTCTTTACTATTAAAAGATATTTGTAAATCTTATTTTGTAAGCATAAATATTTTGAAGACGTTGACTTTGCTAAAATTTTTTAAAAATAAAAATTACTATTTTTTATTTATACATGGAAAAGTGTGTAATTCTGCTGCATTTTACATATTAACAGCTACTTGTGGTAATTTCTGATGTTGCCCTTTGGAAATTCTTTCATCTTTTCTTATCTGGTAATGGGACCATCTTTTTCTAGTCTGGTATAGTAGCTCAGTGCTTTCCTACGTGATGCCTTTCTAGCATTCTCTCTCATCCACCATCTCTTGACCACAGCAAGACATGATTTTGCTTTTCTTTGAACTATTGTAACATTTTTACCTCTTTTATAAAACTTGTCCTGTATGCCTTTCTATAGCATTTCATTACTTGAGATCTGGGACTCTATAATGTTTGTTTTTATATCTTTCACTGTACCTGACATGTAGGAAGTATTTAATATTACTTATGGATTACTGATTAGATCATAGAATTTTGGAGTGGGAATGGACTTTATAAGTCATTTAGTTCTGACTCTGACTTATCTTCTGTCACATTACTCATGAAAAGTTATTAGATAAATTAGGTCTAGTTATTAAATATCTACTTGTCTCGATATTAGATAAATTAGATATTAGTTCATTAAAATCCCTGCAAAATTGGCACTTTTATTACTTCATGCTCTGTCAGTAATGTCATAATCAAGAGAAATAATGCAGACAATATTTACTGAACTATGCTTTGATATAATTTGCTTCTTGACTTCATATAAGGAATAGGAAGCGGAGAGGAGAGAATGAATTTTAAAGTACTTACTATGTGTCATTTTTCACTTCTTAGCCATGACTATTTCTGATTAAAACTTGCAATTTTTAAGGGACTCCTGGCAGGCTCAGTCGGTAGGCATGTGACTCTTGATCTTGGGGTCATGAGTTCAAGCCCTACATTGGGCATAGAGCCTACCTAAAAAAAAAAAGTTGTGATTTCTCTTTATTTTTATAGGATCATATAAGCATTTTTTGTTTTTTTTCTCTAGTGGATTCTCTAAAATTAGAAAACTAATGAGTGTCATTTGGTAAGGCTAGTACTTCTTTTCCAGTCTTTTAGAAAAATATAAATTCATAAATTCTTGTCTTATCAATATTATAGAAACATTTCTCTAAGACATTTAAATGTTTGGGTGCACGATCTCATAATCTTGGTGCCATATTTTAATATTGGTTCATGATCTCGAAATCTGTTTTAGCTGGCAAGCTACGAGAGCCAGATTGCCAAGCTGCGATCTGAGGTTGAAAAAGGAGAGGCATTGCGACAAAGCCTGGAATATGACCTGGCCGTTGCTAGAAAGGAAGCTGGTCTCGGGAGACGGGCTGCTGAAGAAAGATTAGCTGAGGCACATAGGATCCAAGAAAAACTCTGTGGTAAGACTATTCTATTTTTTCCCGTGTTTAGGGTTTTAATCTTATTGTGTAGCATCGCTCCCTTTGCATATGTTCACCATATAGGGTCAGAGGTAGGCCTTTGATGGACACACCCTTACTGGGTGTGTATAAAGTCTTCTAGCACTCATGTGAACATTCAGCTACTTTACATTAATTTTTTGTATGTTGTGCATGTGAAAAAGGGGTTCAAAATTCTGTTAGTCACTTTGTAGAGCAATTCCATGAATAATCAATCAGCAGAATCATATAGGGATTACAAAAAAAAACATTCACAGGCCCCCTGTCACATGTTTTCTGAATTAGAATTTCTAGCTTGAGAGAGTCTATATGTTCAAGAAGGACTGCAGGTGATTTTGTTGATTGGCTAGGTTTGGGAACTGCGGGGTTAGAGGGTGGTGCCTAGAAAAGTAAAATGTAGTGGATTTAATCCTCAAAAGCTCTCTGTTATGTAGCATATGAGCACTTAAAAATCTTTTTATTTGAGTACAATGGAGGTAGGCGCCTGGATGGCTCAGTCAGTTAAGCGTCTGCCTTTGCCTCAGGTCATGAGCCCAGGGTCCTGGGATCGAGTTCGGCATTGTGCTCCCTGCTCGGTGGGGAGCCTGCTTCTTCTTCTGCCTGCCGTTCCCCCTGCTTGTGATCTCTCTCTGTCAAGTAAATAAATAAAATCTTAAAAAAGTATAACATATGCAAAGAAATGTGCCTAATGTAAGTGTATAACTCATAAGAAGCACTCAGATCATGGAATGGAAAATTACCAGAAGTCCTTCCACATGGATTTATTTATTTGTTTATTTATTTATTCTGATTTTTTTTTTTAAGATTTTATTTATTTATTTGACAGAGAGAGACAGCTAGAGAGGGAACACAAGCAGGGGGAATGGGAGAGGGAGAAAGAAACAGGCTCCCCACTGAGCAGGGAGCCTGATTCAGGACTCAGTTCCAGGACCCTGGGATCATAACCTGCACTGAAGGCAGATGCTTAACGACTGAGCCACCCCGGCGCCCTATATTCTGATTTTTAATAGCAAGGATAAATTATGCCTCTTTTTTGTACTTCATATTAAATGGAATCATGTAAAATGTACTCTTTTATGTCTGGCTTCTTTCCTTCGACATTGTGTGTGTGAGTTCATTCATATTGTTGTGTGAACTTTGTATTGATGCTTAGTATTACATTGTATGACATACCACATATATTTATCAATTTCTGTTAATGGGCACTTGGGTAATGTTGCTATGAATATTCCTTTTTTTTAAGCTTTTATTTTTAAGTAATCTCTAGACCCAATGTAGGGCTCAAATTAACAGCCCTGAGATCAAGAATTGCGTGCTTTACTGACAAGCCAGCCAGGCGCCCCAGTGTTGTTATGAAAATTCATGTATGCAACAGGTTTTAATTAAGAGAATGTTGAACCTGAATTCAGAAGACTTAGATTTAGATCCTGGTTTTACTACTTACTTAGTGACATTTGAGCCTAGGTTGTTTTAAGGATGAAGTGAAAAAAATGAAAGTTCTTTGTTAACCACATGGGACTAAACAAGTGTTAACTTGCAGTTACTGTAAAGGTTCTAGGCCCGAGTTGTCGCCAGCTGTCTTGGGTTATTGCCACGGGTCAGAAGTATTTTTGATTACCTCTGGCATTTAATAACCACAACACTACCTGGAACTTATGAATATAAGAATTGAAAGGCACTAGATATACAAGTTAGTGACTTTCATTTAATAATGAGGAAGTTGAAGTCCAGGGAAGATGGGAAGTTATTTTCCCGAAGTCAAATGATTTCAACAGACACTTTATAGAGGAAGATAGAATAACCATTAATGAGATGAAAAATGCTTAACCTTACTTTTTTTCAGAGAAATGCAAATTAAAACCACAGTGACTGTTTATTACATACGTATTAGGTGGTGCTAATTGGAAAGACTGTCAATACCAAATGTTGGTAAGGATGTAGAGCGACTGGAACTCTTATACTTTGTAAGTGGGAGAGTAAATGGTACAACTATTTTGGGAAAAAACCTGTTAAATCTCTTTTAAATAAACAGTTGGCAGACAACTTGTTAGATAGTCAAAAGGTTTGTGAACTGGAAGCGCCAGATACTCTGGAATTAGGAGTTGGAATAGCAGTAGTAGGTAAATAAGGAGGGTTAAATGAAAGCTTTTTGCTTTAGAGGCAATTGGGTTTTGAGATCTCCTTCCCAAGAGCAGTGTACCCTGGGATTGCTCTCACTTTCTCGTGGGAACTGGGAGTTGAGTGGCTTAATCTCTGGAGATGATAAAATACAGAGTCTCCAGACTAGCAAAACCAGGAAGATAGCATACTCAATGCTGAATATTGAGAAAGTATTTCTTCCAGCCTCCTTTTTCTATTGGTTTCTCCAAAAGCTAGCACCCAGATTTCTGTTCTCTATGTGGGAACTTAGAAGACTCTTCTATAGATCATCTGACTAAACCAAAAGGAAAAACCTAATGATACTGATGTTGGGAGTCTCCTAATAAATGGCCCACCAGATCCTCCTCCAGTGAAGGACCACAGTTATCAAGCCCTATATCCTCAAGTTCAGAATCTAGGTGGTGGGTATATGGGTGGGTATATGAGTGTGTCACCTTTACAGTTACCTTAATTGAGAGAAGACAACCAAGAGTTACCAGATGCTTGGGGAGAGCCTCTAGAATGGAGAGAAAAAAATAATTTGGAAGAATCAGAAACTGCAGGGAAAAGAAGATTTAACAAACAAGTAGCATTAATATCTTCAGAGCTGAAAGAGAGTATATTTTATCCATGATGCAAGAACCAGATGCTATAAAAAAAGGGGATACTCTTAGAAATTAGAAATATGAAATCAGGAATGAAAAATGTCAGTAGAAGCATTGGGAGATGAAGATGGAAGAAATCTCCTAGCAATTAGAGTAAAAAAGGCAGAGGTGGAAAAGCAGGAGAGAAAAGGCAAGAAAATTTGAGGGTCATTTTGAATAATAGGTAATATTGAAAGAAGAGATAAGAGAAAAAACAGGGAGAGGTAAATCAGCAATGAAATTATTTAAGAAGTTATCTCAAAACTAAAGGTTATGAGTTACCAGATTGAAAGGACCCATTGCATATTCACCACCAAGACAAGAAATAGACCCACCTGAGGGCAAAGCATTATGCAATTTCAGAAAAATAGAGACAAAAGTGAAGATCCTAAAGCTGAGACAAAAGTGAAGATCCTAAAGCTTTTCAAAGAGAGTAACTGGATTAGGGGGAGATTTTTTGTGCCTTTTATACCTTTCAGTTTTGAACCTTTTGAAGATATGATCCATTTGAAACACAAACATTGTTTGTGTATTTTAGTTTCAGAGGAAGAGTTTAGTGATTTATCAGTTGCGTAGAACACCCAGTGTTCATCACAAGTGCTCTCCTTAATGGCCGTCACACTGTTAACCCATCCCCCCACCCCCTTCCCCTCCACTAGTCCTCAGTTTGTTTTCTATAGTTAAGAGTCTCTTGTTGTTTGTCTCCCTCTCTGATTTCATCTTTTTTTATTTTTCCCTCCCTTCCCCTATGTTCCTCTGTTTTGTTACTTAAATTCCACCTATAAGTGAGATCATGTGATATTTGTCTTTCTCTGACTGACTTATTTCACTTAGCATAATACTCTTGAGGTTGCAAATGGCAGTATTTCATTCCTTTTGATGGCTGCGTAATATTCCATTGTGCATGCATGGGCTCACACACACGCATATATATATCACATTGTCTTTATCCATTCATCTGTCGATGGACATCTTGGGTCTTTCCACAGTTTGGCTATTGTGGACATTGCTGCTATAAACGTTGGGGTGCAGGTGCCCCTTTGAATCACTATGTTTTTATCCTTTGGATAAATACCCAGTAGTGCAATTGCTGGATCGTATGGTAGCTCTATTTTCAACTTTTTGAGGAACCTCCATACTATTTTCTAGAGTGGTTGCACCAGCTTGCATTCCCACCAACAGTGTTAAGAGGCTTCCCCTTTCTCTGCATCCTCGCCAACATCTGTTGTTTCCTGACTTATTAATTTTAGCCATTCTGACTGGTGTGAGGTGGTATCTCATTGAGGTTTTGATTAACACAAATATAATTTAAAAATAATACTACTAACTGTGGCTTTTTTTTTCTATTTTGGTTTAACAGGTGTGTTTGTATGTATTTCCTCATTTTATCTTCACAGCAGCCTAACTAGGAGGCATTTTATTCCCACTAAAGGTTAGAGAGTCAGAGAGGTTTAATCAGGTGGTGGGTGATGGAGCCAGACCTGTAAAGGTTTCATTGCTTCTTTTCTAGATGCTGAAATAGAGCAGCAGCCACAGTGAGTTGAGAGGTGTTAGTTACTGTCGAGGTAATACTAGGATGAGAGGGGAGCTGAGCCTAACCTTGGTGGAGTCAATAGCTAGAGTTCTAAGGGCTGGAACAGTGGCTTCCAACCTCAGTTTTGTGACAGCCTCACATGTAAGTGTGTCACAACTAATTTGTTGCCAATAGTCAAATATCAGAATTTGTAATCTATGAAGTCTTTTAAAAAAGTAGCCCTATAGATCACAGTTTAAAAAACCCCACAGCATTTGATTTATTTTCTTGAATAGGAGAAACGTAGTAGAATTGCAGTTGGTCCTAGAGGTGCACCTAAACTTGGGCATGCCTCTAGGAATATGTCCTGCCATTTTATGGCAAAATCACCTTTGTCTGGAGGGGAAGAAGAGATTGATAAATTAGAGAATAGATTGTTCTGGAACAGTGAGTTTTTCGAGTTGACTGGTGTGAAGTGGTTAAATGTTTTGTTCTAAGATCATGCTGTAGATGGAGTCAACTCCAATGCCTAGGTGTTTGAACTCCTAGGGATTTAATTTGTGGTTGTAAGTATACCTATTATTCTTTTATATTTTTAATAGCTCAGAACGCAGAACTTCAAGGAAAGGCTAATGAGATCGAGAAGGTATTCCAGACTTCCCAGCTGAAGTGGAAAGAAGAATGCAGAAAATTTGAACATGATTTGGAGGAAAGAGACAATATAATTCAAAATTGCAACCGAGAATATGATTTACTTATGAAAGAAAAAAGCAGACTAGAGAAAACTGTACAGGTAAATTATTATTGTTTTTTTAAAGATTTATTTGTATTAGTGAGAGAGAGCATGTGTGCGTGTGCATGAGCTGGGGGGAGGGGCAGAGGGAGAGGGTGAGAGAGAATCTCAAGTAGACTCCCTGCTGAGTGTGGAGCCCGACGATGAGAGGCTCAATCCCAGGACCCCGAGATCATGACCTGAGCCAAAACCAAGAGCTGGACGCTCAACTGACTGAGCCACCCAGGCACCTACCAGGTAAATTGTTTTTATAAAGGAATTTTTCTAGATTCATTGAGATGTGTTTCACGTTATTTGAAGTTATCCTTGGAAAGGAAAATATCTACCGGAAATCAAGAAAATCTGATTTCCTCCTACCACCCTCCCTTCTCTCCCTCTCTTCTTTCCTTTCAGGTGCATTTTTGTGGGTCTCTTTTGTAGTATGCTTTAGCAACATATTAATAATATGTATGCTGTTTTCTTTTGTGAAAAAGAGTTTGAGATCTCTGATCAAACTAAAAGAACTCACTAATGTAGAAGTATAAGAAGATGAAAACCTCCAGTCCTTTAGGTTCAGCAGTACAAAAATTTGGAATTTTAGAAATGTGGGTACTAGATTTTGGTCTGAATATACAATAAATATAAAAAAATTATATATCTGATAGGGACTTCATGATCTATGTAGAGTACATTCTATATAGATATGACATGAAAAATATTTGATGATCTTTTACTGAAATTATTTGAGCTATTTCTTTTTCTGTTCTTTTTCTTTTTTTCTTTAACTCTCTAAAGTGGAAGTATGGTGTAAGGTTGAAGCTGCCAACCCCTTAACAGAGTTTGAATTGCCTATATTTGTCATTTGTTTTGAAGCACCAGTTTAAATAAAAAAAAAATACATGATAGAAATGCTTTACATTTACCACTGGAGTAAATGGCTTTTCAGAACTCTGGAGAAATAAATCCTTATTAGGAGTAATTTTACGCAAGCATTTACTAAATGTAAAAGTTTCAGTACAAGGTTCCATGGCATTGTCAGCAAATCTGATTTCCTCCATTTCAGACACAGTTTGTCTCTTCCTTTAGTGTTCTGTTCCCAGATCCTCCAACAGTACCTTCCGTGTGCAAGGGCTCCCTGATCTGAATGGGTGGAGTTTAGGTGGCTACAGGCGCTCCAAGTGCCCCGGTGGCCGTGTATCACCTTCCCCACGTAGAATGTCTAGAGCTATGGGGAAAGAAGCATAATGGCAGCATTATAGTCAGTCAGTCAGCCTGCACCTCAAGTTATAAGATCTTTCTGTGACTTGGCTCAGCTACTTGACAGGAGAACTCTGCTTGATTTTATGCTCCTGGCTTTGAGCTGATCTGCACAGACTAAGGGGGAATATGGGGTTGAATAGGTGGCATACTAGCCCGAAGGGGAAAAAGCTCAAGGCCCTTTGTGATGACTTTCCATTAGTGAAAATTATAAGGGTAATCTCTACTATGCAGATCCCTGCTACTGTTTATATGGACACAGAAGGCTTTCCCTCCTTCCCATATCAACCACACAATCTTTCTCCTTGTGTTAATGGGAACTTCGTTTTAAATTGGGTTTCTTGGGGAACCTGCATTTTATATATATATA
>NW_027397101.1:17976635-18091996 GCF_003265705.2 Callorhinus ursinus
TATATATATATGTATATATATATATATTTTTTTTTAGTAGATATTTTTGAGATTTTATTTATTTGACGGAGAGAGACACAGCGAGAGAGGGAACACAAACAGGGAGGGGCAGAGGGAGAAGCAGACTCCCTGCTGAGCAGGGAGCCTGATGCGGGGCTCTATCCCAGGACCCCAGGATCATGACCTGAGCTGAAGGCAGCCGCTTAACGACTGAGCCACCCAGGCACCCCTATATTTTTAAGAGTTTGAACTAAGTTAGGTCTTACAAATGTAGTACAAGTAGGAAAACCCAGGAAGAAAAGCCTTTTGCAAGTATTATCTGTAGAACAAGAAATGAGTCGCAGTCCAACCCTTAAAAAAATTTTTGACTTTTTAAATGTTTAACATTCTAGCATTTCCTTATCCTGATTTGTTGCACGAAATTCCTTTCTTATCACCTTTGGTAAATACAGTGTACTCTGTGAGTTTTTTTTTTTTTTTTTAAAGATTTTATTTATTTGACAGAGAGACACAGCGAGAGAGGGAACACAAGCAGGGGGAGTGGGAGAGGGAGAAGCAGGCTTCCCGCGAAACAGGGAGCCCAACGCGGGGCTGGATTCCAGGATTCTGGGATCATGACCCGATTGGAAGGCAGCCACTTAATGACTGAGCCACCCAGGAGCCCCCTCTGTGAGTTTTATATGTAAATTACAAGGGATAATCCAAACCGTTTGTTCATAGGTAATTAGAACTTTCCATATTATCTACTTTACCTATAGATTTACCTATAGATTATATATAATCTATATGCTGATGATCAAAATATAATATAGTTCTATTAATGATTTTAACATAAATTATAATGAGTTTTAGCCATCTATAGGTAAGGAGGGCCCTTTGTACACTTGAATTGGGGATGAAGGAAGAAAGATGACTTTCACTGACCTAATAGTAAAGCAAGATTTTATTCATGTAAAGGAAACGTTGGAAAAACATCAGCAGGAGAAGAATGACATGGAGTCTCATATCAGGGAGACAGCACTGGAGGAGTTTAGATTACAAGCAGAACAATGGGAAGCAGAAAGAAGAGAGTTACAATTTATAGTACAGGTATTTTAAAAATAATAATTCAAGTCCTTAAATATGTCTTTTTTAATGCTTATGATATTAAAAATTACATTAGTGCAATAATTGGCTAGCTTACTCAACACAAAAATGATTCCTAATCTTTGATCTCTGGAAGGTCATGTTTCATCTGTGGTTATATGACAATATGGGCAACCGTAACGAGCAGATACTATCAGAATTAGAGTTGGGTGACTTCTGTTGCATAAATTATGTGAATTTTGAGACATGTATACATTTGGTATTTTATTTTTCCAGTTTAAAATATGAGACTGTTCACAATCTTTAATAGCATAAAGAAATAGAATGATTGGATTTTAGATATTAAAGGATACTTATAAATTAATATAGCATAGTGATTTTCAACTCTTTAAGAAGAACAAATTTAAAATTTTTTTAAATTTAAATTGAATTAATTAACGTATGATGTATTGTTAGTTTCAGAGGTAGAGGTAGTGATTCATCCGTCTTATGTAACACCCAGGGCTCATCACATCACGTGCCCTCCTTAATGTCCATCACCTAGTTACCCCATCCCCCCACCCCTCCAGTTTAACGACTGAGCCACCCAGGCGCCCCAAGAAGAGCAAATTCTTAATCGTGTTCTATTTACTCCTTTTCTCCAACACACAGAGTCCCCAAGGCTTCAAATAGTCTGGTTGGAAAATAACTGATTATATCCAACCCCCATTGTAGATGAGCAGATGGAGATTATGATTTACTGAGATCATAGACTGAGTGATTAATGTGGGAAAAGACTACCAGTCAACAGACTCTCACTTTGGTATACTGTGCATTTTTTTCAGGAGATTATATGTAAGTTATTTTGAAAGAGAGATGAGAAATTCAAACTGTTAATTCACTGACCAACTAACTTAAAATTTATTTCCATAATTTCTTCTATAACTTATTTTGTGATAAGAGATTTTTCTCTATACAAAACGACAAATTGAAATATCATCTTTGCACACATCCAAGATACACATTGTATGAATGAAAAATATCTATCTAAAATAAATTTTGTAGTTTTATGTTAGAAACAACTCTGCAAGACAAAGGCAGCCAACAACGTGCAGAGAATAAGAGCCATCTTATTTCTTTAAGAGTGAAAACTGGCAGTAAATAGTAGAAATATTGAATTTGTTGTATATGTAAGTATTCAAAATAACCAACAAATCCACAGCTTTCCCAAACCTCTGGTCTTGGACTATGATTTTCTTACCAGTCACTCCATCTGTAGAATCTAGAAAGACATTACAATCATTCTTTAGACCTCTTGGTATTCTTAGAGTCTGTCTGTAATTTGTGGCCTTTCCTTTCTTCCTCCCTCTAACCTTCCCTCCCTCCCTCCCTCCCTCCCTCCCTCAATTCCTTCCTTCCTTCCTTCCTTCCTTCCTTCCTTCCTCCTCCCTTCCTTCCTTCCTTCCTTCCTTCCTTCCTTCCTTCAAGTACATACTGAGTTTCTGCTATGGGTACTGAGGATATACAAAATTGATTAAGATATGATTTCTGTCCTTGAAGATCTTAAAATAGAGAGACATGTAAAGAGAGAAAATATATTGAAATATAATAAATTTTGAACAAAATGCTATGGGATAATGAAAGAGAAATTGATTAACTGCCTAGGAGATTGGGGAAACCACACAGAGCAGATGACATTTGAACTGTTGTTGATAATTGTCTTAACGGCTACCTGAAACAAAGAAGTAAACATAAGTAAATGAAAATAACCTCTTCATTTCTAAACATCTTTTTAAAGATTTTATTTATTTATTTGAGAGAGAATGAGAGATAGAGAGCATGAGAGGGAAGAGGGTCAGAGGGAGAAGCAGACTCCCTGCTGAGCAGGGAGCCCGATGTGGGACTCGATCCCGGGACTCCAGGATCATGACCTGAGCTGAAGGCAGTCGCTTAACCAACTGAGCCACCCAGGCGCCCTAACCTCTTCATTTCTGAACACTCAGAAATCTCCAGTGCCAATAGTCAGAAGCCCGAAACTTGAAAAATATGATTCAGAAGTCTTTATATTTAAATGTGTGGATGATGTGATTTTAGATGCAGTTTCTTGGTCAATCCTATAAACCTTAGATGAAATGTATGTGGTTATGACAGACTTTATATTATGAAGTACTAAAGGAATAATGTATCCATCTTTTTTGTTTTTAAGATTTTATCAATTTTTTTAAGTAATCTCTACACCCAACATGGGGCTCGAACTCACAACCCTGAGAGTGAGTCACATGCTCCACTGACCAAGCCAGTCAGGCACCCCGGTATCAGGCTTTAATTATTACGTATGGGAAAGAATAGGGAATATACTCCTTAGTTACTACCACCTTTTGTAGATAATTTTTTAAAGTTTTTATTTAAATTCCAATTAATTAACATACAGTGTAATATTAGTGTAAGATAAGTTTTATTGTAGTTTGTAACCGAAATGTTCAGAGCTCAAAAGTCTCTCAATTTCTTGTCCTTTTAACATTAACAAAAGAAAACTGTTTCTCTTTTTAAATCAAGTTTAAGAAACTATATTTTTAAAAGTCTTTTTCTAAACAACTCTAGGGATAGACTGAAATTCTCTTCTCTATTGGCTGTTGATGGGTTTAGGTTTCCATCCTATAATTAGATGTTAGTATGGTATAGTGTTCTCTTTGTGTAACTCTCTAAGGGAATTCAGTTTTTAAAATAAGTTTAAAAAAAACCCTTCTAAGTGAAACCTCATCTTTAACAGACAAAGCAGGTGTAGTCTTTCTTTCATCTGGGCTTTAGAATTCAGTCTCACTATAAAAAATATCTTAATTTTATGCCATGTCTCTTTTCTTTCCTAGTAATTGAAACGCTAAATAGAGGTGTACTTCTCTGGAATATTAATGGGGACTCTAGTGCAGTTACCTCATTTTAAAAAAGTGTTTCTCATTTTTTTAAATGCATGTCCTCTTTTGATAAACATAAAAACTCCATGTCTTTCTTTAGCATTATTTGAAATTTCAAAACAAATCAAAGCCAGAAAAAGCCCCAAACAAATCAAAGCCAATTTAACTTAAAAACAAAGTATTTATGTTGATTTTGAAATATATATTCTTATTTTTTGGTCTCTATTAAAATTTTCAACTTAAAATGGCTCTTTGTTGTGTTTTTATTTATTTTTTCCTCATTCCTGATCTAGCAATGGAAATTTTGAGGATGCTTATTTGTTGTTGTTGTTGTTGTTTTTTTTAAGATTTTATTCATTTATTTGACACAGAGAGCGTGAGCATAGGCGGGGGGAGGGGCAGAGGGAGAAGGAGAAGCAGGCTCCCCGCTGAGCAGGAAGCCCCACATGGGGCTTGATCCCAGGACCTGGGATCATGACCTGAGCTGACTTGAGCCAAAGGCAGATACTTAACCGACTGAGCCACCCAGGCGCCCCTTCATAATCTATAATTTATCAGTAGGATTGAAAGCATTTAGAAAATGTATTTCTTTTTCATATTTATCTTGTTTCCCAAATTCTAGAACTCAACCAGGGAATAAAATGATCCTTTTCTCCTTCATTGACTAAATTTAGTTTAAGTACCTAGTGATTAAGGGATGGGAGAGTCTGTAATGGCCAAAAAAAAGGAGGAATGTGGATTGAAAATAGCAGCATACACTAAAGAGGAGGGAGAGCGGGGGAGCAGTAAAGAAGGTATCAGGGCCAGGTTAGGCATCAGTGGGTGGGATATTAGCAGTGGAGGCAACATGTGGAAGATTGACCCGGTAGGCACAGTTGTGATCTAGGGACAGCTTGGAGGAAGCTCCATTGGAAAGGAAGTATTTCAGAAGTTTGCCTGAAATGGTGTAGAGCAGCAAGGAGCATTTCTTTGCAGTTTCCTAGGAAACTGCCCACTGGTGCCCTGTGTAAGCGAGCCGCATAGACAGTGACTCCGGCTCTGGTACTGCCTGTTGTTTCCCATCAGGAAATAGCTTTATATTCAATTTATAAAATTACTATATATCGTGCTCATTGTGAAAAATGTCCTCATTTAGGGAAATTTAAAAGCAAAAATGAAGGTCCTGTGATTTCCCCTTGAATCCCACTCCTTTTCTAAGGGGATATAAACATTTATCACTGTATTACATAAACGGAATTCTATTCCTTGGTATGTTTGGTGTCCATCTTTTGATATCCTTATATTTTTCTTGTAGCATTTGCATGGTTTTCTACCATGTGGACATTCCCAATATATATGAAGGAATCCCTTATTGAAAGACATTTTATTTCCTTCAAAATTTTGCTCTGATCAAGATTTGGGGCACCTCGCTGGCTCAGTTCATAGGGCATGTGACTCTTGATCTTGGGGTTGAGTTCAAGCCCCATGTTGGGCATAGAGCTTACTTTATAAATTTTTTTTAAAGATTTTATTTATTTATTTGAGAGAGAGACACAGAGCGTGAGAGAGAGTAAGCATGAGCAGGGGGAAGAACAGAGGGAGAGGGAGAAGGTGATTCTCCACTGAGCAGAAAGTCTGCACAGGGCTCGATCCTAGGACTCCAGGATCATAACCTGAGCCAAAGGGAGATACCCAACCAACTGAGCCACCCAAGCTTACTTTAAAAAAGAAAAAAAAGGAAAAAATGATTCACTAACCTTCCTGGTCATATCTTTGAGCTGCTGGACAAGTGATTGAACTGTGTAAATGCCTAAAAGTATCACTGCTTGGTGTGCAAGGTTATAGATTTATCATTATGATCGCTATTACACAAAGTTAGTACCAGTTTACACTCTGTGGCTGCTAACACTATTTCTGATTGTAGAACTGTGCTGGCTTTGGGGATTTCAGGAGATAAGCATGTACTAGGTTGAGATGGTAACTAGCTAAATTGATATATTTCTTAAGGTAGGAAGGAGGAGTACCTTAGCTCTGATATGTTTCTAACTATACTTTTATAATTCTTCAGACTTAAAACCATATTTTTGAGTCTGAGAAATGTTGTTTATATGAGTACATATAAAAACTGTAGTTTTGGGGCTGTGTTTCTGAAAAATGTGGACAGAGAGCAAGTTTATTTTCTAGTAGCACAATGTGGTTTTCTGTGATGGTAAATGTCAGTTCAAAAAGAAGCCCCATTTTAAAATATTTTAAGTTCAACACCTCCCTCTAGTGGACAAAAGAAAAACTCAATTTCCATTGTCCTTAATAATGATTTTGTTACAAACCCACACACACCACACTTACTTTTTCACTGTAAGGATCCTGGTAGCTTTTTGTTGTATTAGAAAATAAATTCTGTGACAAAATTTTTAAAACTTTATTTGCAAGGAGACAAATTAATCTTGACATATAACTGCATGAACTGTTTTATAACTCTTGGAATTTTCTTGTATGTCATAATGCACCCCAGACTTGGATTGTGTTGATTAAACCATAAAACTTAAAATGAATATTTCAACATACAAAAGAGAATAGGGATTAATATAACCAGTACCCAGCATAACCTACCATACCATTAATATACTAATATTTACCATCTAGATCATGTGTTTGTCATATTTGTTTCAGAATTAAAAACAGACAAGCAATAAATTGTTCAGTTATTTAAGACTGACTTTTCTGTATTACTTCATCATCCCACCATCACCCTATTCACAAAAGATACCATTGTTCTGAAGTTGGTGTTTAATTTTCTTTCTATATACATTCACAGTGTATCATATTATTTTGGTATTTTTTGTGTTTTAAAAATATACATAGAGTTTAATAAAGTATGAATCTTTGTCCAACTTGTCTTTCTCACTTTTTTTTTTTAAGATTTTATTTATTTATTTGACAGAGAGAGACACAGCAAGAGAGGGAACACAAGCAGGGGGAGTGGGAGAGGGAGAAGCAGGCTTCCCGCTGAGCAGGGAGCCCGATGCGGGGCTCGATCTCAGGACCCTGGGATCATGACCTGAGCCGAAGGCAGACACTTAATGACTGAGCCACCCAGGCACCCCTCTCACTTGTGTTTTTGATATTTATCCAAATTAATCCATGGCTCTAGTTCATTCAATTGAACTGGTGTATAGTATTTTTTACAATTGCCTATCTCCCAATTAATTTCCATTACTGGATTGTTGAGATTTAAATTCTTCCCAACTTTTAATTATTACATACCATGCTTTCATGAATATCAAATATTTTTGTTTATGTGGGTACATAGTTTGTGTATGTGCAATTACTTGGAGGTAAAGTATATGCCAAATTGTTCTCCCACGTGGTTGTACCAATTCAAAAGAAGAGCTCCTCTTCCCTTGCAGTCTCTTGAATACTTGGTATTTTTTAGATATAGTTTCTTTTGCAATAGATGTGTGTAAAATTGTTTCTCATTCTTGCTTAAATTTCTTTTTCCCTGACATTGAGCATATTATATTTATTGGCCATTCATGTTTCTTCTTTTGTGAATTGCCAGTTTATAATTTTCCCTTTTTCCTTTTGGATTGTTTGTATATTTTTATTGATTTATAGGAGTTTTTAATCTATTTGCTTGCTAATCCTTGGCTAATTATATCCCCAGGGTAAATATGGAGACAATTATATTTATTTGATGCAGGTTTAAATATTAGTGTAGTTGAATTTATCAGTCTTTTTCTTTATTAATAGTGCTTTTTTATGTCTTCAATAACCTAAAGTCATAAAGAGAATATATATTTTTTCTATACATAGCATGGGAAGATCTAATTTTATTTTATTTTTTTCTAAAGGATAACCAAATGCCCCTGTACCAGTTATTCAACGGTCTGTTTTGTCACCACTCACTGATTTATAGTGCTGTCTCTGTCGTCTGTCAAGTTCTTCTCTAAGGTTTGGTTCCTGAGTGCTGTATTCTGTTTCACTTGCATGCGTGTCTATTTATGAATCAATACCGAGTTGTTTTATTTACCATGGCTTTAGAGGAAGTCTTGATATCTGGTAGGACAAGTTCCCCTCTCCATATTCTTAATACATAGAGTTATTCTTAGCCTTTTAATCTCCTATGTAAGTTTGAGATTTAGTTTGTAATATTCCACCAAGAAAGCTTGGTGAAATTTTGATTGGAATTGGATTATAAGGTCAGTTTGGCATAAAGTTAACATCCTTAATTTCTTCTGTTTTCCATCCTTTTATATTTTTGTTCTATTTCCTGGGAGATTTCTTCAATTTTATGTTGTAACTGTTCTACTGAATTTTCATTTCTTCTTTTGGGTTATTAATTTTCAAGAGCTCTTGCTTGTCCTTCGACTATACTTTTTTTTATAGTAGGCTCTTTCTTGTCACATAGTTACACATTTTTTTCTTGAGATGAGAACTTTTAAGATTTATTCCCTTAGCAACTTCCAAATATACAATACAGTATTGTTAGCTAAAGTCACCATGCAGTACTTAACATCCCCAGAACTTACTATCTTATAGCTTTTGACTACCTTCACTTATTTCTCCCATTCCCCACCCTCCACCTCTGGCAATCACCAGGGATGGAGCCCCCGTATCAGGCTCCTGGCTCAGCAGGGAGCCTGCTTCTGCCTCTCCCCCTGCTCGTGCTCTCTCTTTCTGCATCTCTCTGTCTCAAATGAATAAATTAAAAAAAAAATCTTAAAAAAAGATTATTGCAAGCCTATGGTTAATTTCCAGTATAAAAATTTTGATTTTGGCATTTTTTGGCCAGTGTTCTTGCTGCTTTTATGGAGGGAAGAATTTTTGGCGGTCCTTACTTTGCCATTCTGAAATTGTGTCTGTTCTCTGAAGATATTTTGAAGGATTATTCTGTCTCTCTTTCTCTCTCTTTTTTTTAAAGATTTTATTTTTTTATTTGACAGGGAGAGAGAGAGCACATGAGCAGGGTGAAGGGCAGGGGGAGAAGCAGACTTCCCACAGAGTGGGGAGCCCACTGCAGTACTCCATCCTAGGACCCTGGGATCATGACCTGAGCTGAAGGCAGACGCTTAACTGACTGAGCCACCCAGGCATCCCTTATTCTTATATATGTTTCTTTCAGGATTTTTCCCTTCCCCCTTGATTTAGATTTCATCTTTTATGTTGTTTTTCTCCCCCCAAAATAGCACTTTTCTTACGTTTAAGAGTTGGGGGCTAAAAAGCTTATTAGAAACTCTGAGTGTTTGGGTTCGCTCTTTCAACTGTGATCTTCACTGTAGGGTTACCTGGCTGGATATTTGGAACAGATATGTATATAATCCTCCTATCTGCCCCAACTAACTTAAGAAGAGGTAGAGAATAGAAAACCTTATAGAGTTGGTATCAAAATTCCAGGCCCATATTGCTTCACCAATGAACAAAAAAAAAATCCAAGGAGGAAATAATTTCAGTTTTATATAAATTCTGCCAGAGAATGGAAAAATCTTTTTTTTTTTTTTTTTTACGATTTATTTATTTGAGAGAGAGAGAGTGAGCATGAGTGGGAGGGGCAGAGGGAGAGGGAGAGAGAATCCCAAGCAGACCCTGCACCAAGCCTGGAGCCCGACATGGGGCTGGTCCCAGGACTCCAAGACCATCACCCCAGCCGAAACCAAGAGTCAGATGCCCAACCAACTGTGCCACCCAGGTGCCCCTTGGATTGGAAAAATCTTGATAACATATCAAACTGATAAATCTTGATGCTAAATTGACAAAGATACAAGAAAGGATAATTATAGCCAATTTCACTAATGAATATACATACAAAAGAATTATATAAAATATTAGCCAACTCCATGCAGCAAAATATAAAAGATGTAATATAAAAAGCCTTTATACAATAAATGCCAAGTGAGTTTAACATTAGAAAATTAATCAGTGTTAATTTTAAATTAATGTAATCCTATGTAATATAAGTTTCTTGAATATGTAAGTAGAACTCCTAAAAAATCTATACTATATGAGAAAAACAGTTTTTAAAATAAAAACTGTGTTTTTATATGCATATCCAAAGACATAGAGTAATTGTCACATATTAGTGACTTGACCTCTGCATTAAAACTGGGATTGTTAGGTCAGACATTTCATCTACATCTTGAAAGACTTCTATTTAAAAGCCATATTACTGTAAGTAATATTTAATATAGGCCAATTATCATAAAGTTAAAATCTCACCAATGAATAGAATAAGCCCTAACTGATCCATCACTGATTTTCCCGTTGTTCCTTTTCATAGGATTAAATTGAAAGTGTCACGGAATAAAGGACATGCTCTTTGTTTAGTGTAATAGAATGATTGCATGTTGTTTTCTGTACTGTTTGTCAATAGAATGGGAACCACAAGTCATATTTTCTGAGTAAATTTCATGAGAATTCCGAATACTTCAGTTTCTTTTGCTTTATTTATTAAGTATTGTTTGAAATAATTATCAACTACAATACAAGCATTTTTGGTTATAGATTTTATTTTGTTTTTATTTCAGATTATTTGGTTTACATTGTGATTAACCTTGTAAATTGCTGTTTATTCATTTAAAAATATACATAGTACTTTGTGTGGATGATAGAAAGTTAGAGATGACGTGTCTGTCAAGAGGGCATATATTTTATTTTAATTTTTTAAGAAAGATTTTATTTATTTATTTGACAAAGAGAGAGGGAGAGAGTACAAGCAGGGGAGGTCGCAGGCAGAGGCAGAGGGAGAAGCAGGCTCCCTGCTGAGCAGGAAGCCCGATGCGGGGCTCCGTCCAGGACCCTGGGATCATGACCTGAGCCAGAGGCAGACGCTTGACCGACTGAGTCACCCAGGCGCCCTGAGAGGGCATATAATTTAATAATTTAACAGTGAATTTGAATTGATGCTGGCACTATTGAGTGCTTGAAGGAGGGGGACCTATCATGCAGAATAAAAATAGTATCTTACACTGGTATAGTGCTTAATGCTCTTCGAAGTACTTTCGTTTATGAAGGTACTGTTATGGTGAACTTGGATGACATATGGCTAGTCATAAAACCATTTATTCCTGAGTCCACACTGCCATTAAAAAACTGCAAGTGCTGGGCGCCTGGGTGGCTTAGATGGTTGAGCGTCTGCCTTTGGCTCAGGTCATGATCCCGGGGTCCTGGAATCGAGTCCCGCATTGGGCTCCCTGCTCACTGCAGAGCCTGCTTCTGCCTCTCCCTCTGCCATTCCCTCTGCTTGTACTCTTCTGTCTATCTCTCTGTCAAATAAATAAATAAAATCTTAAACAACAACAACAACAACAAAAATCTGCGAGTGCTGTCTGCTGGTTGCAGGCTGTGCCGGCACGCGTCTGCTCTGGTGCCCAGCTTTGCTCTTATCTGTGCTAGTTTAAGGACTGAAAATGTATGAGTAGATGCGCTTCCGTATATTAAGACATTTCTGTTACCTGAAGAAAATCATTCTTAAGAGTTCGTGCGTAGTCAGCTACAGAGTGGTAACCTCATGAGTGAGGGGGTGTGGAGAGAAGGAATCATGTGAGGTTTTGTTCTTCATCCTTTGACTGTGGACGGTACTGCCCCGTGCTTTCCAAGTTAGAGTCTTTTATAGAGAATTGTCTTTGGTGCTTGCGACATTCTCAGTCATATTCTGGTGATACATTTTGAGTGGCCTGCAATACTTGGAACCATTTTGGATCCCTATGCGTGTGTATGTCCCTGAATAAGATTGTGCTGGTGAAGGAAGGTGGGAAAGGAGCCTGCGTCAGAGACCTAAGTGGGAATGATGAATGTAGACACTTGACTGTGGAAAATACTTGGATATGTGTGTTAACTTCATGTTTGAACTTTCATAACATTCAACTCTGATTTCTGAGTTTAGTTGGAAAAGGAGATTGAGAAATTTCAGTAGAAGACTACCTGATTTTATTTTTCTTTCAATAATACAACAAAGATTTGAAAATTTGAAAACTGAAGGAAATGAAACACAGCCATCTAGTGGATGCAACTTGAAGAGCTATAACCATAGTTAAAGTACCAAGAACTCACATAAAAACCTCTCAAGGGTCGTTATTAGGCATTCAAGCTAATGACTTCTCCTCACATAAAGGAGCAATGTACATTTGTATTACAAAATATTTTACAATTTTAATGAGAGGGGAAAACATTATGTATGGCAGTTAGACTATAGCATTATGGAAATACCCTCAGAGGTCAATTAAACTAGCATAACATTATAGTAAGCTATATACATTTTCAGCCGTATCATATATTAATCAGAGCTCTAAAATTGTAAAACTCCATAATTCTTTTTAAAAAAAATTTATTTTTAAGTAATCTCTACGCTCAACTTGGGGCTCAAACTCACTACTCTGAGATCAAGAGTTTCATGCTCTACCTACTGAGCCAGCCAGGTACCCCAAAATTGTAAAACTCCAGTAGTGCTTTCTGAATATGTGTATATTCTGAAACATTGCTGGAATATCTAGACCTCTCTTGCTTATGAGGGCAAGTGTCTATAAATCCTTGAACAACATGGTTTGCACTGCATGGGTCCACTTACACATGGATTTTTTTCAACGAATATGTAGGAAAATTTTTTGGAGATTTTGGACAATCAAAAAACTTGGAGATGAACTGTGTAGCCTAGAAATACTGAAAAAAAATTTAAAAATAGTTAAGTATTGTAAGAATACAGTACATAATACATATACACATACAAAATACGGGTTAATTGTATTATCAGTAAGGCTTCTGGTCAACAGTAGGCTATTGGTAGCCAAGTCTTTGGGGAGACAAAACTTATATACAGATTTTTCGACTGCTCATGGGTGGGCGTCCCTAACCCTCATATTGTTCAGGAGTCAACCATATAAATTAACCTTTTACTATGGTTGAAGCATAGGCTTAGTTACTCACTGTCTTCTGTGAAATACATTTTTGTGATTGTTGGCTTATAAACTTTATTGATGCAAAAATGAATTATTTTCCAGGAGCAAGATAATGCTGTACAAAATATGCACAAGAAGGTAGAAAAATTAGAAACTGAGCACATGGACTGCTCTGATCTTCTACGGCGACAAACGAGTGAACTTGAATTTAGCACTCAACGAGAAGAACGTCTTAGAAAAGAATTTGAGGTATATTTTCTCATTCTTTTAAAACATATATATGTGGTCCAGTCAGTAATTTAGGGTCAGAGAAAGTTTTACTCTGCCATAAAATATAACACTAAATTTTTCAGCATTTATTTATATAGAATATCTGGTTTCTTTGAAAACTTTGTATTTGAGTAAATTATATTTTGTCCCTAATTTTTAAAATCTGTCCATTTTTAACAGTTAATTCTCATGGAATATTTGGAAAGTTTGAGGGTAATTCCTTCCATGATAAGGTTGAGGAAGCAACACAGGAAAGAATTTTGTGCACATAATATTAAATTGTAATTTTGTAGTTTGGATCATGTCCTAGCTGCATGGTTTTGTGGAATGCATTTCAGGTAAGACTTTAGATGGGAGGGCACCTGGGTGGCTCGGTTAAGCAACTGCCTTCGGCTCAGGTCATGATCCTGGAGTCCCGGGATCGAGTCCCGCATCGGGTTCCCTGCTCAGCAGGGAGTCTGCTTCTCCCTCTGACCCTCTTCCCTCTCATGCTCTCTATCTCTCATTCTCTCTCTCTCAAATAAATAAATAAAATCTTAAAAAAAAGGACTTTAGATGGGAAAGAAGCATCAAGTTACAAATGAAAGTTAAATGATTTTTATGAGAGAATGATACTGATGATCACTTTGAGAGAAATCTATTTGTTAATTCTTCTTTTTAAACTTTCCTTTTGTTTATGGGAAATTAAGTATTTCAATAGGTAAAGAAGCTTTTTTAAACATAATTTGTAATTGTTATTAGGTAAATAAGCATTTATAGAGAGAATTCAGTGATACAATCCTAGAGGTACTCTCGTTAAACTCATTGCTGTCATTTAACATTGTTCTGGAAATTTTAGCCAGAGAAGTATGTGATGGTAGAGCCACAATAAGTATAGTTCTTAGAAAGTGTATCAGATGATACACTTATAACTTGAATAGTCAAGAAAATCAACTTTAAAATTATTGACACTAGTAAGAACATTCGGTAAGGAGGCCAGGAAGAAAAGAATATGTAACAATTTTATTTACATTCTTATATTCCAGCAATAAGCAGAGAATAAAGCATGTAAAAAATTTTCCTCACCACAGTGACAAGATTAGGAATATAATTAAATACAAACACATTAAAAGTTACAAAAATTAACTGAGAGTCTTCAAAGAAAATGGTGAGACGTTTTGGAGACACTCAACACTAAAAAGATATGAATCCTTCCTAGATTATATTATGGGTTAAAACAGTTATAATAAAAAACTCAGTGGAATTATTTTGGGAATAAAGATTCAGAAATTCATGTGAAAGACTAAAGAGCTACTACATGAGAGTCTCTCAAACATTTTTAAAAAGATTTTATTTATTTGAGGGAGAGGGGGAGAGAGAGAGCCCAAGCAGGGGAAGGGGCAGAGGAAGAGGCAGAGAATCTCAAGCAGACTTTGCGCTCAGCGTGGACTCTGACGTGGGGCTCCATCCCACGACCCTGAGATCATGACCAGAGCTGAAACCCAAGAGTTTGATGCTTAACCAACTGAGCTGCCCAGGCGCCCCTAAAATATTTTGATAAGAGTAATGAGTGGAGACTTACTATATCAGAAGTTAATACCTATTATAAAAGCTTTAGTAATGTAATCGCAGAATTAGGATGGAAGCTGGGGAATCAGGCTCAGAAATAAATAAATAAATACATACATACATACATACATACATACATACATACATAAATAAATCCCAGAGCATCTCTAGAGGTCTTGGGAACAGAAATGATGGAAGAAGTTAGGATGAATTGGTATCAATTTTCATTTCATTTGTTTACCAATAACAGTTGGTATCATTCCTTTTATAACTTTATTTAGGATTCAAATCCCAAAGAGAAAATATGTGATTGAAAGAAGTAGTTTGCCCCAAATAAATCTCTCAGTTCTACTAAAATTAAAGCCCCCCCCAAAGAAATTTTTATAAAGAAAATTTGGTTTCTGGTACCAAAAGAAGGGGAAAAGAGATTGTTGAGTGGCCAAAAAGTACAGTAACTCTAAGACCAGATTTTCTTTCTTTTTTTTTTAAGATTTTATTTATTTATTTGAGAGAGAGAGAATGAGAGATAGAGAGCATGAGAGGGAAGAGGGTCAGAGGGAGAAGCAGACTCCCTGCTGAGCAGGGAGCCCGATGTGGGACTCGATCCCGGGACTCCAGAATCATGACCTGAGCCGAAGGCAGTCGCTTAACCAACTGAGCCACCCAGGCGCCCCAACTCTAAGACCAGATTTTCAGTGGTACAGAATTGAAAGGCGAGTAGTAGACTTATAGAATATATATAAAATCTAGTATATTAAGATACCATTTTAAATCAGTGAGAATAGGAAAGATTATTCAATTCATGTTGAAATATGGTTAACTATTTGGGACAAAATAAAATTAGATTCCCATCTTACATCATTTTGTAAAGTAAGTTCCAGTTGGATTATAAAGAGTAAAAATATTAAAAACTGAAAAGGAGAAAAAATTTAAGTGTTTTTTGCTCTGAGTGCAGTGTGACATATTGTTTAATCATAAAAGCAGAGGAACAAAATCAGTAGATTTATAGCTTTGACTAGGAAAAATTAAAGTAATGTATAAGTAAATTGTCCACTTCAAATAAAATAAAAAGACAAATGGGAAAAATATTTACAGCAAAAGGTAAATCTGTCTCTATCTCTGTATCTCTCTATCTAAACTCCCCCCACTATTTGGTAAGAAAAAGGAAATCTTTATGAAAAAAATCTACCAAGGATGTTGAAGAAGATGTGAGAGATGTTCAGATGGACAACAAATAAGTGAAAAATGCTTAACCTCACTATGATGTAAGAAAGGTTATAACACTCGTGATACTAAGACTAAAGAAAAAGATAGCGCCCATGTCGGTGAGGGTGATGTTAAAAGTTCCTGGGTCTTGCTGGTGAAAGTGCGAATGGATAAAGCCTTCAAGGAGCTCCGTTTGGCAAATTTATGTGGTCTTCCTCAGAAAATTATCACAGCCTTTGAGGCCTCTGGCTCATGGCTCCGCAGTCACTTGGGACTTCATTGTCTTATGCTGGCTCCTCTGTTTCCTAGGTCCCCGTGTGCTTTTTACTCCAGTGGCATCTGTAGTCTAGTAGCTGCTAAGAAAGGGTATGCGAGAGCCAAGTTTTAGCTGATCTTGCATTTCTGAGTGTGATTTTTATGAATAAAGTATTAGAGTAGATATAATTTGTCTGAATATAGAATTTTAGGTTTAAAGTCATTTTCTCTTAGAATGTGAAGTCCTTACCTCCCTGGTTCCCAGGCTCTTCTGTTGCTGTTGAGAGGTCTGATGTTATTCTGGTTTGTGTTTCTTTGTTGGTGATCTTTCCTCCCTCATTCTTCTCATCTCTCTAAGTTTTCTTGGTCCTCTGTTTTTTCAAACTTTTTTTTTTTTAAATGGAAAGCTTTAAACAAATATATTTAAAAAAGTGAACAGAATACTATAATGAACCTAATGTACCCATCGCCAGCTTCAACAATGATCTATGTATGGCCAATATTTTGCCATTTATACCCGTACTCACTTCCCCCCTCCCATATTATAGTGAAATGAATCCCAGTCACATATTATTTTAACTATAAATATTTAGTTATAATTTTTAAAAAATAAGGGGTCTTTATTTAGAGTCACATTATCAATATTAAAACTAAATTAACAGTAATTGCCTAATACAATCAAATATCCAGGCTTTATTCAAATTTCAAATTGCTCCACAAATGGTATAAATGTATGTAAGAATGCAGTTTGAGCCAGAATTCCAGTTACACATTACAATTGGTTGATACGTTTCCCTCTCTTTTAAAGATTTTATTTATTTGAGAGAGAGAGAGTGCACATATGTGCACGAGTGGGGAGAGGGACAGAGGAAGAAGGAGAGAGAGAAGGAAAGAGAATCTCAAGCAGACTCCACACTGAGCTCAGAGCCCTAGCAGGACTCGATCTCACAGCCCTGAGATCACGACTCCAAGATCACGACCTGAGCTGAAACCAAGAGTCTGTTGCTCAACCAACTGAGCCACCCAGGCACTCCGCTTGATACGTCTCTTAAATTTCTTTTCATCTACAGATTCTCCATCTATAGCTTTCTTTTTTCCTTATATTTGTGAGGACACCAGGTTATTTGTGCTATAGAGTTCCCAATGACTGCAATTGCAGAACATCAAATGTA
Source organism: Callorhinus ursinus (assembly GCF_003265705.2). Classification (NCBI taxonomy): domain Eukaryota; kingdom Metazoa; phylum Chordata; class Mammalia; order Carnivora; family Otariidae; genus Callorhinus; species Callorhinus ursinus. Next base: position 17,993,931 of record NW_027397101.1, read on the forward strand.
AACAATGTTTCTTAGTATAGATCTTTTTTATTCATGGTGACATTTTAGTTAGGAAACTCATGTCCTTCATTTTGAGGAATTCTCTTATATTATTTCTTCTTAATTTTTTCCTTGGGGCTTTTGCTGTTCTCTCTTTCTCAGGCTTTTATTATTCAAGTGTCAGATCAACTGGATTGATGGTTTACTTTTACCTTTCTGTTGCCTTTCTCTTTGTCTTTTTGTTGTGAATTCTTGGGAGATTTACTTGACTTTACTTTCTAATCTTACTGAATATTTTCCTTTTCATTTTTAATTTCTAAGAGCTCTTTTTCTCTGTACTGTTTTTCATAGCATCCTGTTCCTATGACTACTATATTCATTTGTTTATTCAGTAAGTATTTATAGAGAGTATTAGGCACACTTTTGGGTGCGTGAAGCATCAGCAGTGAACAAAACAAAGTCTCTTCCCTCTTGAAGCTGACATTCTAGTCAGGGAGAATCACACATTAAACGAAACAAAACATGATAAGCCCTGTGGAGAGTAATAAAGCAGATTAGGGTTGGGTCACCTGGGTGGCTCAGTTGGTTGAGCGCCTGACTCTTGGTTTCAGCTCAGGTCATGATCTCAGGGTCGTGAGATCCGAGCTCTGTGTTGGGCTCCATGCTCAGCGGACAGTCTGCTTGAGATTCTCTCCCTCTCTCTTTGCCCCCCCCAACTCTCTCTCTCTCAAATAAATAAATCTTAAAAAAAAATAAAGCAGGGGAGGTGATGAGTGATGAGACAGGGTGGTTACCCTTTTATGTTAGTGGTCATAGAGGGCTGACTTGATAAAATGGCGTTTTAATAGAAACCTGAAGAAAGAAAGGGTCAGCCATGTGGATATCTGGATGAAAAGCATTGTAGGTAGCAGGAATAGAAAGTGCAAAGGCCATGAGGTGTGAGTGTGCTTGGAATGTTCGAGGAATAGCATGTAGGGCACTGTGACTGAAATGGAAAGGCTAGTAGGATATACAGAACAGTAAGCAGATTTTACAGTCTTTATGGTCTTCTGTAATTCATTGTAAGAACTTTGGCTTTTTGTCTGAGTGAGGTGAAAGTCATTGAAAGGTTTTGAGCAGAGGCCTGACATGCTTCCTCTTTTTTGTTTTAAAAGCATCATTCTGTATACTCTTTGGAGAATAGATTGTAAGAGACCTCTTAGGAGACTATTAAAAGTTACCTCAATGAGATATAGTGTAGAGGAGGTGGTTGGATTTGTATGTATTTTGGAAGATAGAACCAATAGAATTTGCAGGTCAGTTGGACCTGGCTTGTGAGAAAAAAGGAGGGAGTAAAGGACAATGCCAAAGATTTTGGCATGAGCAAATGGGTGAATGACATTGTCATTTACTCAACTGGCAAAATGCAAGTGGCATAGATTTGGGAGAGGTCAGGAGTTTGCTTTAAGTATGTTACGTTGGCATGCCTGGTAGACATCCAGGTGGAGGTGTGGAGTAGACAGTTGAATACGAGTTTGGGGCTTAGGGAAGCCTTACTGTTGTAGGATGATAGGGAATTATGGCAGATATTTCATTGCACAACTTTGAATGTTATAATCTGTAGGTCTTCTTTGTGCGTTTCTGTAGTTTCTGTAAGTGCTCTGCTAGTTTCATCTTTGGTGGTTATAGCATGGAAGAAGGACATGGTGGAAGAATCTGCATATCATACTGTTCAGTACGCAGACTTCCGCCTGGTTTCAGTCTTGTGTCCCCCTCGCTCCCCCACCCCCTATGTGTATCCCTATGTGCAGCTCTGGTTCAGATTCACATCCTCCAGATAATTAACCTCCAGTTTGTGTAGTGGTTAAGAAGGGGTAGTTGTTTGGGGTGGAGGTGGGTGTCTGGAAGTTAAACGTCTCATACTGATGGTATTAAAATATCTTTATTGAGATATAATTTACATGCTATAAATCCACCCATTTATAGTGTACAATCCAGTGATTTTTACTGTACTCATAGAGTTGTGCAGCCATCACCACAATAAATTTTAGAACGTTTTTATCACCTCAAGAAAAAAACCTCATACTCATTAGCCATGACTCTCCTGTTCTCCCATCTCTCTCAGCCCTAAGGAACTGCTAATCTGCCTATAGAGGCATCTATAGGTTTGCCTATCCTGGACATTTCCTATTAATGTAATCATGCAGCTTGTCACCATTTGTGATTGACTTTTTTCACTTAGCATGTTTCCAAGATTCATCCATATTGTATCAGGTATCAGGACTTCATTCCTTTTAATTACTGAATAATATTCCACGTATCATATACCACATTTTGTGTATCCATTTCTCAGGTGAAAGGCATTTGTGTTGTTTTCACTTTTTAGCTATTATGAATAATACCTCTATGAACATTGTTTACAGGTTTTCATGTGAACATGTTTTCAGTGCTCTTGGGTCTGTACCTAGGAGTGGAATTGCTGGGTCATGTGGTAATTCTGTGTTCAGTTTTTTGAGGAACTCTCACCACAGTGACTGCACCATTTTACATTGCACCACCAATGTATGAGGGTTCCAATTTCTCCAGATCCTCACCAGTACTTGTTACCATCAGTTTTTTTGATGATAGCCACCCTAGTTGGCATATAATGGTATGTCATTTTGGTCTTGGTTTGCATTTCTCTAATTACTAATGATGTTGAATACCATTTCATAAGCTTATTGGCCATTTGTGTGTTATTGGAGAAATATCTATTAAGATTCACTGTCCATTTTAATGGGTTATTTGTACCACATGAATAAGATGTTAATAACAGGGGGAACTTGGTGTGGGGTATATAGGAACTCTCAATAATAATGCCAAGCGTGAACTTGGCAAAGATAAAATGACTCACACTCTTAACATACATGGCCTAATTTTATGTAAAGTTAGAAAAAAAATTAGATTATATTCTACATAATATTTTTAGCTTATTTATCACTTTGTGATGAACATTTTTCAGGCCAATAAATTCAGGAATGTATCAATACTTAAAAATATTATGTGGTGGGGTGCGTGGACTCTTAATTTCAGCTCAGGTCATGATCTCAGCGTCTTGAGATTGAGCCCTGCATCAGGCTCTGCTCTGGACATGGAGCCTGCAGGCTCTGAGATTCTCTTTCCCTCTCCCTCTGCCCCTCCTCTCTGCTTGGGCACACACAAGAGCACATGTACTCTGTTTCAAGAAAAAAAAATGTGGTATGTGGATGGCCCATTAAAAGATTAGAATACAGTCTGAATATACTTAGAATTAAACAACTCATTTAGGAGTCACTTTTAGGATGCTGTATAACCCAATGATCATCACTGAAAACATTTTAATTGACTTATAGGTATGAAGAAGTACTAGGTAACAGTGATTTCTTTTTTGTTGATAAAGTTCTTATTAAGCCGGTTTTGACTGAGTTGAGGAAATGTCTAATGTCTAAACTTTAGGATTTATTTTTGGATAACTCAGTATTGATTTTTTTTCCTTGTAAAATACTTACTTGCCCCAATTTCTTTTTTATTGATTGATGTTATAAACGTAAAATTGTTTTAGACTAGTTTTACTTTGTGGTTTTTCTTAGTATTCTCTAATTACTTTTGGTAATACCAGGTCTCTGCTTTTGGAGAGTTTGAAGCTTTGAAGATAGTCTCAATTTCTATTCTGTTTATAAGAATTTTATAAGTGGACTAGTATAGTCCTCTGACTCATCTAAAATTCTCCATATTTAGACACCTTTCAAAATTTTGCTTTATGGGATACCTGGGTGGCTCAGTCGGTTAAGCATCTGCTTTTGGCTCAGGTCATGATCCCAGGGTCCTGGGATCAAGTCCTGCATCAGGCTCCTTGCTCAGCAGGGAGTCTGCTTCTCCCTCTGCCTGCTGCTCCCCCTGGTTGTGCTCTCTCTCTGACCAATAAATAAAAATTAAAAAAAACTTTTTGCTTTATATTTAAGTGAACGTATCTTGTCTTGGCTCTTGGCCAGATGATGACATAATGAAGGAGAAGTTAAATTTCTAGAGAGATTTCATGCTAGTTTTACATTAACTATTAGTAAGTCTAGGGACTTAAGTAACTGTCAGTGGTATTTTTTAAAAAAAGGATTACCATGAGATACATGAAATATAAGGATAATATAAAATAAATGGGATAATAATGTTAATAAAGATAATAGAGGAAAACTGTTAATGTTTTAATTTAATAGAACACATTATTTAATGTCAGTAATATCAGAATAAAGTAACTAATATAATAGACATGTAGCCCAATCAATGTTTTAAATTTTAGTGAAGCTTTTTAACAGTTGCATTTCATGAAATGGTGATTTCTTAATGTGCCTGGACCAAATATGTATATGACTATATACACACATATATATATATATATGATTTGTATTTTTTTAAAAATCTGATAAACTATATACCATTGTGTGGCTTAATTATCTTAACACAGATCAATGGTTTCTTAGATTTAAAAAAAGAAAGTGAACTCCCAATCCAATTTTATAAATGTGGTGCTAGATACCACAGAACCAAGGGAAAAGTGAACTGGAAAAAGAAATATCTGTGGCTTTTATAAACCTCTTTACAACTAGGGGAGGTTTTTTTTTTTTTTTATCATGGGAAATAAACTTAACTCAATAAGAAAAAAGAAAAGAGAAGATGCAAACCTAATAGAGAACTGAGAAATCTCACGAAGATTACAGTGGAGAGAGAACTGCCTGCAAATAAATTCCAAATTGCTTCTGTCAGTCATGTTCTGTATTACAGTAACAGAAAGCAGGGTAGAGTGTAGCTTTTTTCTCTTTATGTAGACTGTACTCAAGTGAAAAGGAAAAGAAAAATGACTCTCACCTTTCCTATTGTCTGTGAAGCCAACCTCATCTGATTTCACTTGTTAAAGTGTTTGTAGGAATTATTTTTCAATGTGTTTGTAGGAATTATTTTTCAACACCTACTTGTGTTGATTACTGCTTACCAAGTGGGTAAATGATGAAATCACCTGGGTTATATAATTGTGCTTAGGAGTATTGCACATTTTTGTATTTCTGTTCATAATGGACTTTAAAATAGGGAGTTAATTAAAAAATTTGTTAAATATTGAAGTTTTTATTGCCAGGAGAGGTAAAAATGATTTTTAGAGATGCTAAATTAATTTATGACGAGAATTTGTGTCCTATAAATTCTGAAATTTCCTATTTTCATTTTCTGTGGTTTCTTTTATTATACCCAACAGTAACAAAAGCTCTTTTTTATTCATTAAACTGTTTTATAATCTGAGTGATAGACTTCATTATGCATTCCTGGTGAATAAAAATTTGCAGTATTCTCCAGTTTATACCTGTAGTCAGGTTGCTTCATAGGTCTGTTCTGAGACTGTTAAGGTCCTGATTGTTGCTGCCCTCAGTGACTAGCTTTGAGGCTTAACTGCACAGTTAACCACAAGCCAAGATAATGGGCATGGACCGCTCTAAATATTGGTACATTTGGCTATTTCTTGAAACTGCTGTGTAATTTTATTTATTTTTAAATTAAATTAAATTAATTTAAGTAATCTCTACATCCAACATGGGGCTTGAACTCACAATCCCAAGATCAAGAGTTGAATGCTGTACCGACTGAGCCAGCCAGCTACCCCCAGGATAATAAATAATAAAGGACTCATATACAGTCTTTCCATATATGACTCAGTTTAAGTGATGTGATATGGTGCTTCTGTTGTTCAGACACTTGTCAAATACTTAGGGACTTTGACACTTCAAGAGTTTTGTTTTGTTTTGGAATAAAAAATACTATGAGATTTTCACTTTAAAATCTTGAAGTACAATAGCTACTCTTTATCCGCCCCCCCACACACAGGTAGGAATAAGTATTGTAGTTAGTTGTTAACAAACATATAATAAATTATTTACAGTCACTAAACTATAACAGAATAATAGTTACTACTAAAATAATGATTAGTCTGTGATGATTCAGTTCCTTAGAATTATATTTCTGAAGATGGATTATTACTATATTAGTTACTGTGAAAGTGTCCATTGATGGGAAATATCAGGTGATAAAATCTGGAAAAACAGTTAAATAAACAGCCACTTTCTATTTATACAGCTGTTGACATTCTGGGGTAAACTTTGCACAACTGTTTTGGAAACACTGCTATGTAACGTATTACTGAGAAATCTCTAGGATGCACTTTTGTGACAGTTCCTCCCCTGTTTTTCTTGTCCATTTTAGTGGACTAAATTTTGTGTATCCAAGTTTTGCTGCTTGACTAATTCCTTTAAGTTCACTTATATCCTCTGAGCTAGATCTATTCTATTTTGAGGAGGAAGTAACGTAGTTAGAGGTGTTTTTTTGGCCCAGACCTTCAGCAGTGTATACATCTGTTTTCATAACTTTTATGAGACTTTCGGAACAGGCCCATGGAGGCCATGGGAGCAGATGCGGTGTGGAGAACAAATGTGGTCTGGATATGTTTGGCTAGTTCTGCTGCTGAATTGGAGTTGGCAGCTCATACCCTGTGTTATGATGAAATAACACGTAACAAAGGGAGGAAGAGGAGACATCCTTCCCTGTTTTACCTTCTTCACAGACAAATGTCCCCTTTTCTTAAGTGGAGTAAATTATCTAATTGGGCTTAACGTGATTTAATGAGATACAAATTGTAAAATAAAAAAATAGTCATGATGAACGTAGTATTTACTGAAATAAAAATCCCTTGGTGGTATTTTGCGGTAGGAAAGGGCATGAAAATCAGCTAAATGATAAAATATGTGCTCATTTTGTGTTATACAAAGAACTCCTTTGTTCATAATGTTGGGGAACAGAGTAGAGTGTAATAGTTGTATTCTAGGCAAACCTTTATATACTTAAATTGATTTGTGGCATATATGAATGTGTGTTGGATTGTGTATTTTAACCTGAATCCCATTATGATTTCTGCCCTTGCTTTGTTGATTACATTAGAATTGTATACTAATGAGACAGTTTATGATTGTACTGGTTCACTTAGGCAGTATTGGAAAAAAATTTTTTTGTGAACAGCACATTGATGTGCCTTTAGCACCCTCTGCTGGATATAAGAATTAATTCACCAGACTTGAAGATTAAAAAAATATTTATTAGGAGGGCTTTAATTTAATTATGTCTATCAACAAAGCCTCCTCTTGAAAGGAGTTTGTTTAAAGATTTGAAGATTTTGTTGTTGTTGTTGTCCTTACTGATTAATCAGTAGTTTTAGTAGTAACAGTTTATAAAGTTGTTTTCTTCTGGACATTTCATTCAAAGCAGGAAGGTATGAAAATAAAGATGTAATCTCTGGTTTATTATTTCGAACGGTTTAGTTTTGGTCTAGGGCAGGAATAACAGAACCTATTCTTGACTTTTGGAGTGAAAATCAGATAATTAATTAATATGACATAACATACATATAAGAAATGAAAAGACTTGAATTGTTGAATCTTTTATCATGGAATGACTGAATATTCTGTGTTTTAATAAAATGTAAGACTATTATTTTAATAAGAGAAGCTTTATGCATATGCTTTTTGGAATCTGAAAAGAAAATGAACATTAGACTGGTTTCTTCCCTCTGTCTTAACTTTTTGCTAGTTCTAGTTTTTTATTCTCAATGCCTATAGGCTATTTTCTTGTCACTGGTTAGACTTCTGACTTACAGAATCTAAGACGAGCATACTGAGAAGTCATTTTTAATTTTTTGAGGTCAGGAACTTCATTTTTTAGGGTTTACATTAAAAACATTTTGTTTTAAACTAGTATTGGGCTTATCTAAAGTAATGCTCATTTTAATCTGGCTAAACATAATAATTTTTCTGCTGTAGTAGGTACCATGCTTTAGACCTAAAATCAGTGGGGATCCTTTGTTCTAAGGACTCAAAAGTCAGCATTTAGAGGGAACTTTTTTTCAGAAATCAAGAAGCTTGACTTAGGTGGCTGTCACTTCTTTGACATTGTGGTTCTTACACTCAGGATTTTTTAATCTTTTATTGAGATATATTTCACATATCATAACATTCATCCTTTTAAAGTATACAATTCAGTGGTTTTTAGTATATTCACAGAGCTGTGTAACCATTACCACTATCTAATTTCAGAACATTCTCATCACCCCAATAAGAAACTTCATGTCTATTAGCAGTCACTGCCCATTCCTCCCTCCCACCCTAGCTGCTGGCAACCACTAACACACTTTCTATCCCTATGGATTTGCCTCTTCTGGACGTTTCATATAAATGTCATCTTTTGTGTCTAGTTTCTTTCAGTTAACATATATTTTCAAGGTTCATCTATGTCATAGTATGTATTGGTACTTAATTTTTTTTTTTTTTTGGCTGAATAACTTTCCATTGTAGGGATATACCATATTTTGTTCAGTTGATGGACATTTAGGTTGTTTCTACCTTTTGGCTAATATGAAAAATGCTGATATGAACATTTGTGTATAAGTCTTTGTTTGAACATTTTTATTTCTCTGGAGTATATACCCAGGAGTGGACATGCTGGATCATATGGTAACTCTGTTTAATTTTTTAAGAAACTGACAAACTGTTTTCCATAGTGGTGGCACCAGTTTACATTCCCACCAGTAATGTATGAGGTTTCCAATTTCTCTACATCCTTGCCAGTACTTGTTATTTTCCATTTTTTAAAATTATAGCTAGCCTAGTGTGCATGAAGATATATCTCTTTGTGGTTTGGGTGTGCATTTCCCTGATAACTAATAATGTTGGCCATCATTTCATATACTTACTGGCCATTTTCATATCTTCTTTGGAGAAATGTCTATTTAAGCCCTTTACTCATTTACTTTTTATTTATTTTATTTTTAAAAAATATTTATTTGAGGGAGAGCGAGAGACAGTGAGTGAGTGAGGGGAGGGGCAGAGGGAGAAGCAGACACTTAACTGACTGAGCCACCCAGGCTCCCCTACTGATTTTTTTAAAGAATTGAATTGTTTATCTTTTTATTATAAGAGTTCTTTGTATATTTTGCATACTAGACTCTTATCAGATACATGATTATCTTCTCTTGTCCTCTAGGTTGCCTTTCACTTTTTGATAAAGTTCTGTGATGCTCAAAATCTAAAATTTTGATGAAGTCTAATTTATCTATTTTTTTTTCTTTTGTGGCTCATGCTTTTGGTGTCATATTTCAGAATCTGTTGCCGAGTCATGAGGTCATTCTATGTTTTCTTCTAAGAGTTTTATGGTTTTAGCTTTTATATTTGGCCATTGAGCCTTTTGAATTCATTTTTATATATGATGTGAGGTAGGGATCCAAATTGATTTTTTTTGCATGTGTATATCTCATTGTCTCAGCACTGCTTAATGAAAAAATGATTCTTTCTCATTGAATGGTCTTGGCTCTCTTGTCAAAAATCAATTGACCATTGATACATGGGTTTATTTCTGGACTCTCACTTCTTTTCTATGGATCTATATGTCTGTCCTTTTGCCAGTTCCACAGTGTTTTGATCACTGTAGCTTTGAAGTCGTATTGAAATCAGGAAATGTGAGTCTTCCAACTTTGTTCTTCCTTTTCAAGATTGTCATGTTAACTTTTTGAGAAGTGCTTTAGTAAAATTGTTTGGCTTTAATTCTGTGTTTTTCACACACCTATAATGATGAAATTGCTTTTTCATAAAATAGCTAATCACATCCCATGGGACTAATATTTGGTGTGAAACATGTTTTGAGAAAGGTGGTAGTGAGTATGGAGGGAATATTTGCTTTGATTTTCTTAATATTTCAACAATATAGGTAGGAATTGATTGATTTAAACTCCCACCTTCCCACTGACTTTTTCTGCTTAGGCATGAATGGCTTAATTCATTCTAATGATTTTTTGTCATCAAAACATAATTTTGTTAGGTAAATAATGATACCAGCACCATACTTTCCCACCATACTTCCTTTGCTTTGGTTTCTGTTTAAAAAATTTTTCAATATGGGAAATTTTAATCATGCATGAAAGTAGAGAGAATACTAAAATGAACCCCATGTGCCTATCACTCAGCTTTAACAATGATCAACTAAAGGCCAGTATTATTTCATGAATATCAACTTCTTCTTGTAACTCCCAGCTTTGTTATTTGAAAGCAAATCCAGACATCATATAATTTCATCCATGAGCACTTTAAGTATATATTTCAAAAAGATAGGAGTTAAAAAAATACCAATTATTAAAAAAAAAACCTGTTTTTTAAAGTAAGCTCTACACCCAATGTGAGGCTTGAACTCATGACCCTGAGATCAAGAGTTGTATAATCTACCAACTGAGCCAGCCAAAGCACCTCAATACCAATTATAACTACACCTAAAAAAGTAATAATAACTCCTTAGTTTTATATTTTTCATTTCCAGTTTTTTTGAATCTCAAGTCTTGAGTTATCAGACTAAATTATGAATATTTACCAGTTTCATCTTTCAGTGGAATGCCTGTTATTTCAAAATACTCTAGTAGTATAGGATATAAATGTCAGATTTTACCTTTAAAGATATTATACTCTACTAACTTAAAAAATCATTTTATTGTTTTGGGTTTAACTTATCTTTAGACCCAAAAGATCACATTTGGACTTACTGCTTTGTCTGCCTTCTAGAAAAAAAGTCTTTTTTAGTAACTCATTAAGAGAGTTATTAAGAAATATTATTGACAGGGTTGCAAAATCTAAGTAAAGCAAATAAGTCAGTGTAAAAAAATATATTTTGTGAGTTTCATATCTGTGAAACACAGAGTGATTGAATCCCGAAGCAGAATTGCTTCTTGATTATGAAGGCCATTAGTAGCAAGAGGTGTCTACAAAGGCCTCTAGAGAAGAAGGGATATTTGTGTTTATACTCTAGTCTATAATAAGATATTACAGGAATCTCCTTCGCTCAAAGAAAAGTATAGTCATTTACTATTCACAGACGGCTTGTTTGTGAATTTTCCAGTTTTTACTTATGTTCCTTCTTGCTGAGATTCTGTAAAAAAAAATTGTGGAAGGAAAGAGGGAAAACCAATTAATCAAGGTGTGTATTTAAAAAAAACTTCAGCTTAGGCTAAATGATAAAGTAAAGATAATTAATAGAAACTTATTTCTTGTCCAGAAGTTACTTGAAAAGGAAATCAAATTAGTAATTCCTTACTCCGTCATTGTCGAACCATCTTTATTGGACAGGTAGGACTCTAGGCATGGCTTTGTTACTGTTATCCTAAGACATCTGCAGTGGCGGTCCCTGTAGCACTACTTGCCCAGCCCCCAACAGGCTTTTGGTCATGACCAGTTTGCTCTTTGGGACTAGGAATCCAGTGCTTCCCAGGCTTGCATTTTCTCAACAGAATTGGCATTCAGAAATAAGGCTCCTGACTTCTGATTCTGGCCAGAAGTTGACTCTTGCCTGAAAATTGATAAAGTAGACTTCATCATAATGAAAACTTTTGCTTTGTGAAAGACACTGTTAACAGTATGAAGAGACAAGCTGTAGGCTTGGAGTAAGTACTTGCAAATCACATATCCAGTAAATGACTTGTATGCAGATTATATAAACTCAAAACTCATAATAAGAAAACAAACAATCCAATTAAAAAATGGGGAAAAGATCTGAACAGATACTTCACCAAAGAAGATATACAGATGGTAAATATATGAGAAGATGCTCAGTGTCATTAGTCATTAAGGAAATGCAAATTGAAACTGAAATGGAATGCCATTACATGCCTGTTTGAATGTCTTAAGCCCCCTCCTCCCCCTAAATGAAAAAGCAAAAATTGACCATGCCAAGTGTTGGTGAGGATGTATAAAATTATAAGCAATTTGGAAAAGTTTGGTGGTTTCATAAAACATTAAACATACACCTACCATGTGACCCCATCATTCTTCCCTTCACTTTTTACCTCCGAGAAATCAAAGTGTTTGCCCATACAAACACTTGTACACAAAGGCTCATAGCAGTTTCATTTGTAATAGCACAAACTGGAAACAACTCAAATGTACATCAACTGGTGAATAGATAAATCGGTGTGGTGTATCAACACAGTGGAACACTTTAACAATAAAAAGGAATAAACTATTGATAAATGCAACCACATGGTGAATCTCAAAATAGTTATGCTGGGAGAAAGAAGCCAGGCAATAAAGAGTACATGCTGTATGACTCAATTTATATGAAATTCTGGAAAATACGAAGTGATCGATAGTGACAAAAAGCAGATCAGTGGTTACTTGGGGGTGGGGGTAGGGTGGTGAGGGCTGGATGAAGAAGTTACCAAGAGATATAAGGAATCTTTTAAGGGTCACAGAAGTATTTCTTATCTTCATTATGGCAGTGATTTTATGGGTGTATATATATATATATATATATACTTATCAAATTACATACTTTTAAATATGTGCAGTTTATTATATATAGATCATACATCAATAAAAAAGAAAAAAAAAGCAAGGTCTGGCTCATTCTTCCCGAGCATGATTTTCACATGATTTTTTAACATGACTTTCACACTCTTGCAAAAGCAGAAAAAAACGAGGCTATAGTAATCTAAAGTGTGATCCATATTCACGTTTTTTAAAAGTGTTTAATTTTAATTCCAGTATAGTTTACATACAGTGCTATATTAGTTTCAGGTGTACAATGTTGTGATTCAACAGTTCTATACACTACTCAGTGCTCATCATGATTGAGTGTACTCTTACTCCCGTCTCCTATTGCACCCATCCCCCACCCACCTCCCGTCTGGTCACCATCAGTTTGTTCTCTATAGTTAAGTCTGTTTTTTGGTTTGTCTCTCTCTCTTTTTTCCTTTGTTCATTTGATTTGTTTCTTAAATTCCATATATGAGTGAAATCATATGGTATTTGTCTTTTTGTAAGTGACCGATGTTGCTTAGCATTGTTGTTGCAAAGATCCATATCTACTTTAAATGCCAACGTTTGTGAGTTTAAACTTTTAATTTGTTTTCAGGCAACTACTCTAAGAGTCAGGAAATTAGAAGAAAATATTGAAGCAGAGAGGGCCGCACATTTGGAATCAAAATTTAATTCTGAAATTATTCAGGTAAAACGTAAAAAATTTTTTTGTATGGATTTTATTAAGTTGGGAAAAGCAGCATTCTGTTCAGAGAAGTAAGGTTTACGTTTAGAATGGGTAGCATAGGGGCGCCTGGGTGGCTCAGTCAATCAAGGCCCTGACTCTTGGTTTCAGCTCAGGTCATGATCTCAAGGTCATGGGATCGAGCCCTGTGACAGGATCCGAGCTCAGTGCACAGTCTGCTTAGGATTCTCTCCCTCTCCCTTTGCCTCTCCCCTGTGCTCTCTCTCTCAAATAAATAAAGAAATAAATAAAATTAAAAAAAAAAACGGGTGGCATATTATTAAGACACTCATTACTCTATTTGCTACCAAGATATAGTTGAGGATGGTTTTGCTAGAGAAGGGTTTGGCACACTACAGCCCACAGGCCGTATCTCACCCACCACCTGTTCAAGAGAGGCTTTGCCTTGGCTGTGGGGGTTTTGTGCTGCAGTGGCAAAGGGGGATGGTATGACAGAGACATTATGGCCTGCAAAGTCCAAAATATTTGCCATCTGGCCTTTATAGAAAGATTTGCTGATCAGAATGTTCTTTTCATCAACAGTCATGGGATGAATTTCTTTTTGAAAACATTTAAAAAAATATGCACCTTCGTTTATTGAGTATATATCCTGTGCACATTGCTTATCACTTGTATAAGAACTGAAGTTATAAAGGCGAAGAAACTACTCTTGGAACTTAATTCCATTATCAGAAATACGTATATTTATCTGCATCTATATAGATCTACAGATAAATGTATAGATAGAAATATAAAATACTAAAATACTGTGAGAGCATAATAAAGATTAAATCTGGAGGGGAATTAATTGAAGGCATCCTAAGGAAAGTGTCCTCCACGTCTTAGAGAATCACAAGTAATTTCTCAGAAAAGTGAAGGCATTCCAACTGGGAGTTGGCAAACTACTGCCCACGGACCACGTCTGGCCCATGGCCAAGTTGTGTATAAAGTTTCATATAAAGTTCTGGAAATCTAAGTTCTTTAATTTAATTTTTTTTTAAAATAGGCTCCACACCTGGCATGGGGCTTGAACTCAGAACCCTGAGATTAAGAGTCGCAAGCCCTACTGACTGAGCCAGGCGCCCCGCAGTTCCTTAATTTAATTCACATTTTTTTTTTAAGACTTAGACTTTTCCCTTACATTAAACTTTAATTAATAAAACTTGCAAAAATTTTACATTATTGTTTAAACAGGTCTTAATATAGGATGCAACTAAGCTTATAAGAATTTTATAATAAAAATTTTTAAAACTTTTATCTTTGATGAAATGCCCCCTTTACCTGCAAAATTCTCAGACCCATGTATTTGAGTGTGTTTGTATTTTAAGCAAACTTGTGTGAGTTAATCTTGGAGCCCAATGTGGGGCTTGAACTCCTGACCCTGAGATCAAGACCTGAGCTGAGATCAAGAGTCGGACACTTCACCGACTGAGACACCTAGGTGCCCCTAAGCTTTTTTTTTTTTTAAATGATTGAATCATCCAAAATGGCATCAATAAGCAATAAGGCAAAAATTTTAAGTTTATGAGAGAAGTATAATTCAAAATTAAGTTTTTCATTCTAGTTATAATTTATACCTGGGGATATATAGTTAATAGCTATAAGATAAATATTGTTACATGTATATTTTTTACTTATATAGTTTAAAATTAATATTTGAGGGGTGCCTGGCTGGCTCAGTCGTTAAGCGTCTGCCTTCGGCTGAGGTCATGATCCCAGGGTCCTGGGATTGAGCCCCACATCAGGCTCCCTGCTCCGCTGGAAGCCTGCTTCTCCCTCCCCCACCCCCCCGTTTGTGTTCCTTCTTTCGCTGTGTCTCTTTCTGTCAAATAAATAAATAAAATCTTAAAAAAAATAAATAAAAAGTAAAATTAATATTTGATTAATTTTAAAGCTTCATGGTATGACTCAGAAAAAAAGCCAAAGTTTATATTTGAACCGTATATCTATAAATATTGACAAGTATTTTCAATGAGGTACATCTAGTTAAATTCAGTTTCAGATTAGTTTAAAAGCAAATGAGACTACTAAATAGTTGTAATTAATCACCATCTTATCATAAACTGTAGTTAAATGTATGTTTGAAGTATTCTGTTGTTAAATTTGTTCTTATAAAAATGAGAAAGTAGAATCAGAGAGTTGACTCAGAATTTTTAATTTGAAGCCTATTTCTCTTTCAGTTGGATTGATTTATCATTTGTGATTGAGTGTGCTTATTTTCTGAAAGAAGATAGCGATGCAGACAGAAGAAAATGTTTCCTAGATTTATTATTTTACTTGTCAACATTGGTTTTAGACAAAATAGCAAAGAAAAATAAAGTTTAAAAGACCAAATTTGAAAATTTACCAAGCTGTATCTCCAGATCTATTCTATGTCCTTACTTTAGTGTAAGAATGTTTTGATTATTCCAAAATATTTTTGAATAATTACAAATAATAATTCTGGTGCTTATTATTTATATAGATTAATTTACAAAACATTTTCATGTTGTTCTTTTCTTGCTGATTTCATCTTTCTTACCTCGAATTGTCTTTTGCCATCTCCAAGAGACTTGTTCATAGCTCTTCTCTGATTTCAGGGCCTTTTGTGCCGGCTGCTGTAATAGAAGCACTTACCACATTGTCGTGGTCTCTCCTCTCCTAAAGACTAGGAGCTCCTCAAAACTAAGACTGTCTCTTTTCATGATTGTTATATAATATCTTGAGCACTAGCTCACTGCCTGGCACATATTAAGTGCTTAATAAATATTTATCCAAACATTTATTAAATAAATACTACATATACATATATAATATTAAATATATATTAGATGAATATTATCTCATTAGATCTTTGTAACAACCCTGTAGATAGTCTGTTTATTATTATTACTGTTATTTATTGTTTACAGATGAGGAACCTAAGGCCTTTGGAGTTTTAGTAATACGCCAAAGGTCTCATAAGGTAATTTGTAGAGCTGGAATTTAAATGTGAGCTTTATGGTTCTAAAGCTTATATTCTATTTAGTGTAAAGCATTTTCTACCACTTTCCACTTTTAAAAAGTGGAAAAATTTAAAAAATAGACTTTTTTTATTTTTAATTTAGTTTTTTTATTTTTTTATTTTTAATTTAGTTTTCTGAAAAAGGTAAAACATCTGCATAGTTCAAAAATCAAAACAATCTTTTGATGGCTGATCGAGAACTCTTGCTTTCACTCCTGTCTCTCCCTTTGCTCTACCCTTTGCCTGCTACTTAATTTTTTCCACTTGTTTACCCAAAATATAGCTCACTGCATACACTGATGGGGACTTTGCTTTTCCAGTCTGTGTTAACACCACATGGAGAACCACAGAGAGAACTTCCTTTTCAAAAGTTGTCTTGCAGCTTTTTTATAGCTGCATATTTTTCTTTTATGGGAATGTACTTTATCTGTTCTACTGTCGATGTTTATATGGAATCTACTTTTCAAAGTGTTACTTTATGTAAAGTTTCAAGAATATACAAAAGTAGAGAGAATGGTAAAATGAACTGTACACATAGCCATCACTTCAAGATTTACCTCAGGTTGGGGCACCTGGGTGGCTCAGTCCGTTAAGCATCTGCCTTCGGCTCAGGTCACGATCCCAGGGTCCTGGGACCGAGCCCCGCATCGGGCTCCCTGCTCTGCCGGAAGCCTGCTTCTCCCTCTCCCATTCCCCCTGCTTGCGTCCCCTCTCTTAATGTGTCTGTCTCCGTCAGATAAATAAAATCTTAAAAAAAACAAAAAAGATTTACCTCAGGTCAATTGTGTTTTTTATCTGTTGCCCCCATCTACTCCCTATCCCTGTATCATTTTGAAGCAAATCCTAGATATCATATAACTACACTCATAAATATTTTAGTCAAATAGTATTATTTGGTAATAAAAGTTTTACTTTTCTACAGTAAAAATCTCTAGGAATAAAAAAGATCTGTTAACTTTCATGGGTTTCTAAAGATGCAGATGTAATGATGTTTCTCATAAGGGAAGAATGCTTCCCTTTTGTTTTCCAAAACCACTAATTTCATTATGTTTTATAAAAGAAGTATCCAAATGGAATAGTAGGTCATAATTTGGCACTTTGATTAGGCATTTCCATAGCACAGTTAACTATTCTTCCACTCTTCCTCCCTTCCATTAAACAGGTTGAGAAAGGGAATACACTGTCTTTTGTTTATTTTCCCTTTTAAATCAAAGCAGAAAGGAAGAAGTGTTTGGATGAATGATAAACTGCTGCTGATAAAGTACTCTATTCAATTTGACTAGCCTTTGATGCTAGCATTTCCTTGCTTGTTTTAACTACTTCTCTGTCAATCTGGTAGTTACGGATTCGAGACCTGGAAGGCGCTTTGCAGGTAGAAAAGGCCAGCCAAGCAGAAGCTGTTGCAGATTTGGAAATGATCAAGAATGAATTCAAAGAAGTTGAAAGTGCATATGAGCGAGAAAAGCATAACGCACAAGAGAGCTTTGCAAAACTGAGTTTGTAAGTGTTTTACTGTAAAATTCTTTATAAAGAATTTATGAAACTTACATAAATATGAATGTGTAGTATTTTAGATATAGCTCTCATTAATGTCTGTGCTAGATTGGGGATAAAGGATTTTATAAAACATAACTATACTTCTTTGTATAGGTAAATATGGAAATGCTTTTTTGGATTTTGAAGTATCATGGCTATTCTACCTAGTCTCTGAAATGCAGTTTTTACCCTAGAGAGTAAATATGTTAATGTATTTTGCATTTATTGATGTAATACAGTATCTTTAAAGATCTTGATTTCTAGGCCACCTAAAAAGGCCTGTGTGGAGATGGGTAATGTTTGAGATTTTCTCAAACTACAGAAATAATAGTAGTAGGGGCTAATACCACAGTGGTTAGTATACATTGTGGCTCATTTGCTTTCTAGCATTGCATAATTTCATTCAATTTATAGAACACCCCATGAGGTAGCTGCTCCTTTAATCCCTGTTTTACAGATGTGAAAATTGAGGCTTAATGGGGACACACAACTAGTAAGTGGTAGTCAGGGTCTTTTTGACTCCTACTGATTTTAACCTTTTTCAGTTCAAAAGCCTTTCATCTGGAATATTCTGTGGGATGCTTTAAGAAGTTTATAATCCTTTAATATGTTTCCAAAAAACTTTATAGTAGATATTTTAAACCATTTTGCCTGGTAGGGTGAAATGCATACCACCATTGGTACATGACATGATTAATAGGTTAGTGCATTAGAGTTAATGTATTTATTTTTAATGTTAGTTTGCATATGACAAATAGATAATGGTTTTCCATTTACAACAATAATATAAAGATTTCTCTTAAAATACTTCATTTAACTTAAGAAATGAATTAAAGTATTATTAAATAGTAGTGATTATTATGGGTGTGGCAAAATCATAAAGATGGCACTTGAAAGACTGACTTGAAAGATTGGTGTTGAAAATAGGCTCAAAATGGATGAAAGACCTAAATGTGAGATAAGAATCCATCAAAATCCTAGAGGGGAACACAGGCAGCACCTCTTCAGCCTCAGCTACAGCAACTTCTGACTAGACATGTCTCCAAAGGCAAGGGAAACAGAGGCAAAAATGAACCATATGGACTTCATCAAGATAAAAAACTTTTGCACAGCGAAGGAAATAGTCCAACAAAACCAAAAGACAACCGACAGAATGGGAGAAGATACTTGCAAATGTCTAATCAGATAAAGGGCTAGTATCCAAAATCTATAGAGAACTTATCAAACTTAACAACCAAAGAACAAATAATCCAGTCAAGAAATGGGCAGAAGACATAAACAGACATTTCTGCAAAGAAGACATCCAAATGGCCAACAGACACATGAAAAAGGATTCAACATCACTTGGCATCAGGGAAATACAGATCAAAACCACAGTGAGATACTACCTCACACCATTCAGAATGGCTAAAATTAACAAGTCAAGAAATGACAGACGTTGGCAAGGATGTGGAGAAAGGGGAACCCTCCTACACTGCGGGTGGGAATGCAAGCTGGTGCAGCCACTCTGGAAAACAGTATGGAGGTTCCTCAAAAAGTTGAAAATAGAGCTACTCTATGGTCCACAATTGCACTACTGGGTATTTACCCCAAAGATACACATATAATGATTTTTTTTTTTTTTCTGATAAGGCCATGTTTTAATTGCCTATGACATGGATACATCACATAATGGCTCAAAATGTAAGATTAAAGAAAAACGGATGAAAATGAGTTTGTGAATCCTTAATTTTAAGTAAGCTTCTGGCAACAACAAAACAAAACAAAACAAAAAAACCCCAAAAAGCCAGGGGTTAGAATCATTTCAAAATTGTGTCTTCAAAACTAGCACCTTTCACCATCTGCTTTTATTCATTTTGCTGTGATACAACTAAAAAGGCCCGTAAATACTCCCCTGGGTCTCAAGTAACATGTTTATAGCAGCAATGTCCACAGTAGCCAAACTGTGGAAAGAGCCCACATGTCCATCGACAGATGAATGGACGAAGAAGATGTGGTGTATATATATGTACGATGGAATACTATTCAGCCATCAAAAGATTGGAATCTTGCCGTTCGCAACAACATGGATGGAACTAGAGGGTATTTTGCTAAGCAAAATAAGGCAATCAGAGAAAGACAATTATCATATGATCTCACTGATATATAGAATTTAAGAAACAAAACAGAGGATCATAGGGGAAGAGAGGGAAAAAGAAAACGACAAAACCAGAGAGGGAGACAAATCATAAGAGACTCTTAATCATAGGAAACAAACTGAGGGTTGCTGGAGTGGAGGGAGGTGGGGGGATGGGGTAACTGGGAGATGAACATTAAGGAGGGCAGGTGATGTAATGAGCACTGGTTGTTATGTAAAACTGATGAATCACTGAATTCTACCTCTGAAACTAATAATATATTATATGTTAGTTAATTGAATTTAAATAAAAAAAGACTGATGTTGAAAAATTTAAAATTCTCTGAGATTACTTTTAGTAGTAGTGCTTATAATATTTTAAACCAGTAATTCTTTTTTTTTAGTAAAGATTTTATTTATTTGAGAGAGACAGAGAGCATGAGCACAAGCAGGGAGAGGGGCAGAGGGAGAGGGAGAAGCAGACTACCCGCTGAGCAGGGAACTGGACGCCAGGCTTGATCCCAGGACTCTGAGATCATGACCTGAGGCAAACTCAGATGCTTAACCGACTGAACCACCCAGGCGCCCCTAAACCAGTAATTCTGAACTGAATTTTTTTGCTTCCTCTGGGATGACTTAGATGACATTCTGTGAATGTTATTCTTAAGACTTATCCTCTTTACTTCCTTTGAACCATTGTTTGAATCTGTCCATTTATATATAAATATGTTTGAAGGGACTTTACATAGAATATAGTGCAGGCTTCTTTACTGTTGCTTTGAGGTGATGATTGGTACCTACAAGTGAAACTGTTAGAAGTCAGACTGTACTCCCAACAATTAAAGCTTTCAATAATGGAATAATAGGCTTCTTTGGGGAACCTAGTGAATCTCCTGCCTTGGGAAGTTCAGAACAGAAGGTGGCTGATTCTTTGTCATGGATGTTGAAGAAGAGAGTGCTGCAAAAGTTGGACTAGAGGAATTTTAAAGGACCTGCTAACAATTAAGCTTAAGATTTGTTTTTCTAAATAAACTCTACCTACAACGTGGGGCTCGAACTCATGACCCCAAATCAAAATTGCATGCTTTACTGACTGAGCCAGCTAGAAGCCCCAAGCTCCAAGATTTTAACCTGTATGCTTTTCTTTCTTCCTTTTTTTTAAATTTAAATTCTAGTTAGTTGACATACAGTTCAATACTGGTTCAGGAGTGGAGTTCAGTGATTCATCATTTACATATAACACCCAGTGCTCATCACAACAAGTGGCCTCTTTATTTTATTTATTTATTTTTTTTATTTTTAAAGATTTTATTTATTTATTTGAGAGAGAGAATGAGAGAGAGAGAACAGAGAGGGAAGAGGGTCAGAGGGAGAAGCAGACTCCCTGCTGAGCAGGGAGCCCGATGTGGGACTCGATCCCCGGACTCCAGGATCATGACCTGAGCCAAAGGCAGTCGCTTAACCAACTGAGCCACCCAGGCGTCCACAAGTGGCCTCTTTAATACCCATCACCTGTCTATCCCATCCAACCTATGTACTTTTCTAATCAGACCCCAAAGCAAATTTTTCCCTTAAATTTGTTTTGCTATTATTTGTGTTTTGGTGCTTGAAAAATTTTATGCATATTTTGTATTCCAATAAGTATCAACTAACAATTCTAAATATTAGTTACATATTCCAGCTAAGCATCAGCTAACAATCCTAAATACTTCAACATAACATCCCTTATCTGTTCTTTATCCCTATATAACTGTGCTATAATAATAAAGTTAATAATAAACAATAAAAATTAAATAATAATTAAAACCCACTATTCATCACTGCAACTCAGTTCCTATGACTTCTCTTCCCCATCACATCTTCCTTTTCTCTTTATATACTGTGACCACTACTTCTGTTCCAATGATGTGTGGTATTAGAAGGAATGATATGACATGAGGGGTGATTGGTTCAGTTATTTCATTTTCTATTTGTGTTTCTGACTTTCCTTCAGAATCTTCCTTAAAAAACATTTTAAAATGTTTTAGAGTCACAAACTCTCAAATATTAACTCTAAGGTTTGGATAATGTGTTCCAAAAGAAACTTGGTTGATTTTAGGCCTTTAGGCCTTTAAGGTAAATGATATCTTTAATTTACAATTCTGAGAGCAGGAAGTTTTAGGGTAGGGTTGTTTTTTGTTTTAAATATTTTACTTATTTATTTGAGATAGAGAAAGAGAGAGAGTACAAGCAGGGGGAGCGGCAGGCAGAGGGAGAAGCAGGCTCCCCACTGAGCAGCGAGCCCAATGTGGGACTCGATCCCAGGACCCCGGGATCATGACCGGAGCTGAAGGCAGACACTTAACAAACTGAGCCACCCAGGTGCCCCCTGATTTTTTTTTTTAAAGATTTAATTAATTTATTTATTTGAGAGAGAGAGAGAGAGAGAAAGAGAAAGAGTGAATGGGAGGGAGAGGGAGAGAGAATCTGAAGCAGTCTCCACGCTGAGCACAGAGCCCAGTGCTGGACTTGATCCCACTGCCATGAGATTATGACCTGAGCTGAAACCAAGAATTGGATGCTTAACCAACTGAGCCACCCAGGCACCCCTAGGACATTGTTTTACCTGTTGGATAGAACTAACTGAGCAACTGGTAATAATGATGTTATAGAGAAAATGCTGCCTGAACTTTGCCTGTGGTTAAGGTTCTTAAGCTTGTTTTTTCCCCGGGTGGATCTAGGTCAGGAGAAAAAAGCTATGTGTGTAGTTTGGATTTATAATTTTGGTCAACAGTTTCATAACAGTGAACTTTCCTGCATAAAATTATTTTAGATGGAGTATATATATGTATACATATGTTTTAGATGTATACATATATTTTATAAATATAAATATATTTATATATATTTTACATATATATATTCTAAAGAGCTCAGCTAAGAATTTTTTAAATTTTATTTTATTATGTTATGTTAATCACCATACATTATATCATGAGTTTTTGATGTGGTCCATGATACATTGTTTGCGTATAACAGCCAATGCTCCATTCAATATGTGCCCTCCTTAATACCCATCACCAGGCTAACCCATCCCCCCACCACCCTCCCCTCTAGAACCCTCAGTTTGTTTCTCAGAGTCCATAGTCTCTCATGGTTCATCTCCCCCTCCGATTTCCCCCCGCTTCATTTTTCCCTTCCTACTATCTTCTGTTTTTTTTTTTTTTTTAACATATAACGTATTACTTGTTTCAGAGGTACAGATCTGTGATTCAACAGTCTTACACAATTCACAGCGCTCGCCATAGCACATACCCTCCCCAATGTCTATCACCCAGCCACCCCCATCCCTCCCATCCCCCACCACTCCAGCAACCCTCAGTTTGTTTCCTGAGATTAAGAATTCCTCATATTAGTGAGATCATATGATACATGTCTTTCTCTGATTGACTTATTTCACTTTCAGCTAAGAATTTGATAACAGTAACAGGCTATTTTAACAAATATGTATCTTATATATAAAATTTTTGATAGGATATATATCTGTTCTGTATTTCTGTAATCAAATTTTCTTAGTTATAAATCTTTTTTTTGCATCTCAAAGTTACAGTATGAAACTAAAGCTTTTCAATAATCTTTTTATTTTAGTTTTCTGTATGCCAGGTGTTCATTAGCTGTGGTAAATGATTGCTGGGCATTTAAAGTTACTCACTGGTAACTTTAAATCCAGTTTAAAATTAAATTAAAGTTAAAACAGCACTAGTCAAAGATACGATACTGAATGGACTGAATCTTAATTTATTTATTTCATTACACTCGATATTTAGGAACTTCTTTATTTTTCTAAATATATCATCCAGGGCGCCTGGGTGGCTCAGTTGGTTAAGCAACTGCCTTTGGCTCAGGTCATGATCCTGGAGTCCCTGGATCGAGTCCCGCATCAGGCTCCCTGCTCGGCAGGGAGTCTGCTTCTCCCTCCGACCCTCCCCCCTCTCATGTGCTCTCTCTCTCTCAAATAAATAAATAAAATCTTTAAAAAAATATATCATCTAAACGTATAAAAATAATAAAAGTATTATAATTTATTAGCAGTATTATTGTGTATATTCTGGATAGAAGACCAAAGATGGTTATTTGTTAAAGTAGCCTGTGGTGAAGTTCTTAGTTGAGCTCTTTTAGAAAAATAATAGAATGGGAATCCAGTAGGAAAGAAGGCATCTTAACTACAGGTTTCCTTCCTCTGCCTTCGTTTTCTTACTTAAATCCTCCACCTGCCAAGTCCTGGCGCTTCTCCATTGGAATTCAGAGTCAGGGCTCCCTTTAATCTTCATTATACTCCCAGCAGACTCCTTGCCCTTGGTGGGGCTTTGCCAGAAGCCTAGGAGCTGATGACTTCCAGGGTTGTGTGTGACATTGCTGACAGGGAGGAGTGTCCCCCTATTTCAGTGGACCGAATTTGAACTTGAACCCAGCACCAAATGACAGAGGCATTTAATTTTATATTTGCTGAGTGGTAATAATTTTTAATTAAAATTGTGACTTTATCAAATTAGCTTGTACATAGTCTAAAAAATAAAATAGCCCTGCAAGGTCAACAGTTTCTTTCCCCTTGCTCTCTACTACCTGTTTCCACTCCCTTGAGGCAACTGCTTTTAATTCTTACTGCTGTTTCTTCTGATGTTTAACTTCCTGTTTCTGAATAACATGCATATCCTGCCATGTTTTCAATTTCCACTGTTAGATATTATCTGTCCCCCCCGCCCCCCCCGCCGCTTACTTATTATCTCTATTGTATCCTTCTCCCACATGGCACAACTTATTCCTCCCCTCCCCCCTCCTTTCTTTGGGATTCTATTTTGGGATATTTTTTCTATAACTTATTTTTCTTGGCAAGTCATCTTTATTTTTCTTCATAGCACAGTTTATTATATTCTTTGTTGTTTATTGTCTTTCCTCTTATGTGGACAGGAACTTTGTTTTGTGCATCGCTCTCTCCCAATGCCTAGAATAGTGCCTGGCACATAAGAGCTGGTAAATAAAGATTTGCTGAATTATCAAATGAACGAATAGTTAGTAATTGCCTCATTTTATTTTATTTTATTATTTATTTATTTATTTTTAGAGAGGGAGAAGGAGGGAGGGGAGAGGGGCAGAGGGAGAGGGAGAGAGAGACTCTTAAGCAGGCTCCACACCCAGCACAGAGCTGGACATGGGGCTCAATCTCACAACCCTGAGATCATGACCTGATCCAAAATCAGGAGTTAGATGCTTAACCAACTGAGCCACCCAGGTACCCCAGTAATTGCCTCATTTTAAATTGGATTAGTTTATATGCACCAATCACTCAGTTACTCTTAAACTCTCTTAACAGGACTGAACAATCCCTCATTATGTTCCTATACCTCAGCATTCTATCATTTTAAGTTTCTTGTAGGAGACATCCATCCTGGACTCTTCCCTCTATCTTCTCCTTCCTGGACGAATTGTTTTTTAGGCTCCCTGCCACTGTCATCCCTAGGACTTCCCATCACCATCTTCCTTGGGATGCCCTCTGCTTCTCTTCTATATTGGGTCTCTTGTTGCTGGTCTCATGCCTTCCTCCCTGTTTGATTTACTCCCTTCTAGGGCAGCTTCTTGAGAAATTCTGCATCAGATGAAAAATTTTGAAATTTGCATTCTGAAAATGTCTTTATTTAATCTTTTCTCTTTTTTCCTAGTTCCCTTGGGTATTCATTAAGTTCTAGTGTCAAGAGGTCTAAAGTTGTTTGATTCCTGATCTTTTGCATGTGGTCCATGTTTTCCACTGGAAACTTGTACAGAGTGGTCACCAAGTCTGAAAACATGGGGAAATATCTAGAAATGGTTTACTGATCTTACATCATAACACATGACAAAGTAATAGTGTATATATATTTTCATACTCTTTGGATACTAAGATTTTCTCTATGTTCCCAGTGTTCTGAAATTTCATGATGATGGGCCTTGCATGGATTGGTTTTTTTTCATTCATGTTGGCCCACTCATACAGCTCCTTCAATTTTAAAGACTCAAGTAATTCATTTCTAGGAAATTCTCTTATATTTATTACTTTGTTGATTTCTTTTCTTCTGTTTTCTTTACCTTCTCTTTTTTTGGAATTTCTATTATTTATATGTTGGGATTACTGAATGTATTTGTTATCTTTTCTCTACTTCAATCCATTTTTATTATTTAGTTCTACTCTCTGGGAAGTATATATATTTAAGTACTCTACTTTGGAATATCCTTGATCCAAAGGAGAATATACAAAACAGTTGGCACTAGAATTGTCTGTGTTCCATCCTAGAGAAAGGAATGTTGACTTTTGAGAGTAAGATCATGTGCCATTCAAGAATTAGCTCTTTATTTGATTATAGCCAGAAGTAGTGGTAGATTTGGTTATTGCATCACTTTATCTCCTGCATTACAGCTTCAAAATCATAGGAAACAGGTCTACTATGCTCATCAGGAAGAGCTGAGATTAAAAATAGTAACAGCCCTTTAATTTGAATTAAAATTACCCATTGGTGGATTATCTACAACAAATTTTAAACTGAAATACTTCTAAGCTGCCTTTCATCAGATGTCCGTACAAGAATGTAAATACAGTTTAATTCCAGCCTGAGCAAAATTTAAATAGGAAGGCAAATCTTTTGAAAAGGATTTCATGTGGCAGGGGATGGGGGAAGCTAAGATGTTGGATTAGCAGGAGGACCTTAGGCTTGCCTGGTCCCTCAAACGCAGCTAGATAAATGTCAAATCATTCTGAATACTCAAGAAATTGATCTGAAGACTGACAGAACAAACTGCACAACTGGAGGGAAAGAAGAGGCCACTTCGTGGAAGGTAGGAAGTGCGGGGATGTGGTTTGGGGGAGAAATGGATTGCGGATGCTGTGGAGGGGAAGGAGCCCTGGTCATGGAGAAAGGTGAGTGAGAGAAGAGTGTGCAGGGAAATGCACAAGGAGAATACTTCTCCAAAGCCATTACCTGGGAAAATGAGGGGGGCTGAGTTTTTGCAACCAGTGGGACTCAAAGACTGGAGTTTTAGAGGTCCACAGTGTGGCTGGTGTGGAGCCCTGAGGGTGCTACAGTGCTCCTGTGGAGAAGGCAGCCAGGTAACCTAGGGGCAGACGGTGTGATCTGAGGATTGCCTGAGACGCACGGGGAGAGAAGGTTTCCCCTTCTTGGAGCACATCTAAAGAGGTGACATCGCCTTTCTGGGGATGAAAGTGCCAGTGGCTGCCGTTTTTCTCCCCTGCTCCTCAGCATAGGTGCAGAGACACCTGCTGAGGGCGGCTAACCTGTACACTGGCTCGTTAGTGTGTGTTCTCTGCTCCTGTGCTCTGGTGTGACTGTTCTTCTGGGTCAAACCTACAACAATCCCAGCACAGCAAGACCCTCCCCCAGAAGACCAGTGCAGGTCCCTGCCAGGGTCCTTAAAGTTTGGAATTTTAAAATTCAGCCAGCTTGGCAGTGATAGAACCCATAGTGCACTGCACTGCTCCAGGTGGGCGAGCAACCTGGACACAGACAGTGTGAGCCCCACTGGTTGCAAAAACTCAGTTCAACAAGTACAAAAAGATTGAGATCATATCATTCATGCATATTTTCCAACCACAACACTATGAAACTTGAAGTGATCCACAAGAAAAAAAGACCACATTTGTGGTCTAGAAAGACCACAAATACATGAAGGTTAAAGGAGATCCTACTAAAGAATGGATGGGTCAACCAGGAAATTAAAGAAAAAATTAAAAAAAAAACATGGAAGCAAATGAAAATGAAAACACAGTGGTCCAAAACCTTTGATGTAGCAAAAGTGGTCCTAGGAGGGAAGTATATAGCAATACATGCCAACTTCAAGAAGCAAGAAAAATCTCAAGCAACCTAACCTTATACTTAAAGAAGCTAGAAAAAGAACAACAAATGAAGCCTAAGGCCAGCAGAAGAAGGGAAATAATAAAGATTAGGGCAGAAATAAGTGATATAGAAATAAACAAACAAAC
This sequence comes from Callorhinus ursinus, assembly GCF_003265705.2. Classification (NCBI taxonomy): domain Eukaryota; kingdom Metazoa; phylum Chordata; class Mammalia; order Carnivora; family Otariidae; genus Callorhinus; species Callorhinus ursinus. Next base: position 18,021,648 of record NW_027397101.1, read on the forward strand.
AAAAAAAGCCCAGTAGAGCAGTTCAATGAAACCAGGAGCTGGTTCTTTGAAAAAATTAATAAAATGGATAAATCCATCACCAGACTTATCCAAAAGAAGAGAAAGGAACCAAATAAATAAAAGCACGAATGAGAGAGGAGAAATAATAACCAAAACCACAGAAATACAAACAATTATAAGAGAATATTATGAAAAAATTGTATGTCAATAAATTGGACAATTTGGAAGAAATGGATAAGTTCCTAGAAACATACAAACTACCAAAATTGAAATAGGGAGAAATAGAAAAATTGAACAGACATAACCAGCAAAGAAACTGAATCAGTAATCAAAAATCTTCCAACAAACAAAAGTCCAGGGCCAGATGACTTCGCAGGGGAATTCTACCAAACATTGAATGAAAACTTAAAACCTATTCTCAAACTATTTCAAAGAATAGAAATGGAAGGAAAACTTACAAACTCATTCTATGAGGTCAGCATTACGCTGATTCCAAAACCAGATAAAAGACTCCATTGAAAAGAGATCTACAGGCCAATATCCCTGATGAACATGGATGTAAAAATTCTCAAGAAAATACTAGCAGATAGAATCCAACACTAAATTAAAAGAATCATTCACCACGATCAAGTGGGATTTATTCCTAGGTTGTAACGGGGGTTCAATATTTGCAAGTCAATCAACGTGATACACCACATTAATAAGAGAAAGGATAAGACCCATATGATCTTCTCAATAGAGAAAAAACATTTGACAAAGTACAGCATCCATTCTTGAGAGAAGTCCTCAACAAAGTAGGGATAGAGGAAACATACCTCAACATAATAAAGACCATATACGAAAAACCCACGGCTAATATCATCCTCAGTGGGGAAAAACCGAGAGCTTTTCCTGTATGGTCAGGAACAAGATAGGTATGTACATTCTTATCACTGTTATTTAATCTAACCACTTCTTTCACTGGAAGTCCTAGCTTCAGCCTTCGGACAATAAAAAGAAATAAAAGGCATCCAAATTGGCAAGGAAGAAAGTCAAACATTCACTCTTTGCAGATAACATGATACTCTCTGTAGAAAACCTGAAAGACTCCACCAAAAAATTGCTAGAACTGATACACGAATTCAGTAAAGTCTCAGGATATAAAATCAACATTCAGAAATCTGTTGCATTTCTATACATGAATAATGAAGCAGCAGAAAGAAAAATCAAGAAATCGATCCCATTTACAATTATACCAAAAACCATAAGATACCTAGGAATAAACCTTATGAACTTTATAAACTGTAAAACACTTAAGACAGAAATCAAAGGTGACACAAAGAAATGGAAAAACATTCTGTTTCTCATGGATTTAAAGAACAAATATTGTTAAAATGTCTATCCTACCCAAAGAAATCTACACACTTAATATAATCCCTATCAAAATACCACCAGCATTTTTCACAGAGCTAGAACAAACAACCCTAAAATTTGTATGGAATCACAAAAGACCCCGAATAGTCAAAGAAATCTTGAAAAAGAAAAATAGACCTGGGGGCATCACAATTCTGGACATGAAGTTCTATTAAAAAGCTATAGGGATCAAGATAGTGTGGTACTGGCCCCAAAACAGACATAGATCAATGCAACAGAATAGAAAACCCAGAAACCCAGAAATAGAAAACCCACAACTGTATGGTCAACAAATTTTTGACAAAGCAGGAAAGAAAATCCAATGAAAAAAAGATAGTCTCTTCAACAAATGGTGTTGGGAAAACTGGATAGCAACATGAAAAAGAATAAAACTGGACCACATTCTTACACCATACACAAAAATAAATTAAAAATGGATGAAAGACTTAAAAGTGAGACAGGAAAGCATCAAAATCCTAGAGGAGAACATAGTCAGTAACCTCTTTGACATCATCTGTAGCAACTTCTTTTTCTTTTTTTAAAAAAAAAAGATTATTTATTTGAGAGAGAGCGAGAGCAAGCCCCTCCATGCATGAATGGGAGGGGCAGAGGGAGAGGGAGAGAGAATCTCAAGCGGACTCTGTGCTGAGCACAGAACTGGATGTGGGGCTCGATCTCACAACCCTGAGATCACGATCTGAGCTGAAACCAAGAGTCAGATGCTCAACCTACTGTGCCACCCAGGTGCTCCATATGATTTCATTTATATGTAGAATTTAAGAAACAAAACAGATGAACGTAGGGGGAAAAAAGAGAGGGAGACAAACCATAAGAGACTCTTAACCATAGAGAACAAACTGAGGGTTCCTGGTGGGAGGGGGAGGTGGGCAGGGGAATGGGTTAAATGGGTGATGGGCATTAAGGAGAGCACTTGTTGTGATGAGGACTGGGTGTTGTATGGAAGTGATGAATCACTAAATTCTACACCTGAAACTAATATTACACAGTATGTTAACTAAGTGGAATTTAAATAAAAACTTGGAAAAAAACCCAAAAAGTAAAGAATTTCATGTGTTTTCACAGTGAATGTGAATGATTTTTGATGATTCTTTCTTTTGGATTTTCCATTCTCCATCACATTAGTTCCACTTGCATGGACATTCAGGAATAAAACATTTGTTCCGTTTCTAATGTTATAGTTTAATTTGAAAATTGTTTGATAGAAACTGTTTTCTGTCTTGAACTATGGTGGGTGGGTTTTGTTCATCAAAAATAATGGTGAGACCAAATCAACACTAACCAAATCGATTTTGTTTATAACCTTGGGCGTAGTAAAATATCTGCTAATGAAAGGGGTGAGGTATTATTCCTTTAAAGTCTTCCATTTAAGACTATGCAATCCTTTTTGTTTGAAAAAAATGAGAGGTGGCCTTTGGCACAAAAACATGATAGATAATACATCTGCCAGTTACGTTAAAGCATTATAATAGGACTTATAAAACCATATTTGAAAAATCTGCTCTAACACTTTTTTTTAGATTAGAAAGAGAGTATGTCTCCAAAAACAAGAAACTAAATGAAGAGATCGAGGAACAGAAGAAAGTAATTATAGACCTTTCAAAGAGACTCCAGTATAATGAAAAAAGTTGCAGTGAATTACAGGAAGAACTTGTAATGGTAAGGATAAAAAAGAAAACCCTATGGCAATTACTTTATTGGGTCAAATTTGATGTTTAACAGGTTCCTCCCCCCACTACATGCCATGAGATAATAGCATGAAAGTAATTTTAGTGCCATTGATACAAAATTTCAAAACCAGAGATACTGATTACAACAAAGATGTATCTCATAAAACCTCTCTTCTTTAGAAAAATGGGGAAAACTAATTGAATTAGTGAAAACGGAATTATAGACTATTTTAGAATTTATTCAGGGGTTTTCCTTCCTTCCTTCCTTCCTTCCTTCCTTCCTCTTGCTTTCTTGCTTTCTTTCTTTCTTTCTTTCTCTTTCTTGGTGCATTGTTACCTAGGTGAGAGAGGGATCAGGGTTTATAATCAATAGATCTAATGATTTCAAAGACTCCCTTTTGTAGTCATTTTGTACCTGATCATTTTGTTTCCATTCTCCAATAATCCAGCTTTCACACCATCACCACATTTGTCTTCCTGAGATATTGATCTGATCTTGTCATCCTCACTTTATTAAACAACCATCAATGTCTCCTTGTTGTTTTCAGAATGAAGTTCAGCTTCTTGCCGTATAATCTAAGGCCCCTTTCTTTGTGGCTTCATGTTAATTCTTCCAGCTTCTTCTGTGTCTACTGTCCTCTCTCTTGCTTCAGCCCCTTAGTACCCCCTTAGGGTACTCTTGGCTTCCTAAACACATTGTATATTTTCGTATCTTCTTGCTTTCGTTCAGGCTGTTCATTTTTTTGACCCACATGGACTGAACTGCTCCTTTTCTTTTGTTCCATTAGTAAACTCTTATGTATCCTATAATGCCCTGCTCTGACAGCTTGCAATCTGCGAAGCCTTCCATGATTCCCTCTTTCCCCACTCTCCCATCCTCCTAGTCAGAATTTTGCCTTTTCCCAACTTTGTGTTTCTTTTAAAAAATTTTTTTTAAGGTTTTATTTATTTATTTGTGAGCAGAGAGAGAGAGAGCACAACTGGGGGAGAGGGGCAGAGGGAGAGGGAGAAGCAAACACCCCACTGAGCAGGGAGCCTGACATGGGGCTCAGTCCCAGGACCTGAGCCAAAGGCAGACACCTAACTGATTGAGCCACCCATTCGCCCCCCAATTTTGTGTTTCTTTCATACTTAGCATCTTCATCATAGTTTAGCATAACATTCACCCAAATCTGATGTGTATTATCTCTCCCAAGAGATTGTGAATGCATTGAGGTTAATGTGATTCATTGTACATACAAAGATTCCATTATAGTGCTTGCCCCCATAAACATTCATTGGATGCATGTATTTGGTTGATGCAGCACACTGCTATTCTGCAGTTTGCTGGGAATCCCAAGAGGGAGGGCATGGCATCTAGAGTAACACCCCGTGTCTTCTTTGTCTTATCCCCACATGAATCCCTTCTGTAGAGACTTGGCTACTTCACTTTCAACTCTTAGTGATATCAGTTATTGAAGAAAACGAATATTTTTTCTCCCGTCAAAAAAAGATGGACACTCCGGGTTATACTAGGAAGTGGTGGCCAAATCACTGCTGCCCAGATGGAAAGGTTGTGATGGGTTACAAATTAAACTCTATCCCTTTCAAATGATCTAATGTTATATGTAGTCTTCATCCAACCCAAGATACTCAATGTGTTCTGATTCAGGGACTGATATTGTTCACTGTTGGTTCCATTTGTAGTTTGAGTACTTTGGATGTGGAGTTTTAGGAGGTTTGGGGTCTCTGTTCATTGCCTGTCCACTCTTAGGTGCTACCTAAATTTTACGGGCTATCCTACCTCTTGACTCCTGGCTCAGGAGGTGAATCAGTGGTGGAGAAAAACATGTCAGAGCCATTGAGCTGAGTCACAAATTTGGTCTTCTTGCTTATAGACCTGTATTTGGAAAGTTAGCCAGAGTTATAACTAAGAATGCCACAGGGGAGACAGTCACCAATATAGGTTGCATGAATTCATCCTAATTTGGCCTTCTAGCATTCCAGTGACTAGATACAAATAAAAGAAGATTGGCTTAATTCACCATGGAGGGTACTGTGCTTGGTGATGAAAAAATTTCACTTGGTGCTAATAGGTTTTTCTTTTTCAACTTTTACGATTTGGCACCTTGGTCTGAAATAAGGCAAGTTGCAGCTCATGGGCAACCTCTGTTGGCTTGTTTGAGCCTCATCCTATGAAGCACTATTGTTCTGATCATAGTGTGAAAGATTGAAGACTAATTGTTTCTGCAAAACTTGATGGATGTTGCAGAACCGTGAATAATAGTTCCTTGCTGAAGAGCTGATGATTCAGGTTGCACCTAAGTTGTTCTACAGTTTTATATGCTTTAACCTAACTATACTTTCCTATTTTTCATGTCTCTTAAATCCATAGCTTTATGTCATATTTTCCTCCATCTTTGTTTCTTTGCTCCTCTTTTTTCCCCCCATTCCTTATAATGAGCTTTCTAACTTGTTCTGTTTTCTGATTAGAACTGTTGTTCTCTATCACTTTACCTGGCCATAATATGAAATCTAAGAATTATTTAATGAAATTTTATTTAATGAAAATCCTGTTACTTGACATAGTAAGTACAGTGTTTTTCTTTTTTATAAAAAATTCATCTAGCACTTTTCCTAAATATTTTTTTTGTACATGTCCTTTATTTTATTTTTTTTTCCAATAGATTAGTGGCTTTGGGGTGGGGGGAAAGTTTTTCGAAAATTTTTCTCAAAAGAGAAATCTGTCAAATTAAAAATTTGGAACCATAAAAAAATCGAGTTTTTCTAATTTTGTATCCTTAAAGCTGGCTATTATTATATTTGCTTTGAATTCATAATTGGTTTTGACTGAAGAGAAAATGACTTAATAGGAAGCTTTTACCTTTTGCTTTTGGAAATGAAACTGTTTTAATGACATCTCACGATCCCATGTACTTCAGTGTGTCTTTCCCACACTTATATTTCTTTTGAACATAATGGTTTAAGCATTTTATAGAATATAGATGGGAAGCATAAATTACCTATGGATAATTTTTCTCTCCCTTTGAGGTAACAGCTTGTTTTCCAGTCTAGGTCATGTTCATGGTCATTACTCAAGTTTTAGTCTTTATTTTCTCTGTTGCATTGCAAGAGAAAATTAAAGCCACTTTCCTCTCTAGGTTTACTAGTGAGATCAAGGGGTTATTAATAATTTGCAAAGACTTTAGGAAGTTTTGAGACTTAAAAATAATAGTTGTATAACTTAGTATAACTAAGTGTGCGACTAAGCTTTTTAGAGCTGGGAGGGGGTCAGGATACATGAGGTGTTAATAAACCAGTTGGAAAGTGATACCTCCCCTGTTTTGGGAGATATAATACAAATATAGAACATAATTTTGGAAAGGTCCAAACTGAGTATGTTGAGTCCCTTGTTTGTATTTAAAAAATATAAACCCAGACTGCTTTTTAAAATTTTATTATATTTTTTTGTGTGTGTGTGTCTGATCTTACAGACAACCTGTAAAATTTTTTAAATTTAATTTTGTTATGTTATGTTAATCACCATACATTACATCATTAGTTTTTGATGCAGTGTTCCATGATTCATTGTTTGCGTATAACACCCAGTGCTCCATTCAGTACGTGCCCTCCTTAATACCCATCACCAGGCTAACCCATCCCCCCACCCCCTCCCCTCTAGAACCCTCAGTTTGTTTCTCAGAGTCCATAGTCTCTCATGGTTCATCTTCCCCTCCGATTTCCCCCCCTTCATTTTATTATATTTTAAAGATTTTATTTATTTGAGAGAGAGAGGGGGAGGGAGGGAGAGAGCACAAGCATTGGGGTGGAGCAGAGGGAGAGGGAGAAGCGGGGGCTTGATCCCAGGACCCCAAGTTCATGACCTGAGCCGAAGGCAGACACAGCCAACTGAACCACCCAGGTGCCCCCAGATGACTTTAATTTTACTATTATATTAATGAAAAATCTCCTATTCAATGTATGGGTTTGAAAGATATGATTGGTAAATGAATGGCATGTTGTTATTATATTTAAATCCATAGAATTAATAGAATTTAAATAGAGGACATCTAAAGATTTAACAAAATTAGTTTTGTGTTCTGTTATACACTATCGAATTTGACTTTAAAAAGTTTTGATTAAAATTGAACTATTAATTTCATAATCTATGAATTTAATAATGATTTAATCAACTACTAAATAAAACTGACTTTCTAATTTAAGTTGCTTAGTGATTATGCTTATTAAAGTCCATCAGAGGCTCAACATATCCAGTTGGGTCTTTTAGTCATTACTGTGAGTATTTATATTTGCTTCTCTCGAAGCAGGGGAGCTATCATTTTAAAATTGGTATTATTAGGATTTGCTTTGTGCTTTCTACAATGAAATTTTTTTAAGTCCATCATTTCTTGAGATTTGTTTTTCTGCCACTCAGTAATATTTAGTTACAGCTCTAGGAGAGACCATATATTGAAAAGGGAATTCTAGTTCTCATGAGGTTTTGTTCAAAGAATATTTTATTCTCTAAAGAACTTGTGATTGAAAATGGTCAAGTGTATGTTTTTTCCCTATACTTTGGGGATTTAACTGATTATATAATACAATGATTGCTAGCATTAGATAAGATTTTGGAAAGCACTTTGATTGCTATACTTTGTGGTAAAGTTAATGTTTCTTGATAATATTTTTGCTTCAAATGATTTAGATTTGCTTTAGAATGACATGTCTCTGATTTTGCGGGAGGTATTCAAAACTTAGAGGCTAATAAATATTCTATTCTTATTTTTTACTAAAAAATAGTTGATTCCTCCAGAATAGGAGTAGTATTTGTATATGAACATTATTTTTGCTAATATAAAAATCACTTTCTGTCTTTCTTAGTGGCCCTTAAAAATTTATAACTATTAAATAGTACTCACCAAGTGTGTATATGTGTATCTGTGTGTTTAAACGTTCATTATATGGCTGGCTTTCTAAATTTATAATGTGGGCATAAAGCTTTTTTAGTAAGCTTTTTGAAATTTATGTTTTCCTCTTTTTTTGAAATTTATTCTTATATAAATTATTAAGTTTTGAATATTCGATCTCATCTTTGACCTGGAAAAAAATAAAATGTGTGTGTGTGTGAGAGAGAGAGAGACAGAGACAGAGAGAGAAATAGAGAAAGAGATGTTTATCTGTCAACGTCCATATTCAGACTGGAGAGTAGCATCTATAGAAAAATAAACTCATTGTAAAGCCACATAAGGGAGGATGGCATTTCATCTTACGATATAAGCAGTTGGGACTGCAGAATACTGACATCCATGGAAGGAGCATAGGCAAGCAAAACAAGGAGGGAAAGAAATAGTAAACTTTTATGAAGAAGTAAGAGATATTAGTTATCGTTAATAGGATTGAGGGAAAGCTGCAGTTAGGAATGACCATGAAAGCTGACCAGATCAAATGCAGTTCAGCTGAGCAGACTCCTTGTGTCCTACAAATGCACTGAGTATGTAATGGCTTTTAGGTGCAAGTGCAAGATATGATGAAAAGGTGAGACCAAGTATGTGATGCTGATTATAGGTTCGGATGCTCCCCCATTTTTACTCAGAATTCCTTCATCATGGCTTAAAATATATTTGAATCAAAGATTTTAAAGCTTACTTGAGTTAAAAAATGTTCAGAAATTATAAGGATTATGTATCGCTGCTACAAAAGTTCAACCTATGTTTAAAGTGCAAATTTCATTTAAAAAACTTACTGATTAAATGAAAGTATTTATTTTTTTACTTATTTGTTTTTTCTACTCTTTTTAACCTTATTAACAGTGTCCCTTAACTAATTTAACTGTTATTTAGGGCTTGAGTCAACTTTTTCCACTGCAGATGAGCAGCGCCCATTTGCCAATTTCTAGATAGAAATATTTACATAATCTTTTTATATATTTCTTCAAGAGCTGGCTTTAGAAATTTTTATTTACATGCATACCCATTTGTGATATTCATGTGTAACCATGAATAAACCATGAGTAAAAAAGTGAGGGATGTGTCTTTGTAGGGTCAAAGAAGGATATGAAAGAAACAAAGAGAATGACACATTAGATTAAGCCAGAAACTCATTCACTGTAGCAGTGTGTGAGATATGGTACACCAGGGTGGAAATATAATGTAGGGCTTTGTCATCTCATTGTGCTTTCTGGTTGAAGGTATTTTATAAACAAGCTTGACTCCTCTTAAAATACATTAAGATCTGTCAGTCACACATTTTTCTGTACTTTCTTTGAATATTTTTATATTTTTAGTCTCCTGTCTACACTGGTTGTAGATTCATTATGACATCTAAAGTAGTCCTGGGTTCATGGCGAGTAATCAATAAATGTTAATCTAAACATCATCTGGTTACCCAACAGAGCATAAAGAGGCTTTTATTGCTAGGGTAACAAACTCTCCATGTGGATTATGTCCAAGGCAAAAAGAAGTGGGTCCTTTTATCCTACAGGTTTTTTTGAAAGATTTATTTATTTATTTTTATTTGGTGGGGGGAGAGAGAGAGAGAGAGAGAGAGGAGAGAGGGGGGGGGGGGGAGAGGGGGGGAGAGAGAGAGAGAGAGAGAGAGAGAGAGAAGAGAGAGAGAGAGAGAGAGAGAGAATCTCTAGCAGACTCCCTGCTGAACGCAGAGCCCAACTTGGGGCTCCGGGGGTTCAACTCCAAGACCCTGAGATCATGACCTGAGCCAAAATCAAAAGTTGGTTGCTTAACCAATTGAGCCAGCCAGGCGCCCCTTGTCCTATAGTTTTGCCTTTTAAACTTCTGTGGATGTTTAGAATTATAGAATTTCTTAAATCAACAATGTAACATTTAACTTAAACCTACTCTTTATGTCAGATGATAAAACTTGTTAATCAAAAATTAGAAATTTAATATTTTATTCTTGCTTGGCATTTTCTTTTCAACCCAACAGTTTGTTTACTTAGCAGATAAATTCTGTTTTCATTCTAGAATTTTTTTGCACATCAAAGAACTATTAAGAGAACCAACAGCTTTGGGAATAAAATTGAAATATGAGTGCAATCCACATTTCAGAAAAGTCCAATCACTTTTGCTATGTGAATGAAGAGTGAAAACTTCATTTATAAAGCCAAAATGATTTATTGGGAAGAAAAATTGTCAACTGTAAAACAATGACAGTTTTTCTTGTCAGTAGTTGGTTAATAAACCTAGTTATTAAATCTAAGTTGAATCTGTATTAAAAGACTATTAGCCAGATATCTTTGTAGAAAATTATAATACTGCTAATTATGAATATAATAACAACTTTTAGGTGTAGTTAATTCTTTTTAAGCCTTGTCATTCAAACCTCTTCTTTATTTTTTTGAAAAATTTTACACTAGTTAGTGTTTCCTGGCTAATTTGACATGAAATTTGGTTTTATTTTTTAAAAAATTTATTTTTTTTTAAGATTTTATTTACTTATTTGACAGAGAGAGACACAGCGAGAGAGGGAACACAAGCAGGGAGAGTAGGGGAGGGAGAAGCAGGCTTCCCGCTCAGCAGGGAGCCGGATGCAGGGCTTGATCCCAGGACTCTGGGATCATGACCTGAGCCAGAGGCAGACGCTTAATGACTGAGCCACCCAGGCGCACTGAAATTTGTTTTAAACTGTAATGGTGTTGAAATTATAACTCATCTTTTAGTCAGGATTGAGCCCTATACTTGAGAAGAATTGTTGTTGACTAGGAATTTAACTGAACCCTTTTATTAAGCTCACTCCAAGTACGTAATTTGTCTGGCTTTTTACATTTATATTTCTGTAAATTTTTAATCCCTTGATATTAATGAAGACTTAGCCTCATTCGACATATATTTTGGAGACAGATTGATCTGGGTTTCATTCCCAGCCCTATCTTATAAGAGTTGTGTGACCTTTAGTGATATTATCCTTCTGAATCTGTTTGCTCATTTGTGCTAATAATCTTGACTGGGCAGGGTTTTTGAGGAGAATTAAAGATAGTATGTATATATATATATATATATTGAAGTAACAGAGGGGAATTTTGTGTGTGTGAGTTTGCATGTAACTTGTGAATATGATGCTGGCGTTCTTTTGGAGATATAATTATGTGATAATACTAGGAAAATACTGAATAAGAAGACCTAGGACACTAAACCTTTAGGATATTAAAACATATTATAAGGAAGAACCTCTGGAATGATGGTATAAGGAGCTTGGTGAACTCTCTACCTAGCAAAACAATAATTTCACTGATGAAAAATTAAAAAAAACAACAACAGTCATATAAAGCTCTGGGAATTGTCCCAAGGGCAAAGGAGAAACTATCATTTAAGTAAATCTACTAATCATCAAAATTAAAAGACTTTAAAGGACAGCATCAGAAAAATAAAAAGCTCACAGAATGAGAGAAAATATTTGCAGATCATGTATCTGATAAAGGAATTTTATTCAGGATATATGAAGACCTCTTATAATTTAATAATAAAATCCACTTGAAAAGTGGACAAAAGATCTGAGCAGAGACTTCTCTAATTTTCAGTAAGAGCCATGAGAATCTGTGGCATTTGAGTGATGTTCTGTTCCATAATCCCCTTTGCACCCTGCTCCCTGTTACAGAAGCTGTACCCTGGGCGGCTGTAGCCAGGAAGATGGGCGCTTCCTCTCTCCTTGGCTTTCAGTCTGGGGCTATGTTTTCTTCCTGGGAGAGGCAAACTGCTGGAATATCTCATCCCTCAGAGTCCTGTGTTGTGGCAATTCTATTCCAGGCAGGCCTGGGTGAGAGAACCAGATTGCTCTTCCTCCACCCAGACCTCACTTGTGATGTAGAAGCTCTACCCCAGTCTTGGCAGGCCAAGAAAATTGGGTCCAACTGCTCCTGTCCCAGAAGACCAGGGATTGCAACCCCCCAGTGGCTACTTAGAGAGCAGAATTGTTGCTGTGGAAAAAGTGGGTCTCCACCCCCAAGTCCAATGCAGTGGCATAAGTGTTCTGCCCAGGAGGAAAGGCAGGCTGGTTTTAAGGGGAAAGAGCTTACTTGGACTAGAGAGTGGAGAACACATTGAAGGTCATTGTGGAAAACAAGACAAATCTTGGTGAAGAGCAATTAAGAGCAACCTGGTACCTCTATGATAGAATAAAATAACCCGGAAGCCAGAAGTTTAGAAGAGAGAACTAGAGAAAGAGACAGCCAAGAGGAGCCCTCACGGGGTCACAGTTGAGTGGGGGGGTTGGGAAGGCTGTGTGCATGTGGTAGGCTACACCCATTCAGGAGCAATCAAAGCAGGATGTGGGGCAGACCTGAAAGCATGCCCCAAGCTACATGCAGACGCATCAACAGAGTGGAAGCCTCACTGGCACAAGGGCCTTACACACAATCAAAGACTGACTGAACCTTAAATAACATACCACAGTCATCCCTAACAGTCTGTCAGGCTGTGTGCATGCCCACGGACCCACCGCCCTCTTGGGTGTTAACATAAAGTGAGGTGTGGTTAAAGGAGATTGCTGTGAATAACAAAAGACATCCCTTCCACCTTTATGACTCTGAAGTTATTTCAGGAACTGGGAACAAAACTAAATATTATAATAAAAGATGGACTTGTGGCTCTTAGAAAGGAAATTACAAGGGTTTTAGGAGCTGTGTGCCAGGAACCATGGATGAAGACCAGATCTATATTTCTTACTATAAATTAAAATATCACAATATGCCAAATCAGCGTTTTATTTTTTTTAAAGATTTTATTTATTTGAGAGAGAGAGAGAGAGCAAGAGAGCACAAGCATGGGGAGCCGCAGAGGGAGAAGCAAGCTACCCCCCCCGCCCCGCCCAAGCAGAGAGTCGATGCGGGGCTTGATCCCAGGACCCTGGAATCATGACCTGAGCCGAAGGCAGACGCTTAACCACCTGAGCCACCCAGGCACCCCCAAATCAGTGTTTTAGAGATATAAATTATCCCAGAGTTTTCACATAACTGGATATACATAAAAGGAAATAATATAACTAAGACCCTGCCATATTGCTTATATTAAACAAATTCTAGATTGATCAAAGAACCATAAAAAAGTGAAAAAGCACTGGAAGAAAAAGAGAATTAAGTATTTTATAATCTTGGAGTAAAGAAAGTCTGACACAAAATCTAGAAGTTCCAAAACAAATTATTGATAAATTTGATCACTTAAAAAAATTCAATTTTGTTTTTATGAATATAGCTGGAAGGCGAGTGACAAATTGGCAATAATGATTTGCCACATGTATGACAAAGGGATTTTTTCCATAATTTAGAAAGGACTATTGTAAATCGCTAAGGTTAATACAGACAATGTAGTATAAAAATACTACAGGAGAGGGTGTTATGAACAAACAATGAATCATGGAACACTGCACCAAAAACTAATGATGTAATATATGGTGATTAACATAACAATAAAAAAATAAAAAAAAATACTACAGGAGAAAAGGTACAGGTGGCTAGTCAACATATGAAAAGATCCTTAATCTTAGTTAAAATTAAAAAATGCACATTAAAATAAATTGATAATGCTTACCATTGGGGAGATATTGAGAAATAAGTACTTATACTGTATGTGGTAGTGTACATTGGTGGGACTCTTTGGAGAGCAATTTGGTAATAATTGTCTGAAAATAGGTGTACATACCCTTTTACCCATCAAATCTATTTCTGACATTTTATTGAGTAGGTATACTTGCATGTTTATGCAAAGATATACGAGCACACATACAAGGATGTTTATTGTACTATTATCACTAATAGCAAAAAATACTGTAAATTTTAACAGTAGTGGACTGGTTAAATTAATTAATGGTACGTCTAAACAATGGAGTACTCTGAAACTAAAAAATGTGATGTGGAATGATGTCAAAGGCAGAATAAGAATAGAAAAGTAAATTATCTAGCAGCATGTATATTATGATCCTATTTGAATTCAAAATTATACATATGTACTATATATTTTATATAAAAACTGTGATTTAACTATTGCTTTTGATACTCGTTTTATATAAAAGCTGTGATTTAACTATTGCTTTTGATACTCGGTATTTGGCTAGGTTCTGAGGATACACTGAGGAGGACAAAAACCTCACCATATCTCCCCTCATGGAGCTTAAATTATATGAGATGGACACTAATAAAAGACGATTCAAATACATGTAGAACCATGACTGTGATAATTGCTGCGAAGAATCTAATAGAATTGATATCGTCAGGGAGGTGAAGTGGATAGCTTTTCTGAAAAATGTGATCGTAGAACAGACATCTAAGAAAGCATTATTCGTTTTATATGTTTTAAGGATATAATTTTGTCCTGTATTATCTCTTCCCCCATTTCTTCTGGATCTATAAGTACTCTTTCACTAGTGCTTTCACCTCATCGGCTTTTAGAGATATTAATTAATTAATTTGACAGAGAGAGAGAGAGAGAGAGAGAGAGAGCGAGTGCGCAGAAGCAGGGGGAGCGGCAAGCAGAGGGAGAGGGAGAAGCAGGCTCCTTGCCAAGCAGGGAGCCTGATGCAGGACTTGATCCCAGGACCCCAGGATCATGACCTGAGCCAAAGGCAGATGCTTGACTGACTGAGCCACCCAGGCGCCCCCACCTCATCATCTTTAGTTTGAGTTTCTCATGTACTGAAAAAAACAAAACAAAACAAAACTCTTCTTCAACCTCATTCTTCTTTCCGGTTACTTCCCTTTATTTCTCCTTCCCTTCTTACCAGGAAGGGGTTGTCTAAACTTCTTATTTCCACTGACTTATCTCTCACTCACTTAGGACAAAAAAAAATTCAGGCTTACTGCTTCTTCAACCTATTCCTGTCTGAGTTATAACAGATTTCATCAAGGTCACCAAAGACCTCTAAGTCCATTGAACACTTCTTAGTCTCCATTTTGCTTGAATATTCTGTGACATTGGACATAATTGACAATTCTGTCCTTCAAATGTTCTCAGTTTCCATGACACTATACTTTTCTGTTTTTCTTCCTCTTTTTTCAATCTGCTTTGCTGGTTTTTTCTTTTCTAACTTTTTAAAAATTATATTCAGTTAGCCACCATATAGTACATTATTAGTTTTTGATGCAGTGTTCATGATTCATTAGTTGCGCTCTGGAGTTCCTTAAGGCCTTGTCTTAGGCTCTTTTCTCTTCCTGCCAAACGCTCTCCAGGCAAGCCTCAGGTAGTACCTGTAGGTGATGCCCAAACACATTCCTGACTTCTCTTCTGAGCTTTGTACCATTATGTCCAGCTGCATCCCATATTTTTCTATTTTATTTGTTCTTTGTTAATTCGAATATATTTATTTAGGACCTCTTATTTGCCTTGCATTGTGCTGGTACTGGGAGTGTCTTAAAGGTATTTCCAGTGGAATGTGATTGAAACAGAATTCATGATTTTGTACTCTCTGCCAAAAACAAGCAAACAAGTAAATAAACAAAAACACCCAAAATAAGACCTTCTCTACCACCATTGTTCTCACTGTACTACTGAAATCTGCCAGTTCTTCTGGCCTGGAGCTTGGGATCACTCTTGACTCTTCTTTTACCTGAGCATCTACCCAACCTCATCAATTCTATCCCGTCTGATCCAATTAAATCTAATCCAATTTAATCCGATCAGTGTAGTCTAACCCAATGCAGTGTCACCAAGGGCCTGGCTGTTCCATCTTCTAAGTATTTTGCCCCCTACCCCGCTCCCGTTTCCTTTGCACAGCCCAGACCCTAGCCCCTAGCCCACACTACTGTTATCTCCTGAGTAGACCTCTGCGGTTCCTTCTGTGTGGTCATACTGTATTCACTTTTGACCACCATCTGGCAATTTGCCACATACTGCAACCTTGATCTTTTAAAGTATTTCCTAATTCCTCTTTGTCTCAGTTTTCTTATCTGTAAAGTTGGGATAATAATAGCCCTTCCCTCTTGGATTGCTGTGAGGATGAAAAGGATTATTATGTATAAAATAGTGCCGGGCACTAAGGCCTCAGTATATTGTTACCGAGACCTTATACAGAGTTACAGTAAACCAAGTAAAAGGTCTGATTAAGATAGAAGGAGGTTTATTAATAATGGATTTGAATGGAGTAATTTTTAGCTTGTTAACTGTGCTGTATATGCTCACACAAATCTGCAGCTCCTATAATACGTGACCTTATTATGTGTAATTGTTTTCTTAATTAAAAGGCTAAGAAGCACCAGGCCTTTCTAGTAGAGACATGTGAAAATAACGTGAAAGAATTGGAATCGATCTTGGACAGCTTTACTGTGTCGGGCCAGTGGACATCAGGTTAGTTGAAGGTATAAAATGACAGATGCATCTGTCAACGTTCCAAAGTCACTACATTTTGGGAATTCTGCAGATGCCTCTTACAGTCCCTCATCTCAACATGTTTCGATTTGATGACATGTTAAGAGCAGTTCTCACAGCAGTCAGTTGGCCTAGCTGGCTGAGAAAGGGTGACGGAACGTGAACCTGCTGTTGTCCTCCCAGAACTTGATTTACAAGTGTTGGGGTCTGCATGATTGGACAGACAAGGGCTCACTTGCTGTGTTCTGAATCCAACTGAGAAAAAAGTCCTTACAGTATACCTGCAAGGGGAACAGATGTTTCCATCAAACTGAGCCAAATTCTGAGGCAACCTTCAACAACTTAAAGGTCATGCATTCAAAAGGTTATGTAGGACACAGCCTGTAACACAGTGAGTATGCTAAGCTGGTTTTCTCCTTCACTTCCTAGTACCACACATAGACTCTCGAGAGAAGAGTGCTTAGGTAAAACGTTTTGGTTTTAGTATTAGCACGGTTAATAAGATAAAGAACTACAAAAATTGTATATTAGGTAGGCATATTTGGGGAACTAGCAGAAGCACTAGCTGGTTAACAAATACTGTCCATGATTGCTACTTCCTTAATTTTTTGCTATTATCTGTTTTTTTGGGTCTATTTTTATCCTTCATACTAGTTTAGCAGTCATTTCATGAAATGAACTTGTAACTTTTCTTAAAATTTAAACTTTTACCCGAAGCATTAGTGTTTTGTTTTGTGGTTTGTTACTGTGGAAAGACCAAGGTATATAAGGGTGACATAAAAAATATAGAATCCAGTGTTCAATGATATTTGCTAAAGCTTTGGAGGATAAAATTTTCTTTTGCAACGTTACTGTTTTATTACTGAGATGTGTCATTGCTTAACGGTGTTAGGAACTTTAAAAATTGTTAAATTATTATCATAGTATATCTTATACTTCAGTGTTATTTTAAGTACTTCTTCAGAGCTGAATTCAAAAAAATAAAAATAATGCCACATCTCTTTTGAATTTTAAAATGAAATAGTTGATAAAGCAACTCACAGGCTATTGCTAAGCCTATAAAAGACTCTTAAAGTTTTTCTTTTTCTTTTCATCGTTTAGTAACCATCCTTTTTAAACTCCTAGCTTCCCATATATAGGCACAGCCTATATATTATAGAGAAAGTGTTTCTGGAAAAGGGACTGTTAGGGTGAATTAGTGATTTTTGTATTGCTTTGGAGTGGTTTTTGTTTCCATATGGTACTGGTTATTCACTCTTTCACCCACCAAGAAACATTCTTCTCTGATCTGTTTAATGGAAGCCCAGGGCCAGAGTGAAATCACGTCCCAAGCAGGTAAGTGTGTCAGCCAGCGTGCCAGCAGGAAGAGATGGCACTCTCTGAAGAGAGTTTAATCAAGATATTTATGGAAATGTGGACAGGATAAGAGAACCAATAAGATAGGATAAGACAGGGGCATTCAGTTGGCTAAGCATCAGACTCTTGGTTTCGGCTCAGGTCATGATCTCATGGGTCATGGGATCAAGCCCCCCATCAGACTCTGCGCTCAGTGGGGAGTCTGCTTGAGATGCTTGCCCTCTGCCCCTCCCCCCACTCGTGTGCGCGTGCTCTCTCAAATAAATAAATCTTAAAAAAAAAAAAAAGTAGGATAAGACAGCAAGAACAAGCCCGAGTGGAAAACCAATACCACGCCTGAGCCTACAGCGTGCAGTGGAGGGCACGTTGTCACCATAGTCCAATACGAGCCACAGTTGTGGAAGAGGACCTGCCTGACGAGAGCTATGGCTGCTAAAAAATGGGGAATGCACTGGAGCAGGGGGAACAGACGAAATAAATACCCTGACATTCTTTTCTTCCCTTTTTCTTCTTTCTTCCTCCACCCTCTTAATCTCCTGCAGGTGCACTCACTGTCCAAATCCAACCGGAAGGCAGAGGGCAGAGGAGCCCAGATCATGCAATCTGTAGAGGTCAGCCTTTACAAGTGAAACATTGTTTGTTCAAATAATTTAACAAAACCTGTCACTTCTGGAAATACCTTGATGACATTCTTTTCTGATGAACTCTTCAGAGTGTGCTGTCTCTCTTCCTGCACCCGGGCTGCTTAGGACCTGATTTCCCTCTGGCCCTGGGCTTCCACGAGACAGCCGTGTAAAACCCTAATGGACTCCCTTTCTGCTTACAGTCAGGGTGGGGTTTTATTACTTCGTGGAGGGCTATAAATAATATGCTTCATTGCTTAATGTTTTATGGAAGAACCTGCACAGTTAAGATTGTCTGCCATGGCTGACAAGGCCTGGCTTCACTCCACGAAGATGAACAAATATTTTGTTCCTCACAAATAAAGTCATGTAAAAACTTACCCTAAGCTAACTTACCTTGTGGGCCTGTGTGATAGAAACATGTATACGGGGCGCCTGGGTGGCTCAGTCATTAAGCGTCTGCCTTCGGCTCAGGTCATGATCCCGGGGTCCTGGGATTGAGCCCCGCATCGGGCTCCCTGCTCAGCGGGAAGCCTACTTCTCCCTCTCCCACTCCCTCTGCTTCTGTTCCCTCTCTCGCTGTGTCTCTCTCTGTCAAATAAATAATATCTTAAAAAAAAAAAGAAACATGTATACATCTCACAGTATATATGTTTTTGAGAAAAAGTCTATTTCAAATAGGAACGGGGTGTTACCATGTGATGATAGGGCAGCCTTAGAATTTGTTACAGAATTAATTCAGTTACCTCCAGAAAGGTTTTCCAGAGGGATCCTCGGCTCTGCAGAATGGCCAGTACGCAACAATGCTTTACTTCCTTTTATTACCTCTTCCTACCTTTCAGTTCAAGATAGGCTCTGTATCTACTCCCCAATTCAGGAAAAGCAATCCATGGTAGATGGTTACAATTTTTGGTTTTTGTTTTTACTTGCTTTTTAAAATGGGATGAATGAAAATTGTTTTCTTGGATGAATTTTAGTCCCGAGCTGATCATAGCTGCCAGCTATTCTCTTCCCCATCTTCTTCAGCCTTGGTGGTCCTCCACGGTAAATGTTTGTGAAGCAACAGTAGCCCCCCCCCCCCTTATTCTTCGCGTCACAGATGAGGCAAAGTTTCGGTTAGTGTAAGACCTTCAGGAATTTATTTACTTAGAGGATTTACTGGGATTTTCTCGAGGGTGATCAGTGTGAGAGTTCACACCTTGTTTCCTAGTGCTTCCAACACTGCTCCCTCCGACTCCCGATCTCTCCTTCCACCCTGCTCCCCCTGCAGTCTGTTTTCTGTAGCCACCAGAATGATCATTTGCAAACCCAAGTGAGAGCATGTTATGCCTTTGCTTTAAATCTTCTTGGGCTCTGCATTTCACTAAGAGGAGAAGCCAAAGTGCTAGCAATGGCTTGCAAGACCCTACGTGGTCTGCGCCTGTCCTTTATCACCCCTCCGACTTCCCCTTGTCCCTCTGTCTGTTTCGGCCCCTCTGGCCTCCTATTGTTTCTTGAGCACACCGAGCATGCTCTTGCCTCGGGGGGCCTTTGTGCTGGCCATTCTTTCTACCTGGAAAGTTC
Organism: Callorhinus ursinus; assembly: GCF_003265705.2. Taxonomy (NCBI): domain Eukaryota; kingdom Metazoa; phylum Chordata; class Mammalia; order Carnivora; family Otariidae; genus Callorhinus; species Callorhinus ursinus. Next base: position 18,041,556 of record NW_027397101.1, read on the forward strand.
CTTACTTAGATGTGTCTGCATGGCTCTCTCTCTCATCTTTTTATTTAAAACATTTTTTTAAAAGGTTTTTTTATTTTTTTAAGTAATCTCTGCCCCCAGTGTGGGGCTTGAACTCACAACCCTGAGATCAAGGGTCACATGCTCTACTGACTGAGCCAGCCAGGCACCCCTCTCTTGTCTTTGAAAATCTATGCTCAGATCTCACCTCCATGAAGCTTACCTGCTACTCATTCCCATGCCACTTGTCTCACTACCCCTTTCCCTTTTCTGCTCTACTATTTTTCTTCCCCGAGCACTTACTGCTGTCCAACATTTCTAACACACTACATGGTGCATTTATTTTATCTGTGTTAGTCAAAATTCTCTGAAGAAACAGAACCAATAGGATAGATATAGGAATGGCTGCTGTGGTTATAGAGTCTGGGCAATCCCATGACTTGTCGTCTGCAGACTGAAGACCCGGGAAAGCCAGTGATATAATCCAGTCTGAATCCAAAGACCTGAGAACCTCGCGGCTCCCGGGGTCTGAAGGAGGAGATGGAAGACCCAGCTCAAGTAGAAAGAGAATTTGTCCTCCTTCCACCATTTTGTCTGTGATGGGGGGATAGGGAGGCAATAGATTGCCTCACCACTCTGGTGACGGCAGATCTTTACTCAGCCCACTGATTCAAATGCTAATTTCTTTCAGAAACACCTTCACAGACACACCCAGAAATGTTTGCCAGCTATCTGGGCATCCCTTAGCCCAGTCAAGTTGACACATAAAATTAATCCCCACAATATCTAAGTTCCATGAGGGCAAGAATCTTTGTCCCTTTTATTTACTAATGTTCTTTAAGCAGCTAGATCATTCCTTGCATAAAGCAGTCACTCGGCAAATATTTGTTGAATATTAATGAATAAAAGTGTGGATGAATTAATATCAAGTCAAAAGTCTATTTTGCATTTTAATTTTTGAGGTTATAAAGGTAGTCATGGAGTCTCCTTCCAAATTATAGCAGCCTTTTGGGTAGCAATCCATATGGAGTCATCAGGAAGATTGACCTTAAGTGGAAAAGATGTACAATCTTACATGGGCCATAGAAATGCCACCTGGATTATCTACTATCATTGGGCAAGATAGTCTCAATTTGCTTGAACAGGGACATTTATTTCCTAGTTCTGCTTCCTACTGAAATTGAAGCACTACAGCTGTTCATATCTCATTTCTTTTCTGGTGAAAATTCTTCTAGTAGGATGCGTATGGGGAGAAATCCTTTCCCACTTTGAGCCCTTTCTGCCTAGAGTGTTTCTTCTAATACAGTTTCACCTCTGCCTGAGGATGTTAGCAAACACATAGAATGTAACTTTTCCTTCCTTAGGTTTGCGAAAGAAAGTTTTTCTTGTGGCTCAGTCTTGGATCCTCCTCAGGGTGGTTGACTTTCGTTTTGACTGAGAGCCCTCTGACCTTCTTCAACCTTTCCCTCCTTGAGGAAATCATTTGTAATACTCTAGAGGTATTCTTTTTCTTTCTACTGGAGAGGACCCTGGGAAATAATAGCAACAGCCTTTGATGCCTTTAGGTGTATATATATATATATATATATATCACCCAGGAATTGGGCAGTCTCAGGGACGGCTCTTAGGATGATCAGGACAATAAATTGGACTTTTCCTCTCCTCTCTCCTTCTTTACTTCTTTAATAAAGGACTGTGGTCTAGATCTGATATCTTCCTGAGAATTTTAATTGTTCTTGTGAACCTCGTGGCTGGTACCTTTTAACTGGAGATTTATGGGTCACTGAGAAGCTGAGGATGCTTATAAGAGTGGCACACAGGCCTCCTTCGGTGTCATTTGCCAAATTCTTCTAGCTTACTTCTCTCACCTCCCAATCCACTTCTCGCTTACTTCTTTCACCTCCCTTACAAACCAAAATTGGCCTACTTCATCATGCTCCTTGTTTCAGTTTGCAAAATCCAAGGAAGTGACTTCAGTAAGAGTGCTCGACATCCTCTCATGGGATCATTAGTTAATCGCACAATTTTGAAGGCTAAGGAATCCAACACCTGCAGTTGGGAAGCTGGAGATGCAGGAGGACTGATGGTATAGTTCCAGTTTGATTCTGAAGTGCTGAGAACCAGGAGAGCTGCTGGTGTTAAGTTCCAGGTGAAGTCTGAGTCAAAGGGCAGGAGAAGACCAATGTCTCAACTTGAAGACAATCAGGCAGAGAGAAAGAATTCCTTCTTAGTTGGCCTTTTATTCTATTCAGACCTCCAGTGGGTTGGATGAGGCCCATCTGCTCTGGGGAGGGTAGTCTTCTTTCTCAGTGTGCTGATCCAAATGTCAGTCTCATCCAGAAACATCCTCATAGACCCATCTAGACAAAATGTGTAACTGAATATCTGTGTCCCAGTCAAGTTTATGCATAAAACTAACCATCGGATCCCTTCCTCCCCTTACTCTTAACCTGTGGTAACCACCATTCTACTTTCAGTTTGTATGAATTTGACTACTTTAGATACCTCTTATGGTGGAATCATATAGTATTGGTCTTTTTGTGATTGGCTTATCTCACCTAGCACAAGGACCTCAAGTTTCATTCATGTTATAGCATGTGACAGGAATCCTTCCTTTTTGAGGCTGAATAATATTGAGATTTTGTTTATCTGTTGAGGACCTTTGGATCACTTCTACCTTTTGGCTATTATGAATAGTGCTCCTATAAACATGGAAATATCTCTTCAAGACCTTGCTTTCAGTTCTTTTAAATATACACCCAGAAGTGAAATTACTGGTCTGTTAACTTTTTTTTTAAGATTTTATTTTTAAGTAATCTCTGTACCCAACATGGGTCTTGAACTCACAACCCCAAGATCAAAAGTCTCATGCTCTATGACTGAGGTGCCCCTGGTCTATTAACTTTTATCACAGAACATTAGTGAAATGAGGCCATTTCCATATTTTATTCGCTATAAATTGAGTTCCCTGGTTAGAAGCAATGCTATGTGGATTATGTAATTATGAATAAGATGTCTTGTAAATTCACATTGGTGATTTCAGCAGAAATACTATGGTCAGGGAAGGAAAATCTATACCCAGAGTTAGTGTCTACTGTAGTAAGAATGAAACATTGCTCCTTCCATGATGGAAGTGACTTAGTATAATCAACTTGCCACCAGGCCCTAGAGATGGTGTCATATCATGAGTTCACTGTCTTTGCTATTGATAGATTTTGCATACAACAGGGGTTGTAATCCTATCAGTCGTGGTGAATGGATGTCTGTGTTGCTGAGCCCATGTATTCCCTCCATCCTTGCTGCCATGACCCTTTTGTTGTAAGGAAAACAAAGGTGGTAAGGATGAAGGTGGCTGGGAAGAGATGCTAGCTAATAGCCACAGAATGCCTCATCTTGTCCTCCTGATTATTAAGATCCTCTTCTACTGATTGTTCTGGGCACAGTGCCCATTTGGAGAGGTCTGTCCACATACTGTTGCCCATATCACCTTGCTACCGATTTTCTAGTTGTGTTCTTTTCGAGTCCCTGACCATTTTTGTTAAATGTTAGCTACTACCCACACATTGGTGTACATTTGTACTTTTGGTCATTTCTCATTCCAGGTGAAATGACAGGTCCGTTACTTGTCTGACTACTGGCAGGATTTCACTTCATCGCTGTCCTTCAGGGCCACCCTTGAGTGGGGTTATAGTGCTGCAACTGTTTACTTTTAATTAGAGTCAGCATATACAGAACCATCTATATACTAAACCCATTTCTTCCGTTAGTCAACAGGTCATAGGAAACCTTCCATGGATTCAGGTTGTGGATTAAGAGGGGAGGCAATATAACAGGCATAGGGCCCATTCGAATCTGGACTATTTGCTCATGTAACTTAATTATGCCTTCAGGATTTGTTTGAATCCAGTTTTGTATAGACCACTTTCACTTGATGATAGAGTGCTGTTGTGCATGCCCAAATTTATGGATTGGTGGATCAGACAATAATGATTTTATGATGGGCAATTCAGGTCTCATGGTAAATTGGTGGCCATGAATGTATTATCTCCTGAGGACCAGTAGCAAGTGTAAAGCTTGATTCTCAAGAGGAGAAGAGTTATCTGTAGAGGATGACTTGCTTTGTTCTGATACCCTAAAAGTTTACACTGTGATTCTATGAGGACCTTGCCAAACTTGACCTGTGGGAGCTTGAGGTCAGAATGCTATCATCAACTTGGTAGAGAGCTAAGTAGAACTTGTGAGGTCTTTTGGAATGGAAAGTTGATCAAGATTTCTATAGACTAGATTCTGCCGGAGTTGATATAGCTCTGAGGTAAAGCTATGAAGGTATATTGCTAGCCCTGACAGTTGAAGGAAATTGTTTTGTTAGTTTTTACTAAAAAGATGGAAGAAATAGCTTCATTCCAGTTGCTGGGAAATGTATTGACCTGTTCTGACAATGAAACTACATCTTCAACTGCAGCTGCAATTGGAATCACATGTAATTATGCTTACAGTAATTCACTGTCATTCCCTAAGATTCATCTGTACTCTGCACAAGCTAGGTAGATGAGTTGAATGCTGATGTGGTTGGAATCACCACCCCTGTATCTTTTAAGTCCTTCCCAATGGCACTGATCTCTGCAATCTCTCCAGAAAGGTGGCATTACTTTTGACTTACTATTTTGGTAGGTAAAATTCTAGTGACTTCCACTTGCTTTTTTTCTATTGGTTTTCCTCTGTAAATCCTCCACTCCATGGGTCAGGTAACCAGTATGGATAGAGTGCCAGTTTCTGCATTTGTCTTTTCTTAGTTCTGCATTCCAAACCAAGGAAATAAGGTGGGTTCAGGTACCTACTGGGCCCACTGATGATAGAAACTTAGCCAAAACTCAGTCAATCTCCTGATTTCTATAAGCTCCCACCTTAACTAGTGAACCACAATAGCGTGTTAGTTCTGTAGGAATTAGTGTCAGCTCAGATCCAGTGCCCAGCTATCCCAGTGATTAACCCCCTTTCTCCAGTGCATAGTCACCTTGTTAAATGGTTGCATGTTTCTTTGAGGAAGGTGAGGAGGAAGATTTACAGTATGATCTTCTGGCAGTATGTTAGGATTTCCAAAGGGAACCCCCCTCCTCTTTATTCAAGAGATACTGGGTCTGTGAACTAGCTCAAGTCTGATAATTGATTGAGAGCCAAGAGTCTTTTCTGTGTTGATTTAAGTTCTACCTCTGGTAATTAGACCTACAGCTTTTCTACTTATATAAATCAGATAACATTTAAGTAGAGTGCCTGTCTGTTTTAGTCCTATGAACACCGTGATCAGTTGGCCAACACCAGCGATCTCTGTGGGTAAAACCATTTTGTTTACTGCTTTGATTTCATTATGACGACCATGTCCATTTTGTTTCTGGAAATTAAGTACTACCACTTGGCCTTTGTCACCCAGATCCCATCGTCCTCACTGAATTCAGGGAACCCAGCTTGATGGCTGTTATCTCTGCTACACAGAGCTTATTGAGCCACACAGGGCTAGCTCATCAAGGACGCTGGGGCTCCCCTCACCAATACATTTCTCAAACATTGGTAAAGAAAGTGTTTTTTTGTTTTTTTGTTTTTTTTAACTTTCGCTGGAGACATAGGGGGTGGGTGAGCAAGACTTACATAATAAATACTCTCCATATGTTAGAAAAGTTAGAAGTCATTTTCCTTAAAAACTCTAGAATGGGTACCTGTGTTTACAAGATAAGGAGATTGTTTGTTTATGATCTCAGTGAGTAAAACAAATTAATAAACAGAATGTAATCTCAGTTTGAAAAGCATAACTGCCAACAAAACGTTTATATTTAATGCTTTTGGAGTGAAAAGGGAATTTTCTTGGTCATCAATGTATTAAATGTTAGATTTTCTTAGGTGAAGATAAAATCCATTTGAATGTTATTTTCTGTGTCTTACCATGTGATTAAAAATCCACATTAATGAAACTGGATCATTTCCTTACACCACACACAAAAATACTCAAAATGGTTGAAAGACCTAAATATGAGACAAGAGTCCATCAACATCCTAAAGGAGAACAGAGGCAGCAACCTCCTCGACCTCAGCTGTAGCAACTTCTTCCTAGAAACATCGCCAAAGGCAAGGGAAGCAAGGGCAAAAATGAACTATTGGGATTTCATCAAGATAAAAAGCTTTTGCACAGCAAAAGAAACAGTCCACAAAACCAAAAGACAACCGACAGAATGGGAGAAGATATTTGTAAATGACATATCAGATAAAGGGCTAGTATCCAAAATCTATAAAGAACTTATCAAACTCAGCACCCAAAGAATAAATAATCCAATCAAGAAATGGGCAGAAGACATGAACAGACATTTTTCCAAAGAAGACATCCAAATGGCCAACAGACACATGAAAAAATGCTCAACATCGCTCGGCATCAGGGAAATCCAAATCAAAACCTCAATGAGATACCACCTCACACCAGTCAGAATGGCTAAAATTAACAAGTCAGGAAACGACAGATGTTGGCGGGGATGCGGAGAAAGGGGAACCCTCCTACACTGTTGGTGGGAATGCAAGCTGGTGCAACCCCTCTGGAAAACAGTATGGAGGTTCCTCAAAAAGTTGAAATAGAGGTACCATACGACCCAGCAATTCCACTACTGGGTATTTACCCCAAAGATACAAATGTAGGGATCTGAAGGGGCACGTGTACCCCATGTTTATAGCAGCAATGTCCACAATAGCCCAACTCTGGAAAGAGCCAAGATGTCCATCGACAGATGAATGGATAAAGAAGATGTGGTATATATACACAATGGAATATTATACAGCCATCAAAAGGAACGAGATCTTGCCATTTGCAATGATGTGGATGGAACTGGAGGGTGTTACGCTGAGTGAAATAAGTCAATCAGAGAAAGACATGTATCATATGACTTCACTGATATGAGGAATTCTTAATCTCAGGAAACAAACTGAGGGTTGCTGGAGTGGGGGTGGGGTGGGAGGGATGGGGTGGCTGGGTGATAGACATTGGGGAGGGTATGTGCTATGGTGAGTGCTGTGAATTGTGCAAGACTGTTGAATCACAGACCTGTACCTCTGAAACAAATAATGCAATATATGTTAAGAAAAAAAAAAAGAAGATAGCAGGAAGGGAAAAATGAAGGGGGGGAAAATTGGAGGGGGAGATGAACCATGAGAGACGATGGACTCTGAAAAACAAACTGAGGGTTCTAGAGGGGAAGGCGGTGGGGGGGATGAGTTAGCCTGGTGATGGGTATTAAAGGGGGCACGTTCTGCATGGAGCACTGGGTGTTATGCACAAACAATGAATCATGGAACACTACATCAAAAACTAATGATGTAATCTATGGTGATTAACAAAACAATAAAAAAATTTAAAGAAAAATCCACATTAAACAACATTTTTTTTTTCCTATTCTGAGGTTGAACATGACTACTCATGGTCTATATGTATGTATATATACGTATATACACACACACATACACATATGTATTCTTAAAAAAATCTCAGTCTTTTGTCTTCTGTTACCTCTCCTTTCTCTCTCTCTCTCTTTCTTTCTTTCTTTCTTTCTTTCTTTCTTTCTTTCTTTCTTTCTTTTTTAAGATTTTGTTTATTCATTTGAGACACAGAGATACAGAGAGAGAGAGAGAGAGAGAGAGCATGAGCAGGGGGAGAGGCAGAGGGAGAGGGAGAAGCAGGCTCCCTGCTGAGCCAGGAGCCCGACGTGGGGCTCGATCCCAGGCCCCTGGGATCAGGACCTGAGCTTAACCATCTGAGCCACCCAGGTGCCCCTCATTTTTTTTTTTAAATTTTATTTATTTATTTGAGAGAGAGAGAGAGAGAGATCACTAGCAGGCGGGAGGGGTAGAGGGAGAAGCAGACTCCCTGCAGGGAGCCCGACGCGGGGCTTGATCCCAGGATCCCGGGATCATGACCTGAACCAAAGGCAGACACTTAACCCACTGAGCCACCCAGACGCCCTCTCCATTATTTCTTAATAATTCTCCCCTTTTGGGGTCTTGCAGAAAACTGAAGTAGATAAGAGAATGTTTGAAAAGGTTGAAGAGATAGACAACCTTATTCATCACAACGTACTGTTTCTACTGTGGAACTATAGTTTAATGAAAACCAGCTTGAGAAACAGTGGTTTATTTGGGTCATGTGAAAATATTTAGCTTTTGAGCTTGTTTAAAAGAAAACATTTAAATCGAGGGCTTGGAACCATTTCTCCTACCTCCCTCTCTGCCGTGGGCTACTCATTCAAAAAAAGATTTGCTTTTATGTAATCATTCTAGGTAAGTATATACCTAAGAAATGTAGAAATTGGGTGCTCTATATTAGGATAGCAGTTTCTAATCTACCATGAGATCATGAAAGAAAGATATACCCTTGACAAGAGATTGATTAGTCCCAAACAGGATGGAAAATTCATTCTTCCCCAAAAACCTTCTCTGGTCAGAAGCACTGCCAGTTGAGGTTGGCCTTTTTAGCCAAATAATTATACCACAACCTGAGTAGAATTGTTAATCAGAATCAGATTCAGGTAATTTTCTTCAAATCACAAAAGATAATAATGCTTAAATTGTCTGAAAAATAAAATCATGATACATACAGAAGAAAATATCACTATAAATAATAAAACATTCACTGGTTATGATAAGGATACACATACATATATTTTTATATTTAGTGTGTTATGATGTTGGGTAGAAATACAAAATAAAATGTGAAAATTCTTAAAAACAAAAACAAAGGGGCGCCTGGGTGGCTCAGTCATTAAGCGTCTGCCTTCTGCTCAGGTCATGATCCCAGGATCCTAGGATTGAGCCCCACAGCGGGCTCTCTCCTCGGTGGGAAGCCTGCTTCTCCCTCTCCCACTCCCCCTGCTCTCGCTATCTCTCTGTCAAATAAATAAATAAAATCTTTAAAAACAAAAACAAACAAAAAGATTTGCCAAGGCACACCGAGTTGAAATGTACTCAATATTAAAAGTGAGTGAGAGAGATTGAAACAGGTAGCAGTGATGGGAAAGTATAGGTTGGCCTCCAAGTACTGAAACATTTAAGTATAGGGAAAGTTGGAAGGTTTTGAGTTGGTATTTTGAAATATAAAGTGTTCTAACACATTCTGTTCTTCATTTGGGACTTTGACATTTGAAAAGCCATTTATGACCACTTTTCAAATTATTTTCATTGTCTTCATCTGTGAATTTTTAGAGCTTTCTTTGAGATCATTAATAGGTTATTGTTTCTTGTAATATTCAGGGGTTAGGATATTTTAGATTAAATCAAATTATCAATAAGGTCCTGAGTCCTAGTGACCCTTTCTTCTTATTTATAAGCATTTTTCCATGTTTCCATTTATAAGCATTTTTATGATGGATGTGGATAAGACTTAAAGCATACTTTGTACTTCAACTAAACTTTATTGTATAAACATTTTCACGCAAAGAAACTTTATTTTATACAGAATATAATAATATGCATGGGTCAGTAAGGACAGGGCATTTTGTCCCCTTACCCTTTAACACTCATATTAAAATGGTTTTATTCTTCTGAATTTCTAAGAGGAAGCTTTCTCCCTTATTGTAAAAGCCAGCAGATTTCCCGAATATCCTTGGATGATTTATTCATGGCCTACTTGTGTAGTAGCAAAAGAAAAGAATTATACATTACATTTTTTTTATGTTATGCAAGAGTAATTTTTTAAAAAATATATTTGGTAAGACCTTTAATAAAATTTTTAATGAGTTGTCTTTCTAACTCATAGTAATTACAAAGAGTACTGTCTCCTCCTTTATCATGGCTCAGAGCAGTGTCCTTTTTTTTTTTTTTTTGCCTAGCTGGGATATGTGTTGCTTCCGTATTACTTCTGTTTTTTTGGTTAAATATTCTTCTGTTTAAGAAAATCTGAGGTGAACCCATACTTAAGATAGTGTTTAAATTATACCTGGATGAGTGTAATAAATTTATTAGTAACATTTTGTCCAAGATTAAAACACTAAATATCACCAATACTCTGAGATAAAATTAGTCTATCATTAACCAAAATTTTTCCTTCCTGCCTGCCTTTCTTTGTTTGTTTTTTCCTTTATTATTGCCTTCTTCCCTATCCTCCCCAAGTTCTAGCAGTTGAATACATGAAGAATGGATAAATGATCTCATGTAATTATTTTTTTACTATCTTTCCTCCTTTTTTTTTAAGATTTTATTTATTTATTTTAGAGATAGAGCGAAAGCATGTGCAAGGTGGGGGTGGGGGGAGAGCAGAGGGAGAGGGACAAGCAGACTCTGTGCTGAGGCTTGATCCCATGACCTAGAGATCATGACCTGAGCCGAAATCAAGAGTTGGACACCCAACTGACTGAGCCACCCAGGTGCCCCTCTTTCCTCCTCTTTTTAGACTGTAAATTCTCTGAGGACAGAGACTACACCAATCTTATTCACCTCCATGCCTTGGACTAGTACGTAGTAGGAATTCAGTAAGGTATTTGAATGAATGAGTCAATGAATAATAAAACATATTGTGAATGCTTCTTTTTGAAACCATCCTTGTTAAAAATGTGTTTCTTGTCTATTGAAATAGATTATAAAATATGCTGGGGAGAAATTATAATAGGAAAAGAGAAATATTTTTAACAGAATATTTTAACATTTGCTACTTGTTTTTTAACAGTAAAAGAGAAGTACAGTGAACAATCAATTTAAAGTGGTTTTTAAAACTAAACGTTTGATGATTTTGGATTAATCTTTTGAACTACATTTGACCATGTGACCTTGATTAGCTCAACTAACTTATGGCCCAACTAAATTAAAATAGTTTGAGGGCATAATATGGAAATACTCATATTTTTATAATAAGTATCAGTTTTAAGGGTTTTAATTGAAACATGATGTGGGCCTGTGTAGATAATAGCATTTTTATTATTTATTTCAAATTGTAACTTGAGAATTTTAAGGATTGAAGAGTATTTCCAAGCATAACAGAAAATTATGTGCTCTTGGGTTCAGAAATTATTATTTAAGCAAAATAGGCCTGACTGATCAGAAACACAAGGACCAAAGTAAGTGTATGTAACGTCCCAAAACAATGTTAGTATGTCGACTGTTCATTTAATTGTTGGATAACAGGTGTGTACAAATTCTTCAGTTATATAGGAGATGGGGGAAAAAAAAGCTCACTACTAACTACAGTATGGGCCTAGGTAAGGTAGGAAGTAGCCATAAATTTGAACTTGATACCTTATGAACTTAATTTGATCACTTGTTTAGAAAGGCTATTAATACTTGGCTATACAGCAGTATACTTTGGAGAGTAAGACTCTACTCAATGTTTCATAACATGTTTTCAGCTCTATCTAATTGTAATATCTCTGTTACTGTTTGCTTAGCTTTTGTCTCTTTGTGACTTTAGGATATATTTTCATGTTACATTTTTCTTTAGGCATCCACAAGGACAAAGATAAACCTCCCAGCTTCTCTGTTGTCCTTGAGACTTTGAGGCGTACCTTGACAGATTACCAGAACAAGCTGGAAGATGCATCTAATGAGGTAAGACTTGCACTGTTTGGCTCCACACTTAGAGCCTTCAGCCTGCAGCACTGTGGTTCCGTGCTTGTTACAAAGGTCAGAAAGACTGGGAATGTTGACTTGACAGCTTCACAGATACAAAAAATAATAAATTGTCTGTCACTGTTCTTTCTTTAAGTGTGGCCTCAAGTCGTGTCTCACTTATGTTTCTATAACTCTAAAGTCATCCTATTATTGTCAAAGTTACGAGGACTCTTGTCACTTCTTGGCCTTCAAAATTTATCTACTTTAATTCAATCAAAAAACAACACAAGTCATCTAAGTTAATATGTATTCTATTTATATGTTCACGTGTTCTTAGCAAATTAGGACTAGGTAGTGGAAATTTAGGTTTTGTCAAGATTTTAGGTTAGGATTTCTACAAATTATGGAAGTCTTAACAAAACAAGAGAGAGGTTAGTTCTCATTCTCTAAAGGACTGTTGTTAGAAGTTTTCAAAAACAAATATCCGTTTGATGTAGCTTGGTAGTTTTTGGTTTGCTGACTAAAAAGCTCTTCTATTTTTCATCTCATTTGTATTGTTTAATGTGTGGGTTGATAAGTTTCTTGGGTATTAAAATATTTTATGGATTTATGCTTTAAAAATTGAAGAGTTTGTTTAGTTGGCTCTTGTCAAACTAGAGAGTATGAAATAATTACATGAAATACAATTAGTTAGCAAAACAACCAAGAGATTGTTCAAACCAAAGACAAGCCACATAGCAAGGATTTAGTGTCTATCCTTTTGTTTATTTGTTTCTTTCAAATAATACGAGGCCACGGAATCATTATATTTCACATTTCAGAAGAGGTTTATTTTACTTTAGTTTACCACGGTCAACAAAGAAGGAAAAGTGAGTCTTCTTAATACTCTCTGTAATTGTTCAAAAGGCAAAAAGAAAGTGACCATTGAAATAATTAAATTTCTATAAAGAACAAATATTGCTAAGTCTTTCCTAGTGAGACAAGGCAACCTGTATTGTTAGTAGTTTATGAAACTCTTCTGAGGCCTAGGTCTGGAAGCTGCAGGGTAACTAGGAACATATTACCCACAGCGAATTGTTATTTGGGAGGATGAATGTCACATGATCCTTAGCACAGTTGAAAAGTCGACTCAGCAGGCTTTGGCTTAGTAATGTGCTTTGTTGTGAACCCGTGCCAGAGACAGCAGTGGGGAGACCAAGGGGGTGGCTGCAAAGAAAGCAAAAAGAGCAGTCTGACAGAAAGAAGAATGAACTGTCAAAGAAAATAAATCACAAGCGGAGCAGGACCAACTGATGACCTGCCACAAGCCTTCCCAGTAGGACTGCCTGTGACCGACCCTGAAGTTGTCATATGGAGTGAAAGACCACCGAATACCCTCATGATGTATAGAAAGAACAGTCTTCTGCTCTGTGCTTTTTTTCTTTCCTTGTAGATGCCAGTGCTTTTGGCATTTTGGTCCAGTAGGATTTTAAGAATAAAGTTGTATTTGTTTACAATAAGAATGAAATCCTTTATCCAGCCATCTAGTAAAAACACAGTAGCATCACTGACATTTTAAGCTTGAATGCTTTTTCTTTTTAGCCATGTGAACTTGTGACAGAAATGACATAGTTAACCAAAAGAAAGAATTTTTCAAGACTCTTAATCGCTGTTGGAACATTGGTGTTTAAGTAATTGCCTAAAAAACATTAAAGATTAGCTTTTGAATTAGTCACCCTTGAAAAACATAAAAAAAGTAACTTACATTTTCTTTCATCAGTTAAACAGCATGAATGATGCTAAGGAAAAGGCATCGAGTGAACTTGATTCTACCAAACAGAAGATAGAATCTCACACTAAAAATATAAAGGTATTATGACTTAGAATAACTTTTTCCTTTTGTATTAAGAAACAAATATTATCTAGGGAATACTTTAAAATAGAGATATCTGAAAATGTATCTCCCAATTTTTTATTAAGTACATTTGGATACAATTTTGATTTTTTATTGTTGATCAAAGTAACAAGAATGTATTTTTCATTAAAAAAATATAACTGTTGGAAATTATTTTGGTTAAAGGAAAGATGTATTTCCCAGATTTAATTTTAATACCATAGATTCAAAAAGTGATTTAAGATTTAATGCCCAGCCTCAGATACATATTCAACATATTTTATTTACATAAGCACATCAGTATTTGGAGTTAGTTTTCATCATTTTAGGGTGGAGCAATTGTTTTTAGAGCATCATGCCTAGTAATGGGCTGAGACTGCACTGGCTAAGGTCCAAGACAAGAGTTTATTTTATTTTCTGCACTGGTTTTATGTACTACATCTTTGCAAAATTATACCGAGGCAAGTCTCCGAGTTGGAAATTTTTTGTGTTGGTTCATGTTGAGTTTGTCATGGACATACTTCAGTAGAATTTGTTAATAAGGTTGAAGAAGAAATGGTTCAGAATTTTGTGTCACACACTTGAGATTTCTATTAGTATTTGGACATCATTGGGAAGTAAATGTTCGTATATTAAATGTAAAATATTTCATTTGAAAATGTTATTTACATGTTATGAAATTTTTTTTTGAGCTACCAAGCTATTTTTTTTTTTAAATAATGAATTGAAAGGAAAACTCCTTTTCAAAGAGCTTTTAGGAATCAGGTATCTTATGAACATTTTATGTTTCAGTGTTAAAACTTAACAGTTTTTTCTAACTTTTGAGCTAAAATGTTATAGTTAGAAAATTGATTCAATAAATTACTGTAATGTTTAGCATTGTAGCCAAATGCTTACGCTTGTGATTCTTTTATGGTAAAGCTTTGGAGGTTTTCATTATGTATTTTGTGTTTGTATCCTCCGTCCCTTTATTGGCCGGCCTTCATGCAGTCTCTTTATTTTGCATCTCTGACAGGACCTTCAGGAAAAATTGGCCGATGTCAGTAAAGAGTTAAGTCATTTACGCACTAAATGTGCAGACAGAGAGGCTCTCATAAGCACGTTGAAAGTGGAACTACAGAATGTGCTGCACTGTTGGGAGAAAGAAAAGGCTCGAGCAGCGCAATCGGAGAGTGAACTGCAGAAGCTTGCCCAGGCTTTCCAGAAGGATACCGAGGTATTACCTGAGACAGGACGCCTGGCAGGAAAGGCCTTCACTAATCTCAGTTTTCTAAATTTACATACATCAAGTGGCTGTTTTTACTCTGATTTGTTCTGAGCCGACTCTTTTTGAAATATTCATGCCAGCCGCACAATTGGTCACTCCATTACTCTCCTGTCATCCTATTTTGGAGAGAAGTAATGGAGTTTAACCCCTCTGTCGCTTCTGTGGCTTCATCTCTCTACTTAGAACATCATATCCCAAGCACTGAGGCTCCTAAAACAGTCCTTTCAAAGTTTGCCTATTTGCTGGTGACAAAATTATTTTTTATTTCAGTAGTTTAGTAGCTGAACATGGTGGAAAAAATATGTTTTTCGTAATCAGAAAGAACTGGACTTGGCTCGTGGTACTCCTGTTTTCAAACTGTGAATATGGACAAGGCACACAGCTTAGTCTGTCCACGTCTTAGTTTCTTATTTGCAAAACAGGAATAACATCTCCTTTAGCAGACAGTCTCCTTACTCTTTATAATTGTAGGATATTAACCAAAATTTAGGAGAAGACAAGTCCCACAATATTGAAACTTTATTTAGATGCCCTTGAGAGTTACCTATCCATTTTTATTTATTAATGAGTTCTTAAAATATTATGACAAAACTTTTCTATTCTGTATGAGCCTGTGTGAATGGAACTGTTATATATTCTTTTACCCATGGGATATAGAGCTGGTTTAGCTAGTGTGGAACCAGTTCATCTGAGTCGTCCTGCATATTGAGTTCATTACTCCAACAAATATGAACATGAATGCCAAGAGAGTAAAAAGGAAACATTCTTTCCACTCTTCTTACAGTCTGGGATTTAAATTGTGTCCACATGAAGGGGCTGGAATTGTTCTACACATCAGATAATGATTAAAGGAAAGGAAACTAGAAGCCTGCCTGTATTGTAAAGTCAGCATGTCTACAGCATTGTGGTTGGGTTCAACATGTGTGAATTGATTTTGGATCTTGAGATTCTCTTTTCACGCCAAATGGATGATTATCATGCATGGTTTATCACAGCCCAAGCAAAAAGGACATAATGGCGACACAATGAATTATCCTTTAGGATGAACTCGATCACTTGGCAAAATGTGGAGGGCGAAGACTTTTAGTGCCTGAATATTACATTTGGTTAGTTATATTTAATAAGATTTTTAAACATCTCAACCCAGTTGAAAATGTAAAAGACATCTTTAATTGCTTAACAAAGAAAAAGGCATAACGTATTTATGAGGATTCTTCTGATATCCTAACTCAAGTTCGTGGTTGTAACTATGTATTAAAAATTTTTGGTTTTAACTTGTTATATTTGGGAAAAGGTAAGGTAGCATATACAGAGAATTAGATACACACACACACACACACACACACACACACACACACACACATATGAAAAATTCCCCACAATTTATAATTATACAACCTTTACATATACTATATACAGTTTTTCTTATCTAGAAGATTAGCATTTCTATTTTTTCCCTCTCAAATTTTCTTCTTTTAAAAGGGTTTCCTTTTCTTGCTGATCTATTAACAAAATTTGAAGGAGGGGCGCCTGTCTGGCTCAGTCGTTAAGTGTCTGCCTTCGGCTCAGGCCATGGTCCCAGGGTCCTGGGATCGAGTCCCACATTGGGCTCCCTGCTCGGCAGGAAGCCTGCTTCTCCCTCTCTCACTCCCCCTGCTTGTGTTCCTGCTCTCACTGTGTCTCTCTCTGTCAAATAAATAAATAAATAAAATCTTTAAAAAAAAATTTGAAGGAACTTATTTTATCTACAAAAGATATCCTTTTGCAGTTTTACACTGACCTCATCTTGAGTTCCTCTCTTGGGCATTTTATAGATGGAACACCTTATAAAGAGAGCCATTTGGCATTTCAGTAAATAAACTCTTTTTGTGTGTTCAAGATGGGATCAGCTTTTTACTGAATTCTATGGGATAGTGTTTCTGGGTTGTTAAACAGTGGATGGTTTAGTTACTACAATGGCAACATAATTTTAAAAAACTTATTACATATTTCTAATTGGACAGTTTTGAAAATATGTCTTGGGCAACTGTGTCCATTTCTTTTTGCCTGTTACTTTGTAATATTTAAGCACGTCTAAATGCCCAATGTGCCAAATACTATATGAACTTATGGGGAAAACGAATGAGCCCCTCTTCCATATCTTTCATATCACTGTCTGCTTTGCCTAAGGGGCTGGGGATAGATTTCCTATAAGTGGTAAGCAAACTGGAGTCTCTGGAGGAGGAGGAAAGCTGAGTAATTGTGTACATGTAAAGCACAGATATTGGTGTAACTTTGTCTTTAATGGAGTTGAGTAACACTGTTCTCTCTATATTGGTTTTCTGACTTAAATAACATCTGTTTTGGCGAATGTAGATATGAAATTATAGAATTACTGTCCTGACATCAGGACAAAAGTCAAAAGGGCTTAGAGACAATTAGTGCAGATACGTCATGTCAAAGCTGAGAAAGGCGATGCCTAAACAGGCACTTAGGTCCCATCCTCTGGAGGAGCAGAGCTGGGGTCAGAACCCTGGTTTTCTGGCTTCTAGACTGCAGATTTTGGTTTTGAATACCAAATTTAAGCAATTCCAAGTTTTTATCTAATGCTTTTGAATGTAAAAAAAAAAAGTCACCCAAGATGACAGTGTAAAAAAAGTCACCCAAGATGACACTTGGGTATTTTAATTCCTTCCCAAGTTTTTGAAACAAATCCTTTGCCACACGTAGTATGTGTTTTACTTCTTACAGTGTTGATATACTGGAATTAATTTCTTTTTTTTTTTTTTCCTCACAGGAGAAGCTAACCTTTCTTCATACCTTGTATCAGCACTTGATAGCAGGCTGTGTGCTCATGAAACAACCAGAAGGCATGCTGGATAAATTCTCTTGGACCGAGCTTTGTGCAGTCTTGCAGGAGAATGTTGATGCCCTGATCGCAGACCTCACCAGGGCTAATGAGAAGGTAACTGTCCTCAGGCACCAGATACCTCTATTAAATTCAGTGACATTTGTCCACATCACAGTATCATTAAGAGGGGCTGACATTCATCTTATTTCAAAAAGAATTTGGATGTTAATAATTCAATACCATTAATTATGGCTTGTCTACAACTCAGTTTGATGCCATTGCTGTGGGCATGTAAATGTGACTGAAGTCTGTATGAAGTCTCTAAGCTCCACACTCTGTGCGGGACATGCTAATACTACTAGCCAGTATTAGCCACAGGGACCTAATTAAAAGAAAATAAATTAATCTTACTGATGAAGCAATTCAAAGAACTTAGTCATTTACATTAATAAACCAACTCTTTATGTTAGCATAAAATGGAAACAAGATACAGTTATTCAAAAACATGATCTTAAAATTTTTGCCCAGGAAATAATGAGGTGTTACTTTAAAAGCACTTAAAAATTTAAAATTATGTTTTTGGTTATTTCTTGAATTATAACAAACTGTGTATTAACGGACCCTATTCAGTGCTGTAGCGTGTTCAAAGTATACATGGTAGCAGAAAACAGTGGACTTCACCAGCCTAGGAATTCAGTCTTTCAAAAAAAACAAAAAAACAAAAAAACAACAAGCCCACTTTTGGTTATGGAAGATTTAAATGGCTTAGCAGACCAACCTATTCCACCGTTAAAGATACTGATTCTCATCCTGGGTCTACTGAACTGGTCAGGACTGTATTATGTGGTCTGGTTTCCAGATCTTATTTGCCATGGCTTTTGGTCTTGTGTGTCATGAAGAAAAAAACTGTTACCTAGGTTTTTTTTTCCCCCCCTCCAATCTGTGGAATTAATGAAACAGCATCTTGGCCCAATTTTACAGTGAGAACATTTTACCTTGGTTTGATTGGCAAACACAACCTTAGGCACTGAGAAGTAGGATTAAGGAAATGAGGGAGTAAATTGTGAGAAGCACAGATGCTGTTCATGATTGTGAATGTGTGTATAATGGGTTTGAAAATTACTGATAATTAAAATGAGTACATGTTTGAACCCTCTGAGATGGTATTATGTTTTAATAGTTTTTCATAGTTTCAAAACATCATTAATTGTCGTACACGTTACATGATTTTCTTTCCAGTGTTTTGAATGTGAAATAAAAAATGGTTGTGACTTTCTGTTTTATTATATATAAAATGTAGATTTATAGATCTCATTGAAATACTTCATTTCCCATTGAGATATGTGAATAGCTTGAGCTTTGGTTCTAGAAGTAAAAATATTCTTCTTAGTTTTCTCAGTAAAGTTGATTATAGAACGAGTAACTTTATTAGAAGGAGAAAAATGATTTGTGATCTAAGCACACATACATACAAATGACACCATTTTCTCCTAAAATATGATAATTTGTCCTACCAATTTCTGTTTCTTAGTTTTTTTGTTTTCATTTTAACTTAAAACTTTTATGTGAACTTAAGGAATGAAACATGGTAGATGTATGGCATTTGGAGAGGTGCTACAAAGACATATTTTGTGAGCATATCTCATTCTCTGTTGCGTATCCCCATTTAGATAAGTCACCTGGAGTATATCTGTAAAAACAAGTCTGATACGATGAGAGAACTTCAGCAGACCCAGGAAGACACCTTTAACAAAGTGGCCGAGCAGATCAAAGCCCAGGAGAGCTGCTGGCACAAACAAAAGAAGGAACTGGAGCTGCAGTACTCTGAGCTCCTGTTGGAGGTGCAGAGGAGGGCACAGGTACGCTGCTTCTGCAAAGAGCTTTAGCAATAGCGTGCTCAGTCTTGTGCTATTTCGAGTGTTTTCTTTTAGTACCAATGCCAAATCAGTTTAGAACTCTTTGAGAACCACATAGAACTTGTTAGGCACACATACATGTGATCATGCAAACACACACATATGCTCACAAATGGGTATGCGTGCGTGCTCGTGCGTGTGTGTGTGTGTGCGCACACGTGTGTGTGCCTGCATGTGTATTAAGGATTGTCTTATACTTAGGGAGGAAAGTAGATGGGTTTCTGGTTAAAACATCCTAGACTGCACTGATCAATTAAATGCTAAAATTGTATTTCCTTTGTTTATTTTTAAAACAAAGGGTTAAGAGATTTGGTAAAATGTTACCCAGTTTTAGTGTAGATACTCTTTTATCCAGTTCATTCCGGTTGTAGGGGTTCGTGTGTGAACCATCATTTTAATTCATTTGGGGTTGAAATTTGTTATACCTCCTAACATTGTATAAGAAATGGAGTTATAGTTGTAGACCCCATAGCAAAATAATTGACTGTAGATTGTATCATGTCTCCTGTGTTGGATTTGATTGAGAACAGAAGTTATGAGTAGTTAACATGGCCGTATTTTTTCCTATACAAATTATTGTCATCATAATTTATACTGTTAACTGTCATCCCTGCCCAATCAGGAATAACTTAATGATAGTGTATATGTTCTTTTGGTATTGACTTTAATAATAGTTCATGTGTTCCCAAGATAAGATACTTAGGAGCCTGACTCAGTATTTAACCTCTTTATTTGGTCCATACTTATATTGGTTCATACTTATATTGGCAAGTTTAATTAAAAGAAAGAAATCATATTATTTTTGTTTGTCAATAAACAGTTTCATATTGCTTAAAATAACACCATTCTGCTTTCTCAAACATAAGGGCCCTATGTTAACTTATGTCTTCCTCTGTGAATTTGAATGAATTAATACTGTCTAAAAGTAGCCATGTGTTTGGTGTTGCATGGTGCTGTGTGATATGGTTTGCATTTTCTACTAATGAGTAAAAGACCTAAACAATTTATTACAGTTTCTTTAGAGGTAGCATTGACATACAGTGAAGGGAACAGATCTTAAGTGTACAGTTTGATGTTTTGATCAATGCAAAGACCCATGTAACCATATCCCACTTAAAACTTAAAGTATTTCATTGCCCCAGAAAGTTCTTCTGTGCCCTCTTCCAGTTTCCATTCCATAGGCAACCAGTGTTCCAATCCTATCATCATAGATTACTTTCACTTGCTCTTGAGTTTCCCCTCAATGGAATCATTCAGTATGGAGTGTTTGGTGGTTGCCTTATTTCACTCAAAATATTTTTTAGTACTCACCCATGTTGTTGTGTGTGTCAGTAGTTCGTTCTTTTTTATGGTCAAGTAGTATTCTATTTTATAATTACACCACAATTCTATAGATTGTGAGTTGATGAATATTTCAGTTGTTTCCAGTTTTTCACTATTGTAAATAAAATTGCAACAAATATTGTAGAAGTGTTTTGTTGACATATGGTTTTCATTTCTCTTGGTTAAGAGTTCAATTGCTAGATCACAGGATAGGTGTATGTTTGTAAAAAAAAAAAAGTATCAAAGTTTTTTCCAAAATGGTTGTATCATTTTATATTTCCACCACCGATATATGAAAGTTTCTATTGTTCTTCATCCTCTGCAACATTTGGTATTGTCAGTCTTTAAAATTTTAGCCATTCTAGTTGTTTTAAAAAGGTATTTCAGGGGCGCCTGGGTGGCTCATTCGTTAAGCATCTGCCTTCGGCTCAGGTCATGATCCCAGGGTCCTGGGATCGAGCCCCGCATTGGGCTCCCTGCTCAGCAGGAAGCCTGCTTCTCCCTCTCTCACTCCCCCTGCTTGTGTTCCTGCTCTCGCTATTTCTCTCTCTGTCAAATAAATAAAATCTTAAAAAAATAAAATAAAAAGGTATTTCCTTGTGGTTTTAATTCATATTTTCTTGGTGATTAATAATGTCTAGCAGTTTTCATGTTCTTATTGGTCATTCTTGTATCTTCTTTTGTGAAATATCTCTTCAGTTATTTGCCCATTAAAAAGTTGGGATTATTTGTGTTTTTATTATTGATTTGTAAGAGTTCTTTAGATATTCTGGGTATAAATAATTCTTTTGATGATCACAAGTTTTAAAATTTTGTTGAAGTCCAACCTGTAAATCTTTTTGAGTATTTATTTTTATGTGGTAAGCAATGTGTCTATACTCCAGAGTTTTGCAGATACTCTCCTGTTGTTTCTGCTAGAAGTTTTATTTATGTATGTATGTATTTATTTATTTATTTGACAGAGAGAGAGAGAGAGAGAGAGAGAGAGAGAGAGAGAGAGAGACCTAGAGAGGGAACACAAGCAGAGGGAGTGGGAGAGGGAGAAGCAGGCTCCCCGCTGAGCAGACAGCCCGATGCGGGGCTCGATCCCAGGACCCTGGGACCATGACCTGAGCCGAAGGCAGAGGCTTAATGACTGAGCCACCCAGGTGCCCCATCTGCTAGAAGTTTTAAAGTTTTAGCTTTTATGACAAGGTCTATGATCCATCTCAAATTAATTTTTGTATTTAATGTTAGGTAGAAGCTGAGGTTCATTTTCCCCCTGTATTTATTTATTGTTCCCACATCATTGTTCACAACTTTACTTTCCTCATTGAATAGCTTTGGTCCTTTTGTGAAGACAAAACAAAACAAAAACAACTGACCATATATAAGAACCACAGGTTTGTCGGGTATACCTAAAGTTTTGCCTTTTCCAAGATGTCATATAAATGGAGTCCCATAGTATGTAGCCTTTTGGGTCTGACTTTTTTTCACTTAGCAAAATATGTTTGGAAATTATTCATGTTGTTGCATATATCAGTAGCTCATTCCTTTTTACTGCTGAGTTATATTCCATTGTATGGATGTACCACTGTTTGTTTATACTTGCTGATGGGCCTTTGAGTTCTTTTTATTTTCTAGCAATTATGACTAAAGAACCTATCGTGGATAGGTTGTTGTGTGATCATAAGTTTTCTTTTCTCTTGGGTAAATACTTAGAGGATTGTGATTTCTGGGTTATATGGTACGTACATATTTATAAGTTATATAAATGGTCATATGATAAAAACTATGAAATTGTTTTCCCCAGTGGCTGTACCATTTTGAGTTCCCACTAACAATGTAAGGGAGTTCTAATTGCTCTGCATCTGTGCCAGCATGTGGTTTCATAATTTTTTTTCCTTTTTAGATAGTCTAGTAGGCAAGGAGTGGTTGTGGTTTTAATTTCCATTTTCCCTAATGAATAATAATATTGAATGTTTTTTTCCTATGCTTTTTGCCATCTGTATATATTCTTGGGTAAATGATCTGTTCATATCTTTTGCCCACTTTTTAATTGGATTGCTTGTTTACTTGTAGCTGAATTTTGAGAATTATTTATATATTCTGAACAGAAGCCATTTGTCAGATAGGTGATTTGCAAATATATTCTCCCATTCACTTAAAAGTACTTTTGCAGAACAAATGTTAGAGGTCCAATTTTATTGTTGTGTGTGTATTCCTCTGGTTTTCCCAGCACCGTTTGAAGAGAATATCTTTTATCCATTAGGTATTCTTGGCTCTCTTGTCCAATATTAGTTGACTGTATATACCGGGATTTAATTCTGGGCTCTTTATTCTGTTTCATTGGTCTATGTGTCTGTTTTTGTGCTAGTATCATACTGTTTTTATGACTATGGCTTGCTGATGTTATGATCCTATATATAGAAAACTTTAAAGAGCCAATCAAAAAACTGTTGGGATTAATCAATGATTTCAGTAAAGTGGAAGGTTAAAAGAATCAACTAACAGAAATCATGAAATATTGGAAAAAGAAGTAAAGAAAACTATCCCATTCACAAAAATCATAAAATACTTAGGAATAAATTTTACCAAAGAAGTGAAAGATCTCTACAATGAAAACTGTTCAGACTTTGCCCAAAGAAATTGAAGACACAAACAAATGGAACGACATCCTCTGTTCATGGATTAGAAGATTTTACATATTGTTAAAATGGCTGTACCACCCAAAAGCCATCTACAGATTCAATGCTTTCTCCATCAAAATACCAAAGGCATTCTTCACAGAAGTAGAAGAAACAACCCTTAAATTTGTATGGCATCACAAAAGACCATATTAGCCAAAGCAGTCCTGAGAAAAAAGAACAAAACTAGAGGTATCACACTTCTGATTTCAAACTTTCCTATCCGTGTTATGAATTCACTTTTACTGTTTTTTTTCTTCTTTTTCCTTTTTAAAAATTTAATTCAATTAATTAACATATAATGTATTGTTAGTTTCAGAGGTAGAGTTCAGTGATTCATCAGTCTTATATAATACCAGTGCTCATTACATCACATGCCCTCCTTAATGTCTATCCTCCAGTTACGTTATTCCCCCACCCCCCCCCTCCCCTCAGCAATCCTCAGTTTGTTTCCTATGATTAAGAGTCTCTTATGGTTTGTCTTCATCTCTGATTTCTTTGTTTTATTTTTTCCTCTCTTCCCCGATGAGCCTTTGTTTTGTTTTCTTAAATTTTTGTTTTGTTTCTTAAATTCCACATATGAGTGAGCTCATATGATGATTCTTTCTCTGATTGACTTATTTTGCTTAGCATAATACCCTCCAGTTCTATCCACATTGTTGCAAATGGCAAAATTTCATTTATTTGATGGCTGAGTAGTAGTCCATTGTGTGTGTGTGTGTGTGTGTGTGTGTGTGTGTGTGTGTGTACATACATCTTCTTTATCCATTCATCTGTCAGCGGACATCTGGGCTCTTTCCATAGTTTGGCTATTGTGGACATTGCTGCTATAAACATTGGGGTGCAGGTGCCCCTTCAGATCACTACATTTGTATCTTTGGAGTACATATCTAGTAGTGCAGTTGCTGGGCTGTAGGGTATCTCTGTATTCAACATTTTAAGGAACCTCCATACTGTTTTCCAGAGTGGTTGCACCAGCTTGCATTCTCACCAATGGTGTAAGAGGGTTCCCCTTTCTCTGCGTCCTCACCAACATCTGTCGTTTCCTGAGTTGTTAATTTTAGCCATTCTGATTGGTGTGAGGTGGTATCTCATTGTGGTTTTGATTTGGATTTCCCTGATGCCAAGTAGTGTTGAGCATTTTTTCATGTGTCTGTTGGCCATTTGTATGTCTTCCTTAGAGAAATGTCTATTCATGTCTTCTGCCAGTTTCTTGACTGGATTATTTATTCTTTGGGTATTGAGTTTGATAAGTTCTTGATAGATTTTGGATACTAGCCCTTTATCTGATTAGACATTTGCAAGTATCTTCTCCCATTCTGTCAGTTGTCTTTTAGTCGACTGTTTCCTTTGCTGAGCAAAAGCTTTTTACCTTGATGAGGTCCCAATCATTCATTTTTGCCTCTGTTTCCCTTGCCTTTGGAGATGTGTCTAGCCAGAAGTTGCTGTGGCCAAGGTTGAAGAGGTTGCTGCCTGTGTTCTCCTCTAGGATTTTGATGGATTCCTGTTTCATATTTAGGTCTTTCATCCATTTTGAGTCTATTTTAGTGTATGGTGTAAGGAAATGGTCCAGTTTCACTCTTCTGCATGTGGCTGTCCAATTTTCTCAACACCATTTGTTGAGGAGACTGTCTTTTTTCCATTGGACATTCTTTTCTGCTTTGTCAAAGATGAGTTGACCATAGAGTTGAGGGTCCATTTCTGGGCTCTCTATTCTGTTCCATTGATCTATGTGTCTGTTTTTGTGCCAGTACCATACTGTCTTGATGATGACAGCTTTGTAATAGAGCTTAAAGTCTGGAATTGTGATGCCACCAGCTTTGGTTTTCTTTTTCAACATTCCTGTGGCTATTCAGGGTCTTTTCTGGTTCCATACAAATTTTAGGATTATTTATTCCAGCTCTGTGAAAAGAGTTGATGGTATTTTGATAGGATTGCATTGAATCTGTAGATTGCTCTAGGTAGCATAGATATTTTCACAATATTTTTTCTTCCAATCCATGAACATGTGTCTTCCTCAATTTCTTTCATGAGTGTTCTATAGGTTTCTGAGTACCGATCCTCTCCCTCTTTGGTTAGGTTTATTCCTAGCTATCTTACGGTTTTTGTTGCAATTGTAAATGGGATTGACTCCTTAATTTCTCTTTCTTCTGTCTCATTGTTAGTGTATAGAAATGCAACTGATCTCTGTGCATTGATTTTATATCCTGTCACTTTGCTGAATTCTTGTATGAGTTCTCACAATTTTGGGGTAGAGTCTTTTGGGTTTTCCACATAGAGTATCATGTCATCTGGGAAGGGTAAGAGTTTGATTTCTTTTTTGCTGATGTGGATGCCTTTTATTTCTTTTTGTTGTCTTATTGCTGAGGCTAGAACATCTAGTGCTCTGTTGAACAACAGTGGTGAAAGTGGACATCCCTGCCATGTTCCTGATCTTAGGGAAAACCTCTCAGTTTTTCCCCATTGAGAATGATACTCGCTGTGGACTTTTTGTAGATGGCTTTTGTGATATTGAGGTATGTTCCTTCTATCCCTACACTGTGAAGAGTTTTAATCAAGAAAGGATGCTGTACTTTGTCAAATGCTTTTTCTGCATCTACTGAGAGGATCATATGGTTTTTATCCTTCTATTAATATAGGGTATCACATTATTTGATTTGTGGATGTTGAACCACCCTTGCAGCCCAGCAGTAAATCCCGCTTTGTCATGGTAAATAATCCTATTAATGTACTGTTGGATCCTATTGACTAGTTTCTTGAGAATTTTTGCATTCATGTTCATCAGGGATACTGGTGTGTAATTCTCCTTTTTGATGGGGTTTTTGTCTGATTTTGGGATCAAGGTAATGCTGGCCTCATAGAAAGAATTTGGAAGTTTTGCTTCCATTTCTATTTTTTGAAACAGCTTCAGTAGAATAGGTATTAGTTCTTTTTTAAATGTTTGGTGGAATTCCCCTGGGAAGCCATCCAGCCCTGGACTCTTGTGTGTTGGGATATTTTTTTTTTAAAGATTTTATTTATTTATTTGAGAGCGAGAGAGAGAGTGAGAGAGAGCATGAGCAGGGTGAAGGGCAGAGTGAGAAGCAGACTCCCTGCTGAGCAGAGAGCCCAATGTGGGATTCGATCCCAGGACTCCGGGATCATGACCTGAGCTGAAGGCAGACACTTAACCAACTGAGCCACCCAGGCGTCCCTGTTGGGAGATTTTTGATTACTGCTTCAATTTCCTTGCTAGTTATCAGTCTGTTCATGTTTTTTATTTCTTCCTGTTTCAGCTTTGGTAGTTTATACATCTCTAGGAATGCATCCATTTCTTCCAGATTGCCTAATTTGTTGGCATATAGTTGCTCATAATATGTTCTTATAATTGTATTTCTTCAGTGTTGGTTGTGATCTCTCCTCTTTCATTTCATGATTTTATTTATTTAGGTCCTTTCTCTTTTCTTTTTGGTAAGACTGGCTAGGGGTTTGTTGATCTTATTAATTCTTTTCCTAGTTTTGTTGATCTGTTCTACTGTTCTTTTCTATGGTTTCTGCTCTAATCTTTATTAATTCTCTTCTCGTGCTGGGTTTAGGCTTTATTTACTGTTCTTTCTCCAGCTCCTTTAGGTGTAAGGTTAGGTTGTGTATTTGAGACCTTTCTTATTTCTCGAGAAAGGCTTGTATTGCTATGTACTTCACCCTTAGGACTGCCTTTGCTGCATCTCAAAGGTTTTGAACAGTTGTGTTTTCATTTTCATTTGTTTCCATGAATTTTTAAAATTCTTTAATTTCTTGGTTGACCCATTCATTCTTTAGTAGGATGCTTTTTAGTCTCCATGTATTTGAGTTCTTTCCAAATTTCTTCTTGTGATTGAGTTGCCGTTTAAAAGCATTGGGAATAATCCCAGTCTTTTGGTATTGGTTGAGACCTGATTTGTGACCCAATATGTGATCTATTCTGGAGAATGTTCCATGTGCACTGGAGAAGAATGTGTATTCTGTTGCTTCAGGATGGAATGCTCTGAATTTATCTGTGAAGTCCATCTGGTCCAGTGTGTCATTCAAAACCCTTGTTTCCTTGTTGATCTTCTGCTTAGATGATCTGTCCATTGCAGTGTGTGGGGTAAGTCTTCCACTATTATTGTATTATTATCGATGTGTTTGATTTTGTTATTAACTGGCTTATATAATTGGCTGCTCCCATGTTAGGGGGATAAATATATACAATTGTTAGATCTTCTTGTTGGATAGACCCTTTAATTATGATATTGTGTCCTTCCTCATCTTTTATTACAGTCTTCAGTTTAAAATCTAATTTGTCTGATATAAGGATTGCTATCCCGGCTTTCTTTTGATGTCCATTAGCATGATAATGCTAATGTATTGATGACAGTGTATTGATGGGACTTGCTTTTTTTATCTAATCTGATACCCTGTGTCTTTTGATTGGGGCATGTAGCCCATTTACATCCAGAATAACTATTGAAAGATATGAATTTAGTGCCATTGTATTGCCTGTAAAGTCACTGTTTCTGTATATTGTCTCCATTCCTTTCTGATCTATGTTACTTTAAGTGAAGAGAGACCCCAAAAGTAAGTATTTCTTGCAGGGTTCATTTAGTGATCACAAATTCTTTTAGTTTCTGTTTGTCTTGGCATCTTTTTGAGGATTTTGAATGACATCCTCACTGGATACAATATTCTTGGCTGCATATTTTTCCCATTTAGCTCCCTGAATATACCATGCAAGTCCTTTCTGGCCTGCCAGGTCTGTGCAGATAGGTCTGCTGCCAGTCTGATGTTTCTACCCTTATAGGTTATGGACCTCTTGTTCCGAATTGCTTTCAGGATTTTCTCTTGGTCTCTGAGATTTGCAAGATTCGCTATGATATGTTGGGGTGTTGACCTATTTTTATTGATTTTAACGGGGGTTCTCTGTGCCTCCTGGACTTGAATGCCTATTTCCTTCCCCAGATTAGGGAAGTTCTCCCCTATAATTTGCTCTAATATACCTTCTGGCCCTCTCTCTTTCTCTCTCTTTCCTCTTATCTGGGATTCCAATTATTCTAACATTGTTTCCCTTTATGGTATCACTTATCTCTGGAATTCTCCCCTCATGATCCAGTAGTTGTTCATCTCTCTTTTCTTCAGCTTCTTTATTCTCCATCATTGGTCTTCTGTATCACTAATTCTTTCTTCTGCCTCATTTATCCTAGCAGTTAGAGCCTCCATTTTTTTGATTGCACCTCATTAATAGCCTTTTTGATTTCGACTTGGTTAGATTTTAGTTCTTTTATTTCTCCAGAAAGGGCTTCTCTAGTGTCTGCTATGCTTTTTTCAAGCCCAGCTAATGTCTTTATAATCGTTATTCTGAACTCTAGTTCTAATATCTTACTTATATCCATACTGATTAGGTCCCTGGCAGTCAGTACTGCCTCTTGTTCTCTTTTTTGAGCTGAGTTTTTCCATCTTGTCATTCTGTCCAGAGAAGGATAGATGAATGAGAGAACAAAATACTAAAATGGCAACAACAACCCCAGAGAAATATACACTAAACAGATCAGAAGAGCCCTAAAACAAAAAACAAAAACAAAAATTAAAACAAAAGAGAATATAATCAGACAGGTGAACAGAACCGAGTAATACGCTGGATCCTGTGTGTATTTTGGTCTGTTAGAAATAAAAACTTATATATATATATATATAGAATTAAATAAAAACTTATATATATATAGAATTAAATACATCAAAAGAATAGAATGTAATTGTAAAGATGAAAATTTGAAAAGACTTTAATAAAAAAGGAGAAGAAGAAGAAAAAAAGAGAGAATATGATCAGACAAGTGAAGAGAACAGAGCCATACTCTAGATTCTTGGTGTATTTTGGTCTGTTGGAAGAACCTGCATCCCAAAATTGTAAAGAAAGAAAAACTTATGCTCCTCCTGGGATCTGCTGATTGTTGGGTCCCTGCTGAAGAGCAGTGGCCCGACTATTCCGCAGTTCACGGTTTATGGCAACCCCGAGCTGAGAGCCCACTCCTCGGCTCTGTCTTTGCAGCCTGCTTCCCACTCTGATACCTGGGAGCTCTGCTGCACTCAGGCACCCCCAGTCTTCCTGTGACCTCAAGGATTCTGAGACCACACTGTCCCACCTAGAGTTCTGCCCAGCTTCACCACATGAGCACCTTTCCGGCAGGGATGTTCCTCACTGGAGCAGACTTTTAAAAGTTCTGATTTTGTGCTCTGCTTCTTCTTCTTCTTTTTTAAAGATTTTATTTATTTTTTGACATAGAAAGAGAGACAGCGAGAGAAGGAACACAAGCAGGGGGAGTGGGAGAAGGAGAAGCAGGCTTCCCACTGAGCAGGGAGCCTCATGCGGGGCTTGATCTCAGAACTCTGAGATCATGACCTGAGCTGAAGGCAGATGCTTAACTAACTGAGCCACCCAGGTGCCGCAAGTAGTTGCTTTTCTATGTGTAGAGTTGCAGCTATTCCTTTCTTAGATCTCCAGTTGAGTACACAGGTGTTCAGAATGATTTAATAGCTATCTTACTGGATTCCTGGGGCCAGACAAAAAAAACTAAGGTGTCCTACTCCTCTGCCATCTTGGACTCCTCCCCCAACTCACTTTTATTCTAAATATGCAGGAAGGCATAGCAGTTCATTTTCCTAACTAAGGGAATCAATGATCACAAATGCTAGTGTTTTAAGAGAGTCTCTCACTGAAGACTTTTTCCTGAAGAACATGTGACACCCTAGGCTTTGATCCATGGGTATGCAATTTGAAAGTATCATTTTCATTATTCCTAAAGTACATTAATAATATATATTGTCATATTGTCTATATTATTTATATACATATTTGAATTTTTGTAAAATGTAATTGAATAGATAGCAGCAATTCATTTGGGTTTTATAGTTGGTAAATTGCTATTATAATGCATATTATGGGATGTATAAATTTTATTTTAGGAAATTTTATTATGATTAATTCTATATTTCTTTTTTCCCCCAGAGCTGCAATGCAAATAACATTATTTTCATTTTATATTACTTAATGTATTTTCAAAAACTATATTGATAAGAACATAAAGAAGAAAAATCCACAATTGTTGCATAGGATTGTAGGTCGTAGAGGATGTTTGGTGTTAGATGAGCATGGCTATTACAAGAGGCCATCTGCTGGAAAATAAATGACTTATCTATAGAGCCCTGTGTTTAATGTTTGGTTATTGTAAAGAAATGGCTAGTAAAAGGTTAAATAAAAAACAATTTTTGATTCAAATTGTTTTTATCTGAAAAAACGTAGGAGAGTTATTTGCAAGATTTTTGAATGTGTAAGCTTTAAAACAATTAGTGAGAATGCTATTAGATAAATGATACTTGTAGAACAGGGAGCTTGGTTTTAGTATCACAGCATGTTTTTAGCATTAGGTAAAATGTGCTGGCCATGTGGTTGGGTAACTCTTAAATTTAAATACTTTGGAGCCATCATGTAAATACATCTCAAACATGTATGCCTACTGAAGCACCTGGACAGAGTGCCACATTAATTCTCTTATTAACTTTGCTTTTGTTAATTATTTATGTTCTTTTATCTTTTCTATCTGAAAAAATGGAGTTCCTGGAATAAGAACTCCCTTAATAGAAGTAAAGATTTTTGCCTGTTAGTTGTATGGTTAACCTTCATGTAATATTTATTGTAAACACTTTAGGTTTATTTGACATCTTAGTAAAATCAAGTGAGTTGAGAATGGAGAATAAAAATCAAAGAAATTCAGGTTCATTATAATATATTGCATTTTATTTCTCTTGTATGACAGTATTAAGAGTACATTTGGCAAGAACGGATTAGTGTTATTAGATGTTGAAACTTTTTTTCTTTTTAATTGGATTCCAAAAATATTCCAAGCTTAGCTTGTTTATATGATTGGAGGTGATATGTATACATGGCTGCCTGGAATGATGACAGGGAGTTAGTTTGACACAATCCTGTGCACACCATGCATTGATGGACTCTGAGTTGGTGTGAAGTCCTTTGCTTCTGAAATAATTGCTTTAGAATATTTTTTTTTTAGTAAGGCTGTCAGTTGAATTGCACAATGCTCAATAGATTTTTCAGTGCTTTTTTTTATAACTTTGTGCAATCTCCTCTTACTCAAGCCCCACAACAACCATGTGAGATAGGTCATTTAGGCATCATTTTTATTTTACAAACGAGGAAACCAAGGTTCAGAGAACTGATACCAGTTGTTTGTGTAGCAAGAAAGTTCTAGAATTGGGATTAGAATAGAGGTAACAGATGTAAAATGGTCAGCCCCTTGCTTGGCATTTAGAAATTGCAAAGTGAACGTTATGTGCTGTTTTAATACATTTTCATCATCCTGATCTTCCAGGCCTTTTTGCATTATGCTACAACACCATTTCTTTTAATATATGCTGTTTTTGTATATCAAATAATACCTGAAAATGGGTCTAGTGACAGTTCAGTTTCATATTTCTTGAGCTTGCATTTCCAAGTGATTCTTGATTAATGGTTAAATGTGATAATGTATGAAAAACCAGTGACACACTGTCAGCCACCCACAGATGCTAGTTCCCTTATCTCCTCTTTCTCTCAGACTTTTTTTCCCAGAGACTGAATTTTTAGTATATTCTATTGCAAAATTGCTATTGGTAAGAATATCAAGACACCTTTTATATAATGTATTTAATATTAATAAAAATATACTTTTTATGTTATATACCAGATATATAGGGCACTGTGTTCCATGCTGTGGTATTAACAAAGCGATATAGTCTTAGTTCTTTCCTCAAAAACTGTCAACTTTAGTTGGGAGGTCATCCCTTAAACACACGAGAAATTAAATAATATAGGGTTTATCACAACAACTTTGTGTAATTAATTCCCAAGAGGATGCTATGAACTTAGAAAAGGAGGTGTCAATATTTGAAGTTTTTGTAGAGGAGACTGGAGCCAACCTGGGCGCTCTTGCCAGGGTCTGAAAACCCACAAGGAAGGGAGACCTGAGGTGGGTCAGAATTGAGAGGTGGTTGCTGACTTATCAACAATCTGACGTTGTATCTTTTAATTTTGCCTATGTTGACACCTTTATTCTCAGTCTAAGGATAAGGAGAACTCTCTGTCCTTTTGAAGGTTTTGCTTATCCAAAGGGCACTTTATAATTTTTACTGCTTTAGAAACAAGAATAACCAGAGGCACAGACCATTTGGGCACATAATATTTTTTGCCATGCTAGACTTACAAAATAAAGATAGTTTTTTTAAGTTAAGTAAATAATCAGTATGGGATTTGAATATATATATGAAGGTCAGATAGTGGAATTTCTAGGTCATATGATAACTCCACATTTAACTTTTTGAGGAGCTTCCAAACTGTTTTCAAAACCTGCTGCATCATTTTAACATCTTCACCAGCAAGGTGTGAGGCTTCCACTTTCTTCACAACATGTGCTTTGTTTTTAACAGAGAAGTATTTACATCATAAGATAAGCAGGTGAATTTATTATATTTTAAAATATTACCATTGCATAAAAAGACAAGGTATGCAGCTTATAAAAATAAGACATTTTTAAATGAAGTCCTTTGATGTCTATGTATCATTGAATGTCCAGTTTGCATTTTGTCTTTTGCCAACATAAAGAATAAGAACTCAGGAAGCAAAAGTGATAAAAAAGAATTTTACTCTCTAGGGAAGTGTCTAATTTCTGGCCCAGAGTCTCATAGTTCATGGAGCACTGTAAGGCGTCCCACGGAGCCTGTGTATTTCAGGAAGTAAGTGCATGATTCATTAGGCAAAGAGGGTATCTGCCCCCCCACCCCCATTCATTTTGGATGCACTTTGAATTTATCAGACAGTAGAGGAAAGCTAGTGAAATTATATAGTATTTTTGATATGCCAAAGAAATCTGTATAAAAGATATCCATACTGTATTTTTTTTTTTTATTTTTAGTTCTTCAAGATAAAAGTGTTGTTTTGGAGGAATTTGCAAATGTTATTTTTGAAATTAAACACACCAAGGAGCAGGTTATTTCAGTACTAGGAATGCTTTTGTCCCATTTGAAGGCGATGTTCCTTATGTTTGCTTTAAAAATATTGGCCTTCAATCTCCTTGGGTAAAGAACAGGATTTTTTTTTTAAAGGGAAAAATTGCTCTTATTGCTGTTTCCAGTGTTACCATCAAACAAGCTTTGTTCTTCAAGAATAATTCACTATAAATAATACAGTACCTCTGAAGGTCCCTGTGGAATATCAGAATTAATTTTAAAACAGAATTCTGACATGTTGATAAGTTCCAAATTATATTTGGAAATTATATCTTTTTCTCGATTATATTTTTCTTCTCCTTATATTTGTAAAGCTTTTTATCCATTTGGTATACATTCAGTGTCTATTAGCAAAAAACTGTGCTTAGCACCAAGGAACATCTTATAAAGGATTATTTAATTTTTTCAATATTTACTAAATACCTACAGGGCATAGAACACTGTGACAGGCACTACAGTAAATACTTCCTGGCTTCTAGGAACTAGCACTCTTTTGTATTGGAGGGAGAATAGATATACACACATGAAATAAGTAAGTAGCAGTGTAGGAATTAAATGTCTGAGTGATACAAGTTCAGAGAAGGTCAAGGTCAGTGTGAGTAAGGATTATAGTGAAAGGTGTCATGGAGTAGATAGACCCTGAAATGGGCTCTGAAGATTGTTAGGATTTAAATAGTGTTAGGGGAGTTGGAAGGCCAAGGACCTGGGGGTGCTAGAGAACATGGCTAAATTGTGAGAAAGAGGGGTGAGTCTCATGTCTGGATCGTGAAGGAGCAGACCATTCTCTCCTTTTTCATCAGGTTGAGGATCCCAGGAGAAGGTGAAATCTTTGCAGCATGAGGCATGTGGGGGTGTTGTGACTTGAGGAGAGAACCTTGGTTCAGTAAAGACAGAGGTTAAACAATAGGATTTGACTGACCTAATGTGACAGTAACATCGAAGTGGGCATGAGTAGCTGAGGGTGAAGAGCTGGAACTAGCATGGGTAGCTGTGGAGATGGATCAGGGTATATTTTGCAGGTAAACCCAACTGTATTTGCGGATGGCTTTGATTTGGAATGTAGAGGATAGGGGGAAAGGAGGTATTAAGACTGACTAGGGCGCCTGGGTGGCTCAGTTGGTTAAGCGACTGCCTTCGGCTCAGGTCATGATCCTGGAGTCCCAGGATCGAGTCCTGCATCGAGCTCCCTGCTCAGCAGGGAGTCTGCTTCTCCCTCTGACCTTCTTCCCTCTCATGCTCTCTCTTTACCATTCTCTCTCTCTCTCAATGAATAAATAAAAAAAAATCTTTAAAAAAAAAGACTGACTAGAAAGTTTTTGGTTTGAACACTTGGGTGGATGTTGGGTACCATTTATTGATAGAAAGAGGATTATTATGGATATGTTTAGGAAGCAAATCAATAGTACTGGACTGGTTACTTTAGCTTAGAGGGCTTTGGGGTAGCTAAGTGGAGAGGCCTATGGGGCAGTTAGATCTGTGATTCTGGATCTCAGTGGAGACAGTAGAGATGCAGAAATGTAATTGTTAAGAAATGAACAAAACTGTCATTAAGTACTAATGTTATTGAGGTTTTTGTGTTGTTAATATTTGTTAATAAGAGCGTTAAAAATTTAAATATTTAACTTCATTATTCCTAAATCTTTAATTCACCCTGCTAATTAATTCTAGTCATCTAGTTCAATATTGGTCTGATTGTTTTTTTTAAAAGATTTACATATTTATTTCAGAGAGAGAGAGAGTGTGCAGGGGGAGGGGCAGAGGTAGAGGGAGAGAGAAACTCAGACTGACTTCCCGCTGAGCACAGAGCCCATGGGACTTGATCTCAAGACCCTGAGATCATGACCTGAGCCAAAACAAAGAGTTGGACGCTTAACTGACTGCACCACCCAGGCACCCCTTGGTCTGGTTTATATTTAAAAAAATAACAATTGATACCTGGTATCTTGATTATAATTACTTAAACCAAGAATGACAGAGGACAGCAGAGTTATTAGACAATTAAATAGTATTTAGAGATTATTTATTTTTACTTTTAAATTTATTTTTTAAAGGATATATACACCCTTTTGTTTATTTTTTTTATTAGTTTCAGAGGTAGAATTTAGAGATTATTTTTATTTATAAACAAACTTCATATGTATTCTTAGTCCTATTTTTACTGTTCTAGCAATCTGTGAATGGCATCTCTTTCTTACAATACAAATCATAGGAATCTCATGAAATCAGCCGTAGTGGTAGTAATTAATAGTAATCAGCACTTTTAAATGTATAAATCATTACAAGTGATCAAAACTTGGGGGTCATAGAATGACATGAGGATCTTCAAAAGTTGCTTCTTTTATATTACCACTGCTTCTACCAGGCAGTTGAAAATGAAAACTGGCTGTGGAAGTCCGGAATCCCAATTCTGTTTTTAAAACATTACAGCTGGTTCCTGGTTTTCTCTTCATCGAGAGAAATGGGGTGTTTTGGGTAGTGTATTTCAGATTTTTATCCATTTCTCACCACATTTTGATTAATCTCTCATCCTCATCCCAGGACTGCCAGTTTCTGGTTGCCATTCTAAAATGCTGTCAGCTTCAACCTGAGGCCCTAAAGTGGGCCAGCTGTATACGGTAGAAGAGTTTGAGGTCTATCATGTGCTAAAATTAACTAAATCTTTTCCAGAATGGGCTTGCTTTACTTCCAGCTCTCTTTCCTTTTTATTTTAATTTTTAAATTTTTATTTTGTTTATTTTTAAAATTTTAATTCCAGTAGTTCACATACTTTCAGCTCTCTTTCAGCAACCCATTTGATTTTGACCAATGATTTCACGTTTTATTTTGAAATATTTAAAATATTGTTAGCAAATATATCTCATCACCATTTTTTTGTTGTTGTTCAAAAAAAGTATTTTTTGTTGAAAACACACTTCTGCCTGAGACTTTGAGAACTGTGAATGTGTACATAGGTAGCCACCTGGAATCCGGTGAGGTTAATTTTTATGTCTCCTACCTAGCTATGGCCAGTATGCCTCTTTTATCTTGGATTTCCTAGAATTTTCCTGTTTTCCCCTCTAATTGAACTAATGGAATTGATTGTAGAGAAAATACGGAGTTAACTGTTATAATTTCTATTTGCTCGTCTCATTCCATCCCTACTCCCTGCAACTCTACTGCTACCCTTGGCAGTCTTTATTAGGATTTCTGATTCTCCCACCCATTAACTAAAGCAGAGCAACTTCCAGGATCTTATGGGTACTCATGGCTTTCCAGATAGTTTAAATTCCGTAGCTTAACCATCTCTTATCTACCTACTTGTCAATTTTCCACCATTCTCCTCTTCTCTTCAGGCGTTCTGAATTGTTTGTGCTTCCTTAGAATAATTATCCTGTTTCTGGCTCTTCTTCTTCCACACACTGGTCTTCCTGCCTTCTTTAGCCACAATTCAGGTCAGTTTTCCCTTTTCTTAAAGGTTGCTTCCCTTAAAAGTGTGTCTCACATCTGCTTCCAAGCAGTCTACTTGGTTAGAGCTTCTCAGAGTTTCTTGCTTCTTTCAGCTGCTCCCAGTGGGACACCACTTCCTTTACAAGTGTCCTTGTATGGAGCTCTGGGACACAGTCCCGGTGATGAAATCCTGCTACCACAGCTTGGCCAGTGGTGGAGATGCGGTTGGGGCAAGCCACAGTTCCTTTATTTCCTGGTTCCTTTGTTTTTCACACTACCATCATAGATACGGCTGGGTCAGACTTTAGAGAAGAGTTGGATTAAATAAAGGGAATTATAATATAGAAACATTTAAAACCATGGCTAAAATACAGTTTTTCCCCTGCCCAAGGGAAAGCATCCAGGAAGTTGAATGAGTGATATAAGTAATATAAGCCACTCTCCTTCAGAGAGTGGCTTCTTGTTGACTTCCTTTACTCATTCGTACTCAGGACTGTACCTCCGAGGGCCTTTTTCTATTCACTGTGCACCTTTTGGGAATCTCATCCCCTAGCCATGGGGTTGGATTTGGCCCAAGAGTTATTTTTCTCAGCAGTATATTTCTACAAGTTTGAATTTGTTTGGCTACCGCATATCAACATTGTCCACGGTAGGCTTTGACATCAAATCTTGAGGAGTAGGCAAGAGTTTGTATTATTTTCTCCAACTCTGATCATTAAATTCTTATAGGATAGCTATGATTAACTTCCTTATCAGTAGGTTTTTTTGTTAATTCTTTCTATTATATACCCCACTACCTTTGTCATATCCCTCCAAAAGCCTGTCAATATCATTTTGCGCAAACTCCCTTTTGTGTACCTCTGGCAATCTGGCAGAGTTTTATCATAGCATTGTGCCACAATAATTGATTTGCTTGTCTCTTTTTCTAGCACATGGAATTTAGTGAGTAATCAGTAAATGTGTATTGAATGATAAATGAATCAGTAAAGGAAATTGGGATCTGTTATCTTCTGAAATTTACTCTACCCCAGCAGTTCCTTAATGATTAGGCATAAGATTTCATAGAGAACTAGTTTATTTTCTAGCAATTAAAATATGTTGTCTGCCGTTGAAATTTCTTTGTGTTTCAAAATTGTTTTGGATTGCAAATCCCTTGATGAGGGAAAAAGGATCAGAGAACTGCTGAGGCCCAGCTTACAGTTAGTTATTTCTTCCCACCGCTGGATCTGTACTTTGTTCAGTGTTCTGTCTTGGGAAGGTAAGAAAGAGCTGATATGAGAGAGTTTGTCCTGAGAATCAGTTTGTCCTCATCCAGTAAATGGCAGTCAAGTGCTATTTGTTGTATTTTTTTCTTTTTTCTTTTTTTTTTTTTAAGATTTTATTTATTTATTTGACAGAGAGAGAGGCAGTGAGAGCAGGAACACAAGCAGGGGGAGTGGGAGAGGGAGAAGCAGGCTTCCCACTGAGCAGGGAGCCCGATATGAGACTCGATCCCAGGACCCTGGGATCATGACCTGAGCCAAAGGCAGATGCTTAACGACTGAGCCACCCAGGCGCCCTGTTGTATTTTTTTCTTAAAGAGTTTATTTATTTATTTGAGAGAGAGAGAGTGCACATGGTGGGGGGGAGGGGCAAAGAGAGAGGGAGAGAAGCAGTCTCCCGGCTCAGCAGGAAGCCCAACACAGGGCTCGATCCCAGGACCCTGAGATCATGACCTGAGCCGAAGATAGACGCTTAACTGACTAAGCCACCCAGGTGCCCCTATGTTGTATCATTGACTTAACCCTTTGCTTATTCTGGCAAAATGTAAAGTCTTTTTACATATAGGAAAACTTCTATTGGTGTTATAATTTCTGTTTAAAAGCAGGAAATAAAAGTTAGGAATGGAAGAAGAGAAATTTTCCTTTCTAGATGTGTGCATTTATGTATATAAGTGTACAGGAAATTCATGAAGTACTTTTTAAATTTACATGTTCGATTTTTTTTTTAAAGATTTTATTTATTTATTTGAGAGAGCGAGAATGAGAGAGAGAGAGCACATGAGAGGGGGGAGGGTCAGAGGGAGAAGCAGACTCCCCGCTGAGCAGGGAGCCCGATGCGGGACTCGATCCCAGGACTCCAGGATCATGACCTGAGCCGAAGGCAGTCGCTTAACCAACTGAGCCACCCAGGCGCCCTTTACATGTTCGATTTTATGTGAAGCTTCTATGTAAGAGGATTTAAAAATCAGTGCGCACATTTAGAGCTAAGCCGTTTGGCTCACTGTTGCTCTGTCATACGTATTTTTAGATATTTAGAACATGGATCTCTTGAAGAAGTTGTCAGCAAAAGTTTGTTTTCTTTTCTAGAAGTAATAAGATGACTACGTTTTAAATATTTTATTTGACTTCTTACAGAAATTTCAAGAAATTGCTGAAAAAAATATGGAAAAATTGAATCGTATTGAGAGGTCACATGAACAGTTGGTTCTTGAAAATTCACGCTTCAAAAACATGTTATCACAGACTCAAAGGGAACAAACATCCTTGCTGGCAGCCTGTGCATTGATGGTTGGTGCCTTATATCCTCTCTACAGCCGATCATGTGCCTTATCTACACAGAGAGATTTTCTCCAGGAGCAGGTCAACACCTTTGAGTTGTTCAAACTGGAAGTTAGAACTCTAGCCCAGGCTTTGTCAAGTGTAGACGAAAAGAAGCAAGAGGAAGCCAAGATGAAGAAAAAACCATTCAAAGGATTGATACGTGTATTCCGGAAAGGTGTTATTGCAATTTTGGCAGCAAATAGGCTCAAGATTTTGGGCCAATCATGTGCCTCTCTTTTTACCTGGATGGAAAGTTTCAAAGAAGGTATAGGCATGTTAGTGTGTACAGGAGAGCCCAAAGACAAGCATAAATTTCCAAGTAAGATCATTTATGCTTTTTAAAATCTAAGTTGAAAACATACAATGTGACTGTGTTTAGCTATTATGTAAAAACTTAAACAAAATCATTTAATATGTCAAATCATGTAACACAGTCCCATGTGTATATAGATACGTATGTGTGTATGGGTAAATGTATATTTATTCATAAATTGGTTTTGATTTTTTGTTATGACTATTAAAATTTAAAGAAAGTGGCAAATATAATTTCAAGTTTGTCTAGCTTTATTATATATATATATATTTTTAGCTTTAATATATTCGAATGCTCTTTTCACAGTAAAGTGGAGAGTTTATATAGTGATTTTTCAATTAAGTCAATCCAGAAACTCTGCCCTATTTAAAATTAATTACCGGTATAATTTATTTTCACTTTCTGTGAATCAGTATAAAATGATCAGAGTTAAACATCTATTGAAGAATTGAATGAAAATGAGACAAATGTAAATGTTCCAGTTAACTTTTTTTAAAATACTTGACTATTCTGGGGAAACAATGATTTCAATTTTTAACTTTTTAAAAATCAAGCTATTAAGTAATATAAGCAGAACTAAAGAAAAATTTTCTTCTCTCTTTTTTTTTGAGAGAGAGAGAGAGAGCGAGTGAGAGAGTGCATGAGCAGGGGTAGGGTAGGTGGGGAGGGACAGAGGGAGAGGGAGAGGGAGAGAATCTTAAGCAGGCTCCATGCCCAACGTGGAGTCCGACATGAGGTGCAATTTCACAATCCTGAGATCATGATCTGAACCGAAGTCAAGGGTCAGATGCTTAACTGACTGAGCCACCCAGGTGCCCCATCCTCTCTCTCTCTCTCTCTCTCTTATTTTTGACTTCACCTAATTCATATAATATATAAATAAATTCTCAGTCAAATCTAACATTTCTTGTAGACTTTTCCATACTAGGCAAAGTTCTGTCTACAAGTTTTGATCTATTTTAATAGCCAAACGTTGCTATGAATTTTAAACATGGATTTTAAATGTTTGTAGCATTGCAGGATGGATTTCTTTCTTTTTTTGCAGAGCATCAGAAGGAGCAGTTACGTTGTTTGCAAGCGCTCAGTTGGCTTACCAGTTCTGACCTCCTAGCCGCAATAATCACCTCTATGGCTGAGTTACAGGAAGTCATTGGTAAAACAGGTACGATTCCCTCCTCTAGGTCCTTGCAAAATACACTTACACATAAATCCTAATAAACTGTTTAGGAAGAAAATGTATTTCTTTTCATCTTTCTTTTATTCAGGTACAGAGAAATGATTAAATCTCTAATGATGTAGAGAATTAATATAAATTTTGGTGGGTAATTTTGTCTTAATTTATGGGGAAATTAAATGACATTTCTTGTGAATGTATCCACCTTATTTTTTCCCTTTGTGATCTGATTTTCCCATGGAAATCTCATTAGCTTTTTTATTAAGTAATACTGGTAATGTTCTTGCAAATGTTTTAGTCTTTCTTAATTTCTGCTTCTAGCTATACATTTTAGAAGTTTGAGTAATAACAGAACCAGTAGAAAACTTCTCTCGTTTGGTGATATGTTTTTATTTTTCTGAACTGATTTTAAATAGGGTTAATTTGAATAGTCAGTTTCTTTCCACCAGCCATGGAACCACCTATAATCAGTGATTTCCAAAGGTCTAAAATTTTTTTTCATGACTCAGATTGCAGGATAAGTTTGTGTGAAAGGTTCAATGAAAACTAACTTCTCGAGAATAACATACAGTTACCTACAGGTTAAGCTATGTCATTGGACTAATTATGGTCATTTCAAACACATTAACAGTAAAAATAATATAACGGATTTGGTAACACCTGCTTCATGGAATGTTGTAAGCATTAATGAAATAATAATTTAGGGTGTAGTTTAATTCTTTAGACAAGTCTGCTATATACATGCACTTCATTTATTGTGATTTCACGTATCTAAATCTAGGTTCTTATAGTGGGAAACTTAAGATTCAAAGATTATTTTTAGATTGTGGCCATCAATGTTGGTAAGCTATATGCATCTCTAATATTTTGGCAAAACCTCAATGTACTGGATTTGAAGTCTGAAATAAAAGTCTAAATAAATGTATTTTAAGTATGTTGGCACTATAGCTTCAGAGCAAGATTAACATTCTTTTTTTTTTTTTAAAAGATTTTATTTATTTATTTGACACAGAGAGAGAGAGGGATCCCAAGTAGGCAGAGTGGCAGGCAGAAGGAGAGGGAGAAGCAGGCTCCCTGCTGAGCAGAGAGCCCGATGCGGGGCTTGATCCTGGGACCCTGGGACCATGACCTGAGGTGAAGGCAGACACTTAACCGACTGAGCCACCCAGGTGCCCCAAGATTAACATTCTTGAAAGAACTGAATGAAAGTTTTGGGACTTAGTTTAAAAAACAGATTATTTGTGTTCATCATATTCTTTGTAGGTATGTGAACAATTAAAATAGATTGGTTTCTTAAGCTATGATCCTTTTTATATCATTACTTTATCTTTCCGTATCACTGTGCTGTATATGCTTTAGGAGATAAAAGAAAAATATGACTTGGATCTGGACCTCTAGAAAATATGCACAGTGATTATAGAACAAGATTGACAACTTATGAACCAACTTTAGGCAGAATGTAATCAAGGATTGAATGAGGAAATACTGGTTTTAAATGTAAGAACCCATAAAAGATGCAGCTCAGAGTAGGCTTACGAGTATTGGGAAGGCTTCAGGGAGCCCTATCTGAAGGCTTTACCTGGGCCTAGAATGACGGATAGTAAGTTACAGAAGAGGGACAGCATCCAGATGGAGGGCAGAGCTTGAGCAGAGCTGCAGAGGTGGGAATAAGCATAGAATGGGAAGAGGGACATTAAGGAGATGGAATGGAGACCCATGCCTAGTGCGGCTGGCTTATACATGGTGATAACTAAAATGTGTTTTCTATTATAACTATATTGGAAAATAGTGAGGGAAAAGGTGGATCATTGGCATGGGATCAGATTATAAACTTCTTTTATTTCTTTTTATTTTTTAAAATTTTATTATGTTATGTTAATCACCATACATTACATCATTAGTTTTTGATGCAGTGTTCCATGATTCATTGT
The DNA here is from genome assembly GCF_003265705.2 of Callorhinus ursinus. Classification (NCBI taxonomy): domain Eukaryota; kingdom Metazoa; phylum Chordata; class Mammalia; order Carnivora; family Otariidae; genus Callorhinus; species Callorhinus ursinus. The sequence goes on from NW_027397101.1 coordinate 18,084,469, forward strand.
TTGCGTATAACACCCAGTGCTCCATGCAGAACGTGCCCTCTTTAATACCCATCACCAGGCTAACCCATCCCCCACCCCCTCCCCAATAGAACCCTCAGTTTGTTTCTCAGAGTCCATAGTCTCTCATGGTTTGTCTCCCCCTCTGATTCCCCCCCTTCATTTCTCCCTTCCTACTATCTTCTTCTTCTTTTTTTTTTTTTTAACATATATTGCAATATTTGTCTCAGAGGTACAGATCTGTGATTCAACAGTCTTGCACAATTCACAGCGCTCACCATAGCACATACCCTCCCCAATGTCTATCACCCAGCCACTCCATCCCTCCCACACCCCCACCACTCCAGTAACACTCAGTTTGTTTCCTGAGATTAAGAATTCCTCATATCAGTGAGATCATCTGATCTGTGTCTTTCTCTGATTGACTTATTTCACTCAGCATAATCAAAAGGAATGAAATCTTGCCGTAGACTTTTTTAAAAAAAGACTTTATTTATTAGAGAGAGAGAGAGAGAGAGAGCATGCACGTGAGCGAGCATGAATGGGGGAAGGGGAGGAGAGGGGGAAGGGCAGAAGGAGATAGAGAGCCTGATGTGGGGCTTGAGCCCAGAACCCTGGGATCATGACCTGAGCCAAAGGCACAGACGCTCAACTGACTGAGCCACCAGGTGCCGCAGATTATAGAGGTTTTATAAAACTAGACAGTGATCTCCCTGAGCACATTTTCCAAAAGTGGACTATTGCAGTATTTTAAAGTTAAAATATTGACACAATGGTTATTTGAGACCCTGATTAAAATATGTGTAGGTAAGACTTATCAAGTAGAAGGTAGACCGAGAGTGGTGTGTCTTTAAATGCTTGCCTACCCCCAGGAACAGAACTGCCTTTGATGTTAGAATCTGCTTGTGATAATAGCTTGAGAAAAGGGCAAGTTCAGGGAAACTTATTTTTAGGAAAGGCTTTAAATGTTGTTGGCTAAAGAACACTAAGTACTTTGGGAAGAGAAAGTGATAGTTGCTTAGAGGGGGAGAATAATTGATGTATTAAAGTCCAGAAGAGTATAGGGAAGAATATAGTTGGACAGGTAAATAATTGAGTTATTATTAGACTAGTACAAAAATGGTCAGTGTGTACCTTTTATGGAGATGGCTTAACAAGCTGGGCTTATAGAAGAAGTCATTCAAAAAATGATGATGGGTTAATATATTACCTTTTCCAGGTAATGTGTTTTCATTTTTATGTGTATTCTAGTAGTAGAAATTTCAGACATTTTAGCAGAAAGGATGGGAAAATATTCTCAGACACTTAAAGTACATGAGAGGTTATTAACAGATAATAATGAGGGTAATAAATGTAAAGCTATAACAGCTTACGTGGTCATGTTGCATTTATAACTCAAGTGTATGAATAACTTAAATATATGGTAAGCATTATCATAGAGTAGAAAGAGCATTAGCTTTGAACAAGGCAGATTTTATTTTGTATCCAGCTCTGATAATTATTAGTTGTATGAAATTGGGCAAGTTGCTTAACTTTACTGGACCTCAAACTCTTTACTTAAAAATGGAGATAGTACTGTCTTCCTGGTTTTTGTGAAGGTGTAATGAGGTAACACTTGTTGAACATTTTGTACAGTACCTGGCATATAGTGTGCACTAAAAAAACTGTTTCCTTACCACCCATCTCGTGAAAGTAGTGTATTACATTAATGAATAGATATACACACTTCTGCCTGTACACACTTATAGACTACTAATTATTTTCTGTTTCTCTGTGTTCTTCCAGTCTGTTTTATTTCTGTGTCTATCTTTCTGTCTGCCCACCATTTCTTCTTCTTACCCTTCCTCCTTCCTTCCTGCTGCCCACTCATCCATCTACTAACAGACTAACAAATGATAAAAATGTTCCTATAGGCCACATAGTGTTTTATATTTGCGTTTAAAAATTATTATTATTGTGGCACTTGAACTCACCACCCTGAGATCAAGACCTGAACTGAGATCAAGAGTTGGAGGCTTAACCGACTGAGCCACCTGGGTGCCTTGCATTTAAAAATTATTTTGAAATAACTTCAAACTTACAGAAGAGTTGCAGGTACACAACAGAGACCTTTTCTTTTGCTGAACAATTTGAAAGCAAGAAGCGGACATGATGCCCATTACTTTCTCATATTTTAGTGTGCATTTCAAGCAAGACATTCTTCTGCATAACCAGAGGGCTGTGATCAATGTAAGGAAACCATTCACACCCCCTTCGACTTTCCTTAGTTGTCCCAACCAACCGTGTCTTTTAGAGCCAAAGGATCTGGTGTAGAATTATGTGTTGTAGTAAGTCATCTTTCTTTCATTCAGGTACAGAGACTCCCCCAACACAGAAAAGTTCCCCAGTCTTTCCTTGACCATCATGATCTTGAAGATTACAGGCTGATTTTTGTAGAATACCCTTCAATTTTGATTTGTTTGATGTTTCCTCATGATTAGATTCAGTTTATGCATTTTTGGCAAGAAATCACAGAAATGATGCTGTGTTTCACTTATGGTATGCTGTCCTAGTGTTAGCTTCAAAACAACTCATAGTTCTAGAGGATTTTCTTATTCTTCTAGGGAATGATTTTTAATATTTGGGTAATACTTATCAGTTAGGCATTTCATAATTTGTTTATCCAGTTCATAAGAGGATCTTTTCATCATAGGACAGGTATCAGGAATATCAGTTCAGCTTTGATTTGTAATTGATTCATTGTCTCTTGAATCACCCAATATTATGAGTAGTGTCTTAATTCTTTCAACCAAGTGGGATATCAAAATGCCAAAATCTTGGGAAGGTTTATTAAGGAAATAACCTGAAAATCCTGAAATGCAAGAAGTTATTTCTTAGAACTGTATTTTTTCTTTTTTGTCCCTTCCTTCCTCCATTTTCTTTTTGAAGAACTTAACTAAAAGTTTAAACCATTTTACATGTCAAGACTATATATTGATGACATCAGTGTCACTTTTTTTGTTTTTTTTAGCTCCAGGAAAACTGGTATGTGTGGTCAATATCCAGTAGTAGCTTTTAATATATTAAGTAGTACCAGTATTCCTTCTTGTATTATCTTTGTGCTAAGGTAAAAAAAAAAAAAAGTCAGTAAATTATTCTTTTTTAAAAATACTCTTTTTAGGTACTTAACCTTTTAAGAGTACGTTCTGAATTATACACATACCATTAATTATATAGAAGAGAAAAATTTTAAATTATCTAGGAGAGAAAATTAAACATGTTGAGTACATAGTGGAGTGTGAATTAAGAACCGGAGCTCTAGATTTGAAACTGGGTCCGATTGTTTACTTCGTGTGTGACACTGGGAAAGGTACTTAATTCCTTTTAGCCTCAATATCTTCATCTGTATAATTTGGCTAAGAAAAGTTCCTAGTTTAAGGGTTGTTAGGTATGAATGTAACCTTGTTAGCAAGTCTCTTGTATATGTAATTGTCCAATAAATGTTTGTTGTTTTATCTGTTTCTTTTGTGTGTGAATGTTCTGGTATCTCACGTGAACTGGTATATTACTTTATTCCTTTCATGAAGTGGGAAGTTCCATAATGGTAGCTTGGATTTACTGCTTGGAAAGTGCTAAAGGTGGTTGCTCCTGCTACCTTCTTAAACTTTGAGGATGTATTTATAGGCAGTGGGCAGAGACCCCAGTTTCCATGTTGCCTCTGTAAATACTGGACAGGTGGCAACCTTCTTGCTTTCATTAAAGTGTTTGCTCACTTGAGATAAATTACCTCTTCCAGGTATCCACATGGTGTGCCTGCAAGAGATCATTTACCTCAAACAGGGGAGAATGTTACTTCCACTGAAGGGCTGGGATATCAATCATTATGGGAATGGACTAAAGAACTCTTTATATAGCTGAACATTTCATATGTCTGGTCCAGACTGAATTTCTCAAGATAGAAACAAATGTGCTGATTTGTCTGGAATTATCTCTGAATAAATATAGTAGATGGATATGAATAGAATGTTCATACATTTTGTTATGCATTCCCTCTATAATTGAATCATAATTATCCAGAAGATAGATGACCCAAGTATATGTGCCCCTGCTATTACTATTGAGAAGTTTCTTTCATTGTTAGAGTTAACTTTGTAGAGGTCATAGCAACTCTTTCAGGTAAAACTCAGAAATCTGGGTTGAATTCAGCTTAACATTGAGGTTTCACACTTAGGAAGTTCAAAGCAGTAACTAAAGATATTTCTGTTAATAAGTAGTTATTGGTATGTATTTTAAAATGAAGGTTTTATTGAATCCTAAAGAATAATAAAGTGAGCATTCCTACTTTAGTTGTGGTCTGTGGACCAGCAGCATCAGCATCAGTGAGGAATGTGTTAGAAATGCATAATCTCAGACTCCACTCCAGAGCTACTCACTCAGAATCTACATTTTTGTAAGGTCCTCAGATGACTTATATGCACAATAAAGTATTAGAAGAAGTAACTTAGGGGACTTTGTTATTTACATAATTTCACTTATATCTGAAATTGAAACAAGTATGTATCATTTTTGGTATTTCAGCTCCAAGTGTCTCTTTTGGGGACCCACATTTAATTTACTGGATTTTCTTCTGTTTTGTGAATTTCTTTTTTATTATTACCTTTGCAGGTTCCCATATTTTTTCAAACGTTTTATTATCAAAAATTTCAAGTACATAGAAAAGTTGAAAGAATTTTACAATGAACAGATATTTTTTAATTTTTTAAATTTAATTTTGTTATTTTTTTAATTAAAATTTATTTGCCTATCATAATTTTTAAGAACAATTTTTGAATGGATAATATATCTTAGGAAGTGTCCATGACTATGTGAAATTCCAGAGTCACAACTTTCATAGGATATATTTGTGAATAATGTTGCTAAAATAGTGTACAAAATCAAAATTATTTTAAGAAACATTGGTGAGGTTTCAGCATATTTTGTAATTTATAGGCAGTTTATGGGAAACTTCTAAGAGCCTGAAGCCTTTTCTTAGAAGGGTAAGTTGCAAATCCAGATACAGTCTAACAAAGCCAACATAATTATTTTTCAGATTTTTGTAAAAGAACAAAGGAAAATTTTTTCTCTCAAATTGTATAGTAAAATATTATATGCATTTAGAAACATTGTTTTATCTCCACCTTGTTCTAGAGGAAAATTATGCCAGCTTACAGGTATTTGTAAAATATGACTAAATGATATCCATTAACACTTGAGTAAAAGAAAGTGGAAGCAAATTTGAACTAGGAATGATGTTGAAAAAGCCAATTATGATGGCCTACATAGTTGTGTTCAAATTATTGTGTTCAAATTTGGGCCTCAGGAGTCACTTGCCAATGATGTTGTTGAAGAAAAACCCAAAATTTAGGAGAAATAAAAATGTCCTTGGACTGGGGCACCTGGGCTCAGTCGGTTCAGCATCTGTCTGCCTCTGGTTCAGGTTGTGGTCTCGGAGTCCCAGGATCAAGCCCTGTATCAAGCTCCCTGCTCAGTGGGGAGTCTGCTTCTCCCTTTGCCCCTCACCCCGCTCTCCTGCTCTCTCTCAAATAAATAAATAAAAATATTTAATTAAGAAAAATGTCCTTGGACTAAGATTGGATAGGAATTTGTCCTGTAGCTCTTAATAAAAAGGGACATCGTGATAGAATGAATAACATTCTCAGTAATATCAGACATAGAACTCTTTGTCTCTTCTTTTTTTTTTTAAGATTTATTTATTTATTTGAGGGGGGAGGGGCAGAGGGACAGGAAGAGAGAATCTCAAGCAAACTCTGCCCTGAGCTCAGAGCCTGATGCGGGGCTTGATCTCAGAACCCTGAGATTACGACCTGAGCCAAAACCAAGAGTCGGGCATTTAACTGACTGCTCCACCGAGGTGCCCCTGTCTCTTCTTTTTAAGTCAAATATATTGTTATAGAGTTTACAGACAATAAAATCTACTCATTTAGCTGTAAAGAGGTAAATGGATTTAAAAAATGTATATGCTAGAATGTATACAAGAAAATATATAAAACATTTTCTTGACCTTTTTTGCAGTCACCACTACATACTTCTTGTCCAAGAGAACCACTAATCTTTTTTTCTTTTAATTTTTCTTTTCAAGCATTTCATAAAAATAAAGTCATACAATGCAAAGGCATCCAGCTAAACTGCACAGGCAGAGGAACAGTTCCCCCATTGTCCTCACTTCAGCCCCCAGCTATAAGTTTAGGAATTCCTGGAGTCACTCTCACTTTAGGCCCACTGGTTATGAGTTAAGGGGCTCCTACGAATTCTCTCAGGTTCCATATTTGCTAGAATGACCCATAGAACTCAAGAAAGTGTTATACTTAGGATTACAGTTTTATTATAGCAAATTGAAACAAATTAGATCCAAAGGAAGGGATACATAGGGTAAAGTCTAGGAGGATTCCAGGTATCAAGCTTCCATTGTTCTCAGGGCAAGGTAACCTCCTGCCATCAATTTATGACAATACATATGGGGTATTACCAATCCAGGAAGCTCACTGGAGCTTCGGTGTCCAGACTTTCTATTGAAGCTTCATTACATGGGCATGATTGATTGGATCACTGGCTACGTTGCTGAGTTCAGTCTCTCTGGAGGTTGAGCTGATTCATACTGGCTCAAAGACCTAACCTCTGATCACGTAGTTGGTCTTTCAGATAGGACCAGTCCTTACCTTTAGTTATCTTGTTAGCATAAACCTAAGACATGCCCACCATGAGTCAAGCCATTAATATGAACTGTGAAGTGTGGTCCTGGGGCCCACCATGAATAACAAAGACACTGTTCTCAATACAGAAATTCTGAGGTTTTAGAGGCTACCTCCCCATCATGCCTGAACTTAAACCCTGCATATCTAGCTTTCTATGGGTATCCTAAAAACACCTCAAACTCAGCATATTCAAAATTTTAATCATCTTCTTTGTCTCTTAACCTCCTTCTAAATTTTCTGTCTTTGTGATTGGCATGGCCATCCACCAAGTAATTAAAATAAAAACCTGGGAGTCACCATAACTTATTCTTATTCTTACTCTTATGCTTTATATTCTATATATTTTATCAGTCTACTTTTTATCCAGCCTCATTGCTGTTGTTTTAACTCCATACTTTTTGCATGTGTTACCTTCTTAACCTACTAATGGGTGTCCATTCTTAGACACACTGTGCCATTCTATCATCCATCTATCTATCTATCTATCTATCTATCTATCTATCTATCTATCTATCTCATATTTAGCAAAGAAATAATTTGAGGAGGGTTATAGAAGTAACAAAGAAGGGCGCCTGGGTGGTTCAGTTGGTTAAGCATCTGACCCTTGATTTTGGCTCAGGTTATGGCCTTAGGGTTGTGAGACTGAGCCCTGTTTCAGGCTCCATGCTGGGTGTGGAGCCTGGTTGATTTTCTCTCTCCCTCTCCCTCTGCCCCTGTCCCCCACCTCCCTTCCTCCCTAAAAAGAAGAAGAAGAAGAAGAAGAAGAAGAAGAAGAAGAAGAAGAAGAAGAAGAAGAAGAA
>NW_027397101.1:18092006-18092891 GCF_003265705.2 Callorhinus ursinus
AAGAAGAAGAAGAAGAAGAAGAAGAAGAAGAAGAAGAAGAAGAAGAAATAACAAAGAAGTAGCAAGTAGCATTAGTGTATTGGAGAGCATTTATAGAGCATTGAATAGTATGAGGAAGTATATTTAAATTTCTTATAATCTCTCTAAGAATATGATCAATATTGATGTGTACTTCTTTCAAGTTGTTTTATATGTATTTCAATATGATTAGGTCATTCTGTAACTATTTTTCATTGTTCTTTTTTTTCTTACTTATATTTAAATGGCTATCATATTAGTCCCGGCTCATTTGATATTTTTAGGCTTAAATGACTTAATGCATGTAAACAGTGCTTGATCTATTGCATATCTTTGTCTTCCATATCAGCAGCAGCATTATTCCCCATTTCTTATTGTATGAATTAACTCTTTGGCAAGGTGTACAAGACACTTCTTGACCTGATTCTCATCTATTTGTATAGTCTCACCTCCCAGTACTCATTAATAAAACTGCAATTTAGGTAAACTGAATTGCTTGTTGTTCCTCAAATGTGAGATGCCCTCTGTCTCCAAACATATGGAAAAAACTATTTTGCTGCTGAATTTTGAGAGGAACTTATTACATGGGTTATCATATTGGAAATATTGAATAACATCACAGTTTCTATCTTTAAAAGCCACTTCATAGAAGATGCAGACTTTTTTTTGTCAGTGTGACTTATATTCATCTTCAATAAAAACTAAGAGCATAGTATTATATTACAGTTCTCTGAATGGAATAGTGCAGATATGCAGCTTTCTTTTTTATTTATTTATTTTTATATTATTATGTTAATCACCATACATTACATCATTAGTTTTTGATGTAGTGTTCCATGATTCATTGTTTGCGTATAACACCCAGTG
>NW_027397101.1:18092991-18106630 GCF_003265705.2 Callorhinus ursinus
TTCAGAGGTACAGGTCTGTGATTCAACAGTCTTACACAATTTACAGCACTCACCATAACACATACCCTCCCCAACGTCTGTCACTCAGCCACCCCTTCCCTTCCACCCCCCACCACTCCAGCAACCCTCAGTTTGTTTCCTGGGATTAAGAATTCCTCATATCAGTGAGGTCATATGATACATGTCTTTCTGTGATTGACTTATTTCGCTCACCGTAATACTCTCCAGTTCCATCCACGTCATTGCAAATGGCAAGATTTCATTCCTTTTGATGGCTGCATAATATTCGTGTGTGTGTGTGTGTGTGTGTGTGTGTGTGTGTGTGTGTGTGTATCACATCTTCTTTATCCATTCATCTGTCAATGGACATCTTGGCTCTTTCCACAGTTTGGCTATTGTGGACATTGCTGCTATAAACATCAGGGTTCACGTACCCCTTTGGATCCCTACATTTGTATCTTTGGGGTAAATACCCAGTAGTGCAATTGCTGGGTCATATGGTAGCTCTATTTTCAACTTTTTGAGGAACCTACATACTGTTTTCCAGAGTGGCTGCACTAGCTTGCATTCCCACCAGCAGTGTAGCAGGGTTCCCCTTTCTCCGGGTATGCAGCTTTCTTATTATTTAAGTTGACACAGAGGCAGAGGCTCAAGGATATAGATTTAACAGTTGGGTAGCATATTCTTTAGATAAGAGATCTCTTAACCTTGGGCTCACAGAACCCTTCTCAAAAGGATCCATGGGTAGAATTTGGAAGCAGGGGTGGAGATGCATCTGTGGACTTGGATAGAAAAAATTACATCTTGTTTCACTAACCACTAACTGAACTTTGACATTCCCTTCAATTATGAGTGCTGATGACAGATCATGATTGTATTAGCAATGTAGTGACTTTGTTACTGAACAAAACCACTGATATTTTCATGTTGTAATACAGTTGTTGCAGCTATCTCCAGATACAGCTTATGCTCATCTTTGCTAAGCAGTGATCATGAGACTCATCACATACATGACGTGTAATCACAGTGTTTGGTGTACACATGGACGCTGGTGCAATTTTTCTGCATAAGTATCAGAACAGCTTTGTTCCTAGTAGTTGTTCATTCATCCAAGTGAGCTTCTATGTTTTTCATGTTTATGTTTTTTTCTAGTAGTCCCCAACTACAAAATTCTCTGTTATTTCTTTGAAAGTGTAACCTGCAAACACCTGGAAACATTTCAGAACTCTTTCAAAAGAGTTACTGACACTACCAATTTTCTGAAAAAGAAATAATGAAATTGATTCCATATACAGTAGTATCAAAACCAATAAGATACTTAGAAATAAATTTAACCAAGGAGGGGAAGGTCTTTAATCTGAGAATCATAAGACATTGAAGAAGGAAATCATGGGGCGCCTGGGTGGCTCAGTTGGTTAAGCGGCTGCCTTCAGCTCAGGTCATGATCCCAGGGTCCTGATATTGAGCCCTGCATCGGGCTCTCTGTTCAGCGGGGAGCCTGCTTCTCCCTGTCCCTCTATGTGCTGCTTCCCTTGCTTGTGCTCTCTCTCTCTGTCAAATAAATAAATAAAATCTTAAAAAAAAAACATTGAAGAAGGAAATCAAAGACACAAATAGATGGGAAGGTACCCTGTTTTCGTGGATTAGAAGAATTAATATTGTTGAAGTATCCATATGAGCAAAAGCCATCAGTAGATTCAGTGCAATCCCTATCAAGATTCCAATGGCTTTTTAAAAAAAATAGAAGTAGAAAAAGTACTCTGAGAACTTATAACCACAAGAGACCCTAAATAGCCAAAGAAATCTTGAGAAAGAGGAACAAAACAGGAAGCATCATGACTTCCTGATTTCAAGCTATACTATAAAGCTATAGTAATCAAAACATATACTATTGGCATAAAAATAGACAGATAGACCAATGGGACAGAATCAAGAGCCAAAGGCATAAATTGAAAACCCAAGCATGTATGGTCAGCTAATATCTGACAAGGGAGCCAGGAATAGTCAACAGACAGAAGACAGTTTCTTCAATAAATGGTGCTGGGATAATTGGATATTCACATATAAAGGAATGAAACTAGACCCTTATCTTATACCACTCACAAAAATTAACTTGAAATGGATTAAAGACTTAAATATAAGACCTAAGACTATGAAACTCCTAGAGAAAAACAAGGCTTCTTGACGTAGGTGTTGATAATGATTCTCTGGATATGACACCTAAAGCACAAGCAACAAAATAAAAATTAACAAGTAGGACCACATCAAAGTAAAAACTTCTGTACAACAAAAGAAACTATCAACAAAGTGAAAAGACAACCTACAGAACGGGAAATAATTTTGCAAACCATATATCTGATAAGGGGTTAATATCCAAAATATATAAAGAACAAATACAATCAATAGCAAAAGAACCAAATAACCCAATTAAAAAAGTGGGCAAAGGACCAGAATAGACATTTTTCCGGAGAAGATATACAAAAGGCCAACAGGTACGTGAAAAGATGCTATTAATAGTCATTAGAAAATGCAAACAAAACCACAATGAGATATCACCTTATGCCTGTTAGAATGACCATCATCAAAAAGACAGATAACAAATGCTGGTATGAATGTGGAGAAAATTGAACCCTTGTGCACTGTTGGTGGGATTGTAAATTGATACAGCCACTATGGAAAATAATATAGTGGATCCTCAAAAAATAAAAAGACAACTACCATACGATCCAGCAGTTTCACTTCCAGGAATATATCCAAAGGAAATGAAAACACTAACTTGAAAAGGTATCTGTACCCCACGCACCAATTGCAATAGCTAAGACATGTAAACAACCTAAGTGTCCACTGACAGATGACTGGATAAAGAAGTTGTGGTATATATACAAAAGAATATTATTCAGCCATAAAAAAATGAAAACCTACCATTTGCAGCAATTTGGATGGACCTTGAAGGCATTATACTAAAGGAAATAATCAGAGAAAGGCAAACACTGTATGCTCTCTCTTATGTCTGAAAAAAAAACAAAACAAAACAAACAAAAAACCAAAACGAACCCAAAACCAAAAATCAAACTGATAGAGGAAGAAATCAGACTTGAGGTTGGTTACCAGAGGTGGAAGGTAGGGTGAGGGGGAATTAGTGGAAGGTGGCTAAAGGTATAAATTTCCAGTAAGAAGATAAATAAGTCCTAGGGATGCAATGTATAGTGTGGTGACAGGAGTTAACTGTATAGGAAAGGTGTTAAGAGAGTAAATCCTAAGAGTTCTCATTCTTAAAAGGAGAACTTTTTTTTTCTTTTTTCTTTTTTCTTTTCTTTTTATTGTATCTATATGAGATGATGGGTGCTATCTGAACCTATTGTGGTAATTATTTCACACTATATGTAAATTAAACCATCATGTTATATGCCTTAAACTTATACGGTGACATATGTCAATATTTTCTTGATAAAACTGAGGAAAAAAAAAAACCCAACACGAAGTTAAGTTCCTTCTATCTTCATAGCATCAGTTTTTTTCATCCATTCAATAAGTATTTATTGAGCATCTATTATATGCCAGCCACTTTAAAAAAATGAGGTCTGATTTACATATTAATTTCAGGTGTACAACATAATGGTTCAGTATTGGTATATATTGCTAAATAATCACTATAGCAAGACTAGTTAACATTTGTCATCATACCTAGTCACAAAAACATTTTTTTTCCTGTGATAAGAACTTTTAAGATATACTCTCTTAGCAGCTTTCAAATGCAGAGCATCAGATTTGAGCTATGGATTCACAATCCTTTTTCTTTAAGATGTAAATCGTATTGAATATATTGACAGAACCAGAGATGAATTCACTGACTTTAGGACAAAAACTTACACAGTAACTTTTGAATTTATTTGATTTTTTAAAAAGATTTTATTTATTTATGAGAGAGCATGAGCAGGAGGAGGGGCAGAGGGAGAGGGACACAGACTCCCCGCTGAGTAGGGAGCCTGATGCGGGACTCGATCTCTGGACCCTGGGATCATGACCTGAGCCCAAGGCAGCCGCCTAACCGACTGAGCTACCTGGGCGCCCCTTAAAAATTTTTTTTATTAACATATAATGTATTATTTGTTTTAGGGGTACAGGTCTGTGTTTCATCAGTCTTAGACAATTCACAGTACTCACCATAGCACATACCCTCCCCAATGTCCATCACCCAGCCACCCCATCCCTCTCGCCCCTTAAAAAATTAACTTTAGTTAGTCTATATTTTAAGTATATTGCCTTACTTATAATACATTAATAGCCACACTTAAAATGGGTTGATAACTGCATTTCAATAAAATTTGCTTTCTTCTAATCATTCCCCCGAATATTGTTTGTCTGAGTTGAGATATATTTTTGGATTGTCCTGTTTTTGGGCATTTATATCTTTAGTATTATTTATAAATAATGCAGATAGAAATAAGAGCTATTGATTCTTAATCAGTGTTATAGGTTTCCCATCCCTGTTGCCTAACATGGTATCTTTATATATACGAGCTACTCTGTGTACAGATTCTGCAGATCACCCAAACGTGTATAAACATGGATACACACAGACACACAGTCTCACATGAGGGAATCATACAATCATACAATTGTGCCTCATTGTAATTTTTTTCTATTCAATGGACAATTAAATGTATTTGCATGTCAATAAAGGAGGTATACTTTATTAATTGTATTTGGTCACATACTACCCCATGGTTTATATGTACTGTAGTTTACTCTGTGAATTCCCTATTGGTGGATATTGGTGTCTTTTCTTAAAAATTTCCATGATTTTAAGCAATACTATAATGAACTGTGATGTAATTAACATGTTTGTGCAAAAACAATTTATGTTTGCACAGTTACTTCCTTGGCTAAATTCCTGAGAAATGAGTTTTGCATATTTTACATTTGGAAAGAATCTCCAGTGTGCCTTTCATGAAAGTTGCCTTGCCTTACACTCCCATGATTGGTACCGAGAGTGCTGGTCTCCCCATAATGCCTTTGGCACATTAAATTATGACAATCTTTTTCATCTTTATTAATTTGAAAGGTAAAAGAAACTATGTTATTACTTATTTGCATTTTTTGTTGTTAGGTTGCAAATTTTTTCATTTGTTCTACACTCATTCATATTCTTTTACAATTATCTCATTATGTTCATATACAGGGGTGTGTGTTTGTTTCTTATGGAATTATAAGAACTTCTGTATCACATGTATTAACACTTTGCTCCGTATTTAAATAATTTTTTTCATGTAAATTTTACAGTGTGTATTTTAGTTTTGTGTATTTTAATTTTTGCATCGCTAAATTATTAAGTATTTACTTCGTGCTTTTTCTAGGTTGAATTGCTCATATTTCAGTCTAGTATTTTAAATTTTTATGTTAAATCTTGGATTATCTGGGGTTATTTTTGGTTTAAGTAGTGAGGAAATGATTAAGATTTATTTGTGTCCAGATGATCAGCTAGTTGCAATACTTTTCAATTCAGTCACCCACCTTTTCCCCTACTGAATTAAGTAAGATATGTCATTTAGCATATATGCTCTTGGATCTATTTCCTGTCTCTCTGTCTATTCCATTATTTTCCCTATCTCTTAAGAAGAGATAGGGAAAGAGATAATACCAGTATCATGCTATTTTTTTTCATATGTACATCTTGATATTTTAAAATATGGTAAGACAAATTGTCATTACTTTTGCTTATAATATTTTGAGCTATTTTCATAGTTGTTTTTTCCTTTTTTTTTTTTTAGTTAAAACACTGCTTTGAAGCAAACATCTTGCCATAATGATTGCCTCCCATGTTTGAAAACGATGTCCACATTCATATTTCCCAAATTATTAGCGGTTTGGAGACACAAGCATTATTTTTGAATTAAGATTGTGATGTGTTGGTATCACTTGAAGAGAGTTGCTTATGAAAGTGTTAATAGTGAAAAGTCTTCCTGGAAAAGTAAGCAGGGATCAGATCATGTAGGGCCTTATAGGGCATGTTTTAAGGTGTTTGAAATTTATTCCTAGATCTTCACCCAGGCGTAAAAGCAGCAGTTGTGAAAAGATCCTATTTGTGTTTTATTTTATTTTATTATTTTATTTTATTTTTGAGAGAGAGAGAGCACACATCCATGTGCAAGTGGGGGTTTGGGGTTGGGGCATAGGGAAAGGGAGAGAGAGAATCTTAAGCAGGCTCCAACCCAGCATGGAGCCCAACGCGGGGTTTGATCTTATGACCATGACCTGAGCCAAAATGGAGTCAGATCCTCAACCAACTGCGCCACCCAGGTGCCCCTCATATTTGTGTTTTAGAAGACACTTTGCCTATGGTGGAGGATGGGTTGAAGAAGGGAAAGACTGAAGAAGAGTAGGGAGACTCTTGCAAGAATACAGATAAGATATGGTCATGATCACAGAGAACATTGAATAGATTGGAGAAATATTAAGGATGGGATGTGGGGGAGATGGTAAGGGAGACAGATATGTCAAGGATGACAAAATATTCCCAAGTGTGGAGCTGAGTTGGAATTTAAGGCGTTAGCATTACTCATGATTAACATTTGTTGTTATTATATTATTACTCATTGTTATTAATATTATACTCATGACCAACATTATGAGTAAATTAAATAATTTTGTATTACATATGTACTAATTAAATCATTACTCATGAATCCCCATTTTCAATAAAGGAGTGTTTCTCAATCTTTCTAAGTTTGAGGACTCCATTTTGATAAGACATATTGTAGACTGCTCTCTCCCCAGATGATAGTTGTATTTTCAGTAGCAGTTGACTTTGATAATGTTTTAAAGGACTTTTAATTTATTACCCACAACATCACGGGCATATATTATTCATGCTGTATATTTTTTTAGGGTTAAATAAAGATCAAGATGGCAATGGTTGCTTTAGTTAAAAGTGATGGAACCCTTGAAATAATTCTTCAGCCTCCCCTACCCCTGCCCCAAGATTTGCAGCTCACAGGTTTAGAATTACCGGTCAAACCAATTCTTTATGAATTTGTCTTAAAGATTTTAATCTTAAGTATATGATACTGCCTTTGCTATTGGAAAAAGTCCAATAGAGTCCTCTTCTTTCTCAAAAGACACATGCTATTAAATAGAGGGAAAGTGATTAACAGATGTATTTTACATAAACAAGAATTTGTTAAACGTAGCAAGCATTTAAACAGTTTAGACCAGAGTAGACATGAGAAATTTCAGTGACCTTATTTTTGTCTCGTATTTCTATATCATTATACAAATAATCCTACAACTGTGTCACTAGAGGGTTTTTTTTGTTTCTTCATTTATTTAATGTTGAATTAATTGTACTCTATACTGTATAATGTGAAGTATGTCACAAAAACACTTCTCACTCATCAAAGCATAAATTATTTAGTGCTCTTTCTGTAATTCCTGGAGAGTCAGCAGGCAGGAACTTATGCCTCTTTCCCACTTCTTAAAAATTCAGAAGAATGCCTTGTAGAATTATATTGTCACTCAATTTCACCTTTCAGAGTGGTTAGTGCCTACACAAATTTGTTTCTATTATATAGTAAAAAACTGCTATTCATTAAAATTCAATTATAATTGATTTTTGCTTTTATAGGCTCTTTGTGAAAATTTTATTACTTTGATATGCTTGAAAATTTCCTAAAATGATGAGCTTTTATCTTGTTTATTTAAAAGAATAACTTTTGGGACACCTGGGTGGCTCAGTTAGTGAAGCATCTGCCTTTTGCTCAGGTCATGATTCCAGGGTCCTGGGATTGAGTCCCTCATTGGGCTCCCTGCTCAGCGGGGAGACTCCTTCTCCCTCTGCCTGCTCTCTGACAAATAAATAAATAAAAAAATCTTTAAAAAATATAAAGAACTGGACCATTTCCTTACACCACACACAAAAATAGACTCAAAATGATTGAAAGACCTAAATGTGAGACAGGAGTCCATCAAAATCCTAAAGGAGAACAAGGCAGCAATCTTCAACCTCAGCCACAGGAACTTCTTCCTAGCAACATCAGCAAAGGCAAAATGGGCAAAATGAACTATTGGGACTTCATCAAGATAAAAAGCCTTTGCACAGCAAAAGAAACAGTCAACAAAACCAAAAGACAACCGACAGAATGGGAGAAGATATTTGCAAATGACATATCAGATAAAGGGCTAGTATCCAAAATCTATAAAGAACTTATGAAACTCAACACCCAAAGAACAAATGATCCAATCAAGAAATGGGCAGAAGACATGAACAGACATTTTTCCAAAGAAGACATCCAAATGGCCAATAGACACATGAAAAAGGGCTCAACATTGCTCAGCAACAGGGAAATCCAAATCAAAACCTCCATGAGATACCACCTCACACCAGTCAGAATGACTAAAATTAACAAGTCAGGAAAGGACAGATGTTGGCGGGGATGTGGAGAAAGGGGAACCCTCCTACACTGTTGGTGGGAATGCAAGCTGGTGCAACCACTCTGGAAAACAGTATGGAGGTTCCTCAAAAAGTTGAAAATAGAGCTACCCTACGACCCAGCAATTGCACTACTGGGTATTTACCCCAAAGATACAAGCGTAGGGACCCAAACGGGTACATGCACCCCGATATTTATAGCAGCAATGTCCACAATAGCCAAATTATGGAAAGAGCCAAGATGTCCATTGACAGATGAATGGGTAAAGAAGATGTGGTATAGATATACAATGGGATATTATGCAGCCATCAAAAGGAATGAAATCTTGCCATTTGCAATGACGTGGATGGAACTGGAGGGTATTACGCTGAGCAAAATAAGTCAATCAGAGAAAGATATGTATCATATGACCTCACTGATATGAGGAATTCTTAATCTCAGGAACCAATCTGAGGGTTGCTGGAGTGGTGAGGGGTGGGAGGCATGGGGTGGCTGGGTGATAGACATTGAGGAGGGTGTGTGCTGTGGTGAGCGCTGTGAATTGTGTAGGACTGTTGAATCACAGACCTGTACCTCTGAAACAAATAATATATTATATGTTAATAAAAAAGAAGATAGTAGGAAGGGAAAAATGAAGGGGGGGAAATTGGAGGGGGAGACGAACCATGAGAGACTATGGACTCTGAGAAACAAACTGAGGGTTCTAGAGGGGAGGGGGTGGGGGGATGGGTTAGCCCAGTGATGGATATTAAAGAAGGCACGTATTGAATGGAGCACTGGGTGTTATACGCCAACAGTGAATCATGGACCACTACATTAAAAACTAATGATGTAATGGTGATTAACATAACATAATAAAATTTAAGAAAATTAAAAAAATGTAAAGAATAACTTTTGACATACCATTAAAATATTAAAAATATTTTTCTTTTTTAATCTTATTTAAATTCAATTAATTAACATATAGTGTATCATTAACTTCAGATGTAGAGTTCGATTATTCATCAATTGCATATAGCACCGAGTGCTCATTACATCACGTGCGCTCCTTAATGCCCATCACGCAGTTACCCCATCCCCCCACCCACCTCCCCTCCAGCAACCCTCAGGTTGTTTCCTATAGTTAAGAGTCTCTTATGGTTTGTCTCTCTCTCTGATTTCATCTTGTTTTATTTTTCCCTCCCTTCCCCCATGATCCTCTGTTTTGTTTCTTAAATTCCAATATGAGGGAAACCATGTGTCTTTCTCTGATTGACTAATGTTGCTCAGAATAATACTCTCCAGTTTCATATACCTTATTGCAAATGGTAAGATATCATCCTTTTTGATGGCTGAGTAATAGTCCATTGTATATATACACACCACATCTTCTTTATCCATTCATATGTTGATGGACATCTGGGCTCTTTCCATAGTTTGGCTATTGTGGACATTGCTGCTACAAACATTGGGGTTCATGTGCCCCTTTGGATCACTACATTTGTATCCTTTGGGTAAATACCTAGTGGTGCAATTTGCTGGGTCATAAGGTAGCTCTATTTTTAACTTTTTGAGGAACCTCCATACTGTTTTCCAGAGTGGCTGCAGTAGCTTGCATTCCCACCAACAGTGTAAGAGGGTTCCCCTTTCTCTGCATCCTCACCAACATTTGTTGTTTCCTGACTTGTTAATTTTAGCTATTCTGACTGGTGTGAGGTGGTATTGTGGCTTTGATTTGTATTTCCCTGATGCCAATTGACGCTGAGCATTTTTTCATGTGTCTGCTGGCCATTTGGATGTCTTCTTTGGAAAAATGTCTGTTCATGTCTTCTGCCCATTTCTGGGTTATTTATTTTTTGGGTGTTGAATTTGATAAGTTCTTTATAGATTTTGGATAGTAGTCCTTTATCTGACATATCATTTGCAAATATCTTCTCTCATTCCATAGGTTGCCTTTTAGTTTTGTTGACTATTTCCTTTGCTGTGCAGCAGTTTTTTATTTTGATGAAGTCCCAGTAGTTCACTTTTGCTTTTGTTTCCCTTGCCTTTGGAGATGTGTCTAGCAGGAAGTTGCTGTGGCCGAGATCATAGAGGTTGCCGCCTGTGTTCCCCTCTAGGATTTTGATGGATTCCTGTTTCACATTTAGATCTTTCATTCATTTTCAGTCTATTTTTGTGTATGGTGTAAGGAAATTGTCCAGTTTCATTCTTCTGCATGTGGCTGTCCAATTTTCCCAACACCATTTGTTGAAGAGACTGTCTTTTTTCCATTGGATATTCTTTCCTGTTTTGTCAAAGATTAGTTGACCATAGAGTTGAGGGTCCATTTCTGGGTTCTCTGTTCTGTTCCATTGATCTGTGTGTCTTTCTTGGTATTATTGAATGCATCCTTATATTCAGCATGCTGCAGCTGTTATGAAAGTAAAATGAAGTACAATTAATCCAATAAACACATACAAAATATCCATATATGCTAGTCTGGCACAGTGCAAACACAGAGTTTACTGAGATAACAAAAGACACAGTTAAGGAGTTGAAAGCCAGTTGAGACGCAGGGAATACATATATTAGGCACTGGAATGATCTATAATATTGAATGTTATAGGTAAAATGACTTTTACTGTTTATTTTTTCAATGACCTATTAAACATTAGTTTAACAATTCTTTTAAATCAGTTGTTCCAAATTTTATGTTAATTGGTATGTGAAGCTACTGAACTCTTTTTTATTCATGACTTATTTAAATAATTGATTGTTAACAAAGGAACTGTGTATTTTAATTATAGTTTATATGCCTTCTGTCAATGGGATTCTTAGAGAGTATGTTTATGAGAGGTATATAGAATTAAACTTATATCACCTTATATTGTTAGAAGTTAATGCATCAGTAACTAATAGAAATAAATTCTACATGAAGGGTATTATGCTTTTATTCAATTTATAATTTTTATTTTATGTATAACTTCTAGGCAGTTGTGGTTTCCAAAATCTGATTGCTGCATAAATTTTTAAAAAAGATTTATTTATTTATTTATTCGAGAGAGAGCATGCTAGCAGAGGGTGGGGCAGAGGGAGAGGGAGAAAGAGAATCTCCAGCAGACTCCCTGCTGAGCGCTGAGCCCGGTGCAGGGCTCAATCCCATGACGCTGAGATCATGACCTAAGCCAAAATCAAGAGTCTGATGCTTAACCGACCCAGGTACCCCATGACTGCTGCATAAATTTAAAAATTTATCTTTCCTTTTATCTGCTGAGGAATAAAGAAATAAAAGAAGCCTCACATTTTTGAACACAGGGCCTCTGTGAGATTTTTCTTTCTGACTTAGAAAACCACTGATTGATCACCTTCTCAGCCAATGTTGTTCTTTACTGTTGAACCTATGTATTCTTAGAATTATAAAACATTTTTCTATTGGATAAAACTGGCCAAATATCTTTTTTTGTGTTTATGATGTAAAGACAAAATTTAAGTTAATTCCAACAGCAGAGGCTCCTGAAATGTAGAATGGTATACTACTGAATTTAAATAATCTCTCCATGCTTGTCATTTACACAGATAGTATCATAAAACAAGTAATGACAGATTAAGACCTGCCTAGCAGAGGGAAAACTAAATTACACGACTTTTATTAAGGCATAAATAAACCTATTAACCATTATCTGGAATACCAATTAGTAGAAAGTGCACTGACAATTTTATTTATCAACATTAAACACAATTATTAATTACAGACCTGATGAATCTAGCAGCAAGCAGGCCATGTTGGATATGCTGGGACCTTAAGTCCATTATGTGAGAGGGATGATTACCAAAATCCTGTGGGGAAATAAGTAATTGTCGTTGTAAAATTTTAATTGCCTTGGACTAAGGCAAATTATATTTTCTTGTCTGAGAATACAAATAGTATGACATTAAGGTAACAAGCTTCAGTAGTTGTAAATGGAAAATGAATTTATATTAGGTTTTAAAACAACGAAAAGAGTGATGATGAATTTTTAGTGTCATTGTGTTCAGTGTAAATGATATAATGTAAATACATGCAGATTTTCTTTAGAAATGTTCAGTAGGTGAGCTATTTTCTGCATTCCTTTTTGCATAGTGAAAATTAATGTGGGAGGGGACTTTCTGAATGAATCACTACAGGTGAATGGGAATTATATAATTGAGAAAATATTTTAATTGTGTTGCGATTGGCAGAGTTGTGAAATGAGCAAGAGACAGTTCACATCTTTTCTGTCTCTTTTTTCTTTTTTTCCCCCCCGAAGATCCAAATTCCAGAATTTGTGGACATTTACTCATAGGTGCAGCCAAGAATTCTTTTGCAAAACTCATGGATAAAGTTAGTCTGGCCATGGAGAGTATACCTTTACATAGTAGCAGGAGTATTACATACATAGAAAAAGATTCTCTGGTTCAGAGGTTGGCTTGTGGACTTCATAAAGTAAATACGCTGGCCCTGAAGTATGGTCTACGTGGCCATGTGCCCATTTTGGTATGTATGCGATTTCATTAAATAGTGACTTTTGGATTGTAAATTTAACTCTGAATCACACTCATTTGTAGTTTAAATTAGTTGTGCATGAATGTATTTAGATTTCCTTTAGATTTCATGTAATCTTTAATGTAGTACATAATAGCACTTCCGAGTGGCTAAAATATCCAAATACAAAAGTTCTGGCATGAGTTGTGATTTTACTATTTTCTGTAAGTAGACTGCAACAGAATGCTATGAGACATAAACAAATGTCAACTCCCTTTTCTAGCCATTAGATTATTTATTTTCGTTGGTTGTTCATTTCATATCAACCAAATTATTGGTCACATAAAAAATAAAGCTTTCACCTCTAAGTGTCAGTTACAGCTAGTATTGTTCTCTGTATAATCCAAGATACATTTAATTTAAGTTGGTAAAGTGGCTGTTGCTATTGACTTATTAGTAAACCTGTAGTTACTGCTCGTAAAATTGCTCTTGATTAACAATAGAAAAGCACAGCATCATTACAGAAGCAAATATTTGGATTTACACAAAGACTGCACGCAGCAGAAGTGGAACGCCGCTCACTGCGCTTGGAGGTCACAGAATTCAAACGAAACGTGAATGAAATGAAAAAGGAACTTGACAAAGCCCAGGGTCTCCAGATGCAATTAAATGAATTTAAGCAGTCTGTAAGTATGTGTGATTTACAATACTGTGGCTCTGGGGAACTCTCCTCCATATATATATATATATA
>NW_027397101.1:18106640-18174702 GCF_003265705.2 Callorhinus ursinus
GCGCACGCAAACATATACATGCACATATATACACACATATATGATCTATATAGCTCCATATTTGTTTTAACTTTTGGCTGTTTGTTTTTTTTGAATAATTCAGAGTCCCATTAATAGGATTTCTTTTTCTTCAGAAAACTTCTCTTCTAAAATTCCCCAACAGTACTCCGTTATATATGTCAAAGTTGCTGAGAGACTAGATCTTAAATGTTCTCGCCACAAGAAGGAATGATAATTATGTCACATGATAGAGGTTTTAGCTAATATAATGGTGGTAATCATATTGTGATATATATATAGGTGTATCAAATCAACAGGTTGTTCCCCCTCAACTTAAACGATGTTCTATCTCAATTATATCTCAAAAAACCAGGAGTTATACCAGATGCTTAAAGGAATACTGATTCTCTGTCAGCAGAACTCATAGCCCTGTTAAAATGTATACTCTGGCTGAAAGTATAGAAAAAGAGGAAGTTATAGTTAGGATAGATTAACTGCTTTAGCAAACAAACCCCCAAATGTATACTAAAAAATTATAAAATATTTCTCCCAATTGAAGAACCTGATGTTTGCAATGGGAGGTGGGATGTCCTCTCTTTTCCTTTTATATTGAATATTTTGAGTAAACTAATTTCATTTGAAATCAAATTGCTTTTCCAAAGAAATGTTCAATCTAACTTCCATCGAACTCATGTATTATTTAAGAAAACAGAAGATAGCTGAGAAAAGAAAGCCTGGATACCAAATAACATTAAATCAAGATCAGAATGTGTAAATATGTGAAGCACAATAAAATGGAGATTTCCACATATTCTATTTGCCACCCCGGTTAGTTAGTAGCACTGCAGTTCTCAATGTGGATATAGGAATATGGAGTTACCCTGAAACTTCAGAATTGTATCCAACTGATGACAACTAATATCAATTTAAATACAAAATTTGTTTCCTAAATCTAGCAGCAAACTACTTTTAGTACCCCCTTCTTTGGGAAACCTAAGTTTTGCAAGTTCAACTTCAGTTTAAATGGCTAATTTGGAATCTGCAATTTTAACGTTTGTGGAAAGAGAGTGGCAGATAGCAGTTTAGTTACTAATCCTGTGATAATGTAAATTGCTAATGTTAATTATTATTTCAAGTAGCTATGTCTTGAAAGGGCCAAAAGTTCTTATAAATTAGTCAGGTCAAGTAATTGTGAATTACCCTTCTGATTGGAGATAAGTAATAGTTCTCTTATCAATGAATGTCTAAAGACACCAGTTTTTCCCTCATTTTCTTAGTTTTTTGTTCAGAGAAGGTAAAATTATAGAGCTGCCTCAAATTTTTTTATTATAAAAGTAATACATGATAGCCGTAAATAAAAATACAGAAAAGTGTAAAGAAGAAATTTAAATCACTCTAATCTTAACACCCATAACCAATTAATATTGAATTGTGGATGAGTTTTGTTCCCTACATTTGTGTGTGTAAATGTGCAGATATGTGCTCTTATGAACAGTTGGAGTTTAGGATGATTTTGCATATACAATTTGCAAAACACATACCAATATTAATATTTACTTATAGTACTAGAAGCATTTTCTTGTGTCACTTATTGTTAATTCCATCTTAGATAAATGAATACTGTTCTATCATGGATATATCAGAATTTATTTGACTATTTTCCTGTTAATAGATGTTTCATTTTTTTCCAATTTTCTTTTGCCATTAATCTTAAATCATAAAGAGCTGTTTATACTTTTAAAAGCCAGTTCCTTTGGAGTGTGTCTCTGCCTCCTTTTGATTTGCTTTTAATTGTGTATACTAACTAAATCTGGGATGTTGAGGTGGTCTGCCAAAATGGAAAGAAACAGCTCTTGATACAATTTGAGATTTAGAATATAGCCAACTTTTTGGGGCGCCTGGGTGGCTCAGTCGTTAAGCGTCTGCCTTCAGCTCAGGTCATGGTCCCAGGGTCCTGGGATCGAGCCCTGCATCGGGCTCCCTGCTCGGCGAGAAGCCTGCTTCTCCCTCTCCCACTCCCCCTGCTTGTGTTCCCTCTCTTGCTGTGTCTCTTTCGGTCAAATAAATAAATAAAATCTTTAATAAGAAAAAAGAATATAGCCAACTTTTTTTTTAAGGTGTAGATAATAGTGATTTTCCTGAAAATGGAAAGATTAGATATGTTGCTTTCTGAAATATGTATGAGGAATTCTAGGTATTCCTACAGTAGGATTTCCTAGTCCATAACTATTAGGAAAACAAGTTAACATCTTATCTTTGATTAGTTTGGAAGTAGTCAGGACTCAGTTTCTAGAACCCGGAGAGAAGGTTAGAGTTTGAAGAAAAGTTGCTGGAAGGTGACAGAATCCTCTTGTAAGAACTTTGGTTGAATAACTGGCTTGCAGCAAAAGCTAAGAATATGTTCCAGGAAATGTTTAGTGTGAATTACTTTCACTAATGTGTAGAATTAAAAATGGGATTAATTGAAGTAATAATTGAAGGAATGAGATATGTACTTTTTATACTTTGACATACAGTTGTAAGGTGTAATGTTATAAAGTGATGATTTCTAATATTTAATGACCATATTGACCATGTATCAGGCACCGACCCTAAACACTTCAAGGAATTGATTCATTTAGTCCTCTCATATCAGTAATTGTTCAAAATTATTATTTTGAACAATGGGACACAGAACAGCTAAGTAACTTTGCCCAGAGTCACAAAGTTAGTTAGTAAGTAGAATTGACAAGATTTGGACCTGAGTAGTCTGGTTCCAAAACTCATGCTTTTAACCACTTCACTACAGTGGTTAATGTCTATATCTAGCTGTGTTAATAAAGGATTGTTTTAAAAAACAATTAAACAGATTCTGTTAAAAACAGAACAGATGGAAAAGTGATGCTACTTTCCTCTAAAAAAATGGAGTGTGCTTGCAATCATCATCTTTCACTGATTTCAGGCAAAGCACAAAGGAGGAAAATAAAATCGCTTCTTTATAGTTGGTTTAAAATTGTAACATAAAGGGAAACATCCTGCCTGAGAAAGCTATTTAGTTTTTTTTTTAAGATTTTTTTTTAAAGATTTTATTTATTTATTTGACAGAGACAGAGACAGCGAGAGCAGGAACACAAGCAAGGGGAGTGGGAGAGGGAGAAGCAGGCTTCCCGCTGAGCAGGGAGTCCGATGCGGGGCTTGATCCCAGGACTCTGGGATCATGACCTGAGCCAAAGGCAGTCGCTTAACGACTGAGCCACCCAGGCGCCCTTTTTAAAAGATTTTATTTGTCAGAGAGAGAGAGAAAGAGCACAAGCAGGGGGAGCAGCAGGCAGAGGGAGAAGCAGGCTCCCTGCTGAACCAGGAGCCCTATGTGGGACTCAGTCCCACGGTCTTGGGATCATGACCTGAGCTGAAGGCAGATGCTTAACCTGCTGAGCCACCCAGGCATCCCACTATTCAGTATTTTTATTGCTTCTGAGCACTGTGTTCATCTGCTGACTGCTGTTCTTTAACAACCAACTCCCATGATTTTTTTTTTCCTTTATTGGTCCTTATAGCTGCTTTTCCACACCATCTCCTTTTTATTCTCTTTTGCTATACTTGTTTGATTCCGTTTACTTTCTGAAGAGTGAACAGCATTGAGCCAGTCTCTGGGAGGGGTAGATGGACAAGAGAGAGGCTAAAATTAGCTAAGTTTAGGGGAAGGAGAAATTTTGGAGGAGTGGAAAGAAGTCCTGGAAAATGATGGGGATCTTAAGAGGTCAAGTGACAGATGGTCTGATGGCGAGGAGTGATACTTGAAAGCAACATAACAAACAAAAGGTAGAAGAAGTACAAAAATATCTGTTCATAAGACTGAAAGGAGTGCTGTGGTGTCAGAGAATAGAGGGATGGTAAGAGGTTGAAATGAACAGGAGTGCCCAGAGGAGGCCGTTAAAGTTGATGTTCTCGAAGCGGAGGGTTTAGTTGTAATGGGACAATGTGGAGAGTAAGAGAGCTGTGAGGAGGGAGTACAAGATAAGTGTTCCTCCAAATTTAAACACTGTAAGAGTATCAGTGATACATCAGATACACCTATCCTAGATGACTCTCAGGAAATGAGGCAACTTTCCTGTGTGCTTGTGATCATTCCCTTTACCTTGTGTCAACTTAGGTAAATCATTCCCCATCTATTTTTATGCTGGAGTGTTGCTGTTGTTTATGCCATACTTTAAAATTTAATCAGTGTTGAGGAATGCATTATAGTACACCTTTGAAAGTAAAATAATAGTACAAGACAGTTGCTTCTGGGAGGCAGCAGGCAAGGTACCTGGTGCCAAAGTAAAACTGAGTTAAAACTATATTATGATACAGAAAGACCCATGTAATAAACTTATCCTCAAACTTAGTTTTAGTAAAAAAATTTTTCTCTGCATGAGATGCATGTTTGCTGTTGTTGGCTCACGAGGAAACTACAAGCACATTTGTCTCATGTGGCAGAAAACTCAGAGATAAAGTCCACATTCAACTGTACTAGTTTATATATTCCAGATGCCTCAAATCAATAGGATTTTTATTCTACTCTTCCCCCCACCCTAAATTAAAAAGAATTTTAAATCAATTTGCTTTCTATTTGTGGTTAATTATATTCACCTCAAAATCTTTTCAACAATGGGAAAGTTATCAGTCTTAAATAGACATATGTATTTAATATATATAGCATGGTTAAGTGACTTGTACAGTGCTTTTTAGTTTTCCATATATATTTCTCAGGTTACTTCCCTTTTGTGAAACATTCCCATTCTTTGTACTTCAAGATCAAGATGTCTCTTGTTGTTTGCTAATTAATTTTCATTTTCTTAATTGTTTTGAACAGGAGGTAATGCATGTGTGTCCTGCCCTGGATTCCCCAACTTTTAAGGGATGGCCCCTGGCTAGAACTGTCCAGACAGATGTAGTGCTCCATTCTCTAAAGCAGTCATGATATCGTAAAAACTCTGCTGTATACTCTGGTGCACAGTTTTATTTGTAGATGTTTATATAGGAATATTCTTTCATTCACCAAATATCTGCTGAGCGCTGGCAGCAGATATTGGTATATCTGCCAACCACTCTTCTGTGTGTTGGGTGAGCAAGTGGAATGAAGTCTGCCCAGTGGAGCTCCTATCCTTAGGACCATATATCCTTAGATATATGGTCAGTGGCAGGGTGTAGACAGGCAGTAAAAAAGTGGGTAATTACACGAAGTGAATTTAGATAATGATACTGACTATAAAGAAAACAAAGGAATATGGAATGGTAGTGTGAGTAGTCAGAGGAGTTGGGAAGGGATGATCTGGTAAGGATTCTTGAAGGAGGGATGTTTGACCAGGGAGACGTGAATAGTAATGCACGCCAAACACAGACTTTCGGGTAATCACTTAAAAGCACTGGAACTCGTTAAAGGCTTTAGTTCCTGCAATCTTATTCTTTATAAAAAGTGCTCATGTATGAAAATGTAATCTGAGCAATATGGATTTATTTGAACCTGAAATAAGTTCCCTAAGATTTTATTTGACTAAAAATGATCACTTCAGGAATATAGCTGTTCTACTTTAAAAACCAGAGTGATGTTTTTTTTATCTTGATTTATGAGGTTAAGAAAAGCAAGTTGTACTTTGTTGTGTATCAGACACTTAGAAATGTGTGTGTTATACTCTATGATAGCAAATCTAGTTCTGAAGATTAAGTGATATAACAACGCAGCTAGCTTATAACTGATTTTTTTAATCCTTTTTTCAGAAACTGATCACCCACGAGAAGTTTGAAAGTGCATGTGAAGAACTGAATAATGCATTACTTCGGGAACAACAGGCTCAGCTGCTGCTGAACGAACAGGCACAACAACTGCAGGAGTTGAATTATAGACTTGAACTGCATTCCAGTGAGGAAGCTGACAAAAACCAAACTCTAGGAGAAGCTGTTAAGGTAGGAAAGTGTCTCTTGCAGTAGTGGTTTATTTCCTTTAGGTGTGGATCTTCGAGGGAATCATTTATATCTCCTGGCTAGGGAATAGAACCCAAGATCTGAAATTTTATCCTGTAAAAGTTTATAAGGATGGAATGAACTTGGTTCTGGGACCTCAATTCCAAGCGTGCATTCACATGTATCAAAAATGTCAAAGTAGGTTTTACTTGGATAGTTGAAAACAAAGTAGGGGTATTTCCAGTAATTACTATTATTTCAAGTTTTTTTTTTTTTTTTTTTCATTTACCTTCCTTGTTTCTTCTTCTCTTTAGTTCTTTTCTTTTACTTGTTTATGCCCCCTGGACATCGAAACTCTACGTATCTTTTGGATTGTGAAAAGTTCTGGGTCTGGGTCTGTCTGATTCTTATATGAGTGTGTGCCTGGGGAGGAGGAGATTTGGTTAGGAAGAGTTGTTCTCCCTGTCATATATTTGTGGCAAAGCTACTTAGAAGGGAAAAGAGAAGTTACAATAAAATAGTTGCCATTTAGAAAATTTCATTAATGGATTTAGGACTATGGTATATTTGGAAAATGTTGAATATAAAGTTTAATAGTAAATTATACTGTATGTCTTCTTTGGAAAAATGTGTATTCATGTCTTCTGTCCACTTTTTAATTGGATCATTCATTTTTTGGGTGTTGAGTTTTATAAATTCTTTATCTATTTTGGATATTAACCCTTTATTGGATATGTCATTTGCAAATACCTTCTTCTATAGGTTGTTTTGTAGTTTTGTTGATTGTTTCCTCTGCTGTGCATAAGCATTTTATCCTGAAGTCCAAATAGTTTATTTTTGCTTTTGTTTCCCTTGCCTCAGGAGACGTATCTAGAAAGAAGTTGCTATGGCTAATGTTAAAGAGGTTACTGCCTGTGTTCTCTAAGATTTGTATGGTTTCAGGTCTCACATTTAGGTCTTGAATCCATTTTTTATTTTTGTGTTTGGTATATTCTGGTTTTTTTTAAAAAAAGATTTTATTTATTTATTTGACAGAGAGAGAGAGAGAGCACGAGCAGGGGGAGTGGCAGAGGGAGAGGGAGAAGCAGGCTCCCCACTGAGGAGGAATCCCGACGTGGGGCTTGATCCCAGGACCCTGGGATCATGACTTGAGCCGAAGGCAGATGCTTAACCGACTGAGCCACCCAGGTGCCCTACCCTCCCCCCATTGTTTTTTTTGATGAAACAGAGAGTTCAGTTGACTTGCTTGGGATCTTTTGGCCTATAAATATAGAAACTGGGATTTAGTGTTTTAGAAAAAATTAGAAATTAGTGAAATTTAAAAGAAGAAAATACAGATGAATTTAAAGAAGGAAATATAGATGACCTTAAAGAAAAAGAGTCGAACCATTTGAAATTGCTGTTTTTATAAGTCAAAATCAGACAAATGCCCGCAATTTTATATGGTTCAACTTAATATATATAGGTTTTCTTACATAAATGAGAACATACAAACTATTTTATATTACTTAATATATATTAATAATAGTTGTGGACATTCTTACTAACTGATACGATTCTGTGATATCAATGTTTTTTCTCCTTTTTTAACACAAGTAATAAATACTCATTATGTAAAAATAAGAAAATATAGATGAAGAAAAAGAAAAATTAAAAGAATCCCAAATCATATCATCAGATATATCTACAGTCAGAATTTTGTGGTATATTATTTCAGACCTTACATTTTGTAAATAATAGAAATATAACCAAATATAAGTTAATAAAAATACAATCCTACTGTTATATATAATTTTTAATTTACTTTCTAAAAACATCATGTCAACAATTTCTTTCCATGCTAATAAAGAGAGCAGTGTCATCATTTTTAATGGCTGATGGAATTATTTTGAATATGCATAGTTTATTAACCTAGTTTCTTATTGTAGGTTTAGTTTCATTTTAGCTTGTTTCCTTCCTTCCTTCCTTCCTTCCTTCCTTCCCTCCATGTAATTCTAAGATGCTCAACCCTGTGGCTAAATCTTTATATACATATCTGTGATTATTTTCTTAGCATAACTTCCTAGATGAGGAATTACTAGCTGAAAGGCCACATGAATTTTAAAGTGTAAATATTATAAATTGGCCTACAGCAAATTTTTATCAGTTAACGTCTTTCCTAAAATGTATGGCAGTTTCACTTTTTACCCAACCTGGCTGTTATTACTTAAAAAATTTTGCCAATTTGATCAATATGGCCTTGTCACTCTGATTTGTATTTCTTGGATTACTAGTCAAGTCGAACAGTTTTAGAAATATATTGCTCAACATTTTTATGCTTCATGTTCCATTAATAGATAATGCAATTAACTAGGCTTTGACAAAGCATATAACTGTGTCCTATTGGAGTCTTTTCTTTCTGTAATAGCTTGGAGTTTGTGTTTAGGTGTAGTACCTTCCAGCAGATGAAAAGCTGTTCATATTAATTTCTTTAAAATGCCAGTAGCTTAAATATTGTTGTCAGGAGTGGAGAATTGTTTAATTACTATCTCTTAATTAGAACTAGCAGGTGGTGATGTGGAAATGCTCTCTTGTGGGAGGCAGAAAAAAAACTGGCCTTGGAACAAGTATTTCCAAATTCAAATCCCCATTCTGTCACTTGGGCAAATAACTTAACCTTTCTCAGCCTCAGTTTCATCTTCTGCAAAATTAGGGATAATGAACATTACAGAATTTTTATGAGAATTAATTAAGATACTGGTTGAAAAGCAAGTATATACTTGATAAATATTCTTTTGTGTTTTTCAGTAATACTTAAATAAATAGTTTTTTATTTGTCCTGTGCATAACTTCTTTTAAAAAATAAAGTGTCTTGGGACGCCTGGGTGGCTCAGTCATTAAGCGTCTGCCTTCGGCTCAGGTCCTGATCCCAGGGTCCTGGGATCGAGTTCCGCATCGGGCTCCCTGCTCAGTGGAGAGTCTACTTCTCCCTCTGCCTGCCGTTCCCCCTGCTTATCTTCTTTTTAATAAATAAATAAAATCTTAAAAAAAATCGTATCCTCTTCTTTATAAAAACAGAATAAGATCATAGGTACAAGGTATGGAAAATACAGAAGAGAAAACAAGTTACTTATAACTTATCATCTGAAAACAACCAATTAACATTTTGGGGTTTTGTTTTTAGTCATATTTCTATATGTAATAGTTTTTTATAAATCATACTTTGGATGTGATGTTCAGAAAGGCCTTCCTTTACGTTACAACTAGATTTTGACGAAGATACTTCCTGTATACAGTAGTGCATCAAAGAGTAGAGGGATCTCCCAGGACAAAAATATTCTAACACCAAAAAACCCCAATAAGTGGAATCGGAGTTAGCACTGTGAACAGATGTGGGGCTTACTCTGCAGGCAAATATCAAAGCCAATGTTAGAAATAGGAGACAAAGCTTTGGGCTCCACCAGTAGATCAGGCCTTGAGCCTGAGTCTCCCACACTAAGAAGCTGCCTAATAACCTGAATGTGATAATCTCAGGTCAGTAGTGTCTGGGCAGAAGCTAATGTAAAATTTTCTCTGAAAGAAAGCCTGCCTAATTTAGTTCTTTCAGGAGCCCCCCACCAGACGAAGTTCAACAAAGAAACTGGCACATGGACAGGTATGTTAATCTTATATTCAGCCACATTGCTAAACTCGGCAATTTGAGTAATACTGGATCTGTACTTTCTAGGGTTTTCTACACAGAACGTTACGTTGTTTGTTCTATAGTGACAGTTTATTTTTCCTTTCCAAACCTTAACCTTTTGTTTTTTTTTCCTTCCTTACTGCACTGTCTAGGATTCAATGCTGAGTAGAAGTAGAGGCAGCAAGCATCCTTGACTTTCTCCTAACCTTGAAGAGAATCTTTCTTACATTTCTCCATTAAGAAGGAAGTTTGCTACAAGTTTTTAGTTGATAAATCCTTATTGGGTTAAAGGAGTTTTCTTCCTAGATTATGCATAAATAAAAAATCGTGAATGAATGTTGGATATGATCAGATACATTTTTATGTATCTATGGAGATAATTATATGATTCTTCTCTCTTATTCTGTTGGCATGTTGCATTATATCAGGGATTGGCAAACTGTGGCTCACAGCCTGGGTTTGTATGGCCCGTGAACGAAAAAGTGTTTTTAATGTTTAAAGGATCATAAAAAACAAGCAAACAGCCCAAAGAAGAACATGTGACAGGAACTTCATGTGACACAGAAAGCCTAAACTATTTCGTATCTAAAGTTGCTGACCCCTACATTACATTATTCACTATTTTAATGTTAAGCCAGCCTTGCATACCTGAAATCAACCCCGTATATTTGTGATGATTTTTAAAAATACATTTCTGTACTCCGTTTGTTAATTTTTCACTTTAAAATCGATGTTCTTAATCATATTGTTTTGTAATTTATCTCTGTCATACTGTTCTTGTCATTTTCTTGGTATCAAAATTTAGCTCATGTGGAAGGACTTCCCTTTTTACCCCAAACACATGGAGTGGAAACTCGATAAAATATCGCAAATGAATTGTGCGGTATATAGCTGAGCTTAAAACAAAGTGAGCAAAATACTTAGATACTAGAAATATAGAGGATATCCAAAACCAAATGGTGAGTCAGGTGAAGTCCAAAGAGCTCACGGTGGTGTGCACACCTAGCTGGGGGCTAGAGTTGGTAATCCTAACGTTAGGGAAATCCAGGCTTCCCTAGGGTTAGACTAGGAAAGAGCTACCTGTGTGAAGCTGGGAGTCCGCAAGGGCTGCCCTTCTAGGAAGTGGGGCGGAGACATTCCTGCCTACCTGCTACAGGGGAATTTGATATCTACTCTGGATATTGGGTAGGAAAAAAGTCACAAAAGAAACGAAGCCCAGGCTTGCACCACACGTGAGAGTAAGGCCTTGGTTTATGCTACCTTCAAGTCCAAGGGCTGCTCTGCTGAGAAATGACCTTCCGTATGGCCTGAGAAGCAGGACAGCCAATCATGTTAGTTCCGGTCTGAGTCCAAGTCTGAAGGCAAGAGAGGACTGATGTCTCAGCTTGAAAATAGGCAGAGAAAGCAAATGCTCCCTCTCTGAGACTTTTAAGGTCCAAAGGTACTTTAAAACATACTTTAAAATAAGGGTTTTTTAAATGTTAGAAGAAATAAGGTAGAATAGAAATTATAAGACATGAAATAAAGATGCCATTGAAATAAAAAATGCAGTGAACGGTTTGAACATTGGGTAGACATTAAAAAGATGTTAGTGAACTGGAAGATAGTGAGGAAATCACCCAGAATGCTCTGCAGAGACAAAGTGGTGGAGAATAGGAAGTTAATACCAAAGAAAAAGAGAATTATATATATATATATATGTATACACATATATATATATTAAAGATTTTATTTATTTGTCAGAGGGAAAGAGAGAGAACAAGCAGGGGGACTGGCAAGCAGAGGGAGAATCAGGCTCCATGCTGAGCAGGGAGCCTGATGTGGGACTTGATCCTAGGACCCTGGGATCATGACCTGAGCCGAAGGCAGATGTTTAATCGACTGAGCCACCCAGGCATCCTGAGAATGAGATATATTTAATAAAAGAATGAAAGTAGAATAAAAATGACTGAAAAATGTTTAATAAACTTTTAGAAGTAGAATCAGGGCAAAGCAATAATTTGAGCAAGAATGACTAAGAAGTTTTATAGATTTAAAGAAATACCCGTAACTTCTCAAATTGAAGGAACTCACTGAACTGTGAGCAAGATGAAAAAAAAAATGAATAAGCACCTAGAAACTTAGTAATGAAACTATAGAATAGCAGAGACAAAGAGAAAATCTTAAAATCTGTGGGCTTAGGAAAGATGGTCTTTCTGTTGCTGATCTTGAATTAATGGAACTAGTTTAATAGCTATAAAATTCTCTAAGATCTCAAGTTAGTGAAGAGAACATGCTTTGAAGGCAGGAACTGTATAGATCTAGCATACCTCTCTGATTGGGAGCTAGAGACAAATGGATATGGAAAATGTCATATGGAAAAAAGTGGAACTAGTCAAAGATTTATTATTTTTTCCCCACTTTCCCATTCCATACCTCAGATATTTCACATTGTTGGTCTATAATATCTTTAGTGCTACTGAACCTCTGAAGCAGTTTTGTTTTTTTTTAAAGATTTTATTTATTTATTTGAGAGAGAGAGTGAGAGAGAGAGATCATGAGCGGGGGGGGGAGGGGTACAGGGAGAAGCAGACTCCCCGCTGAGCGGAGAGCCCGATGCACAACTCGATCCCAGGACCCTGGAATCATGACTTGAACTGAAGGCAGACACTTAACCAACTGAGCCACCCAGGCGCCCCACCCCTGAAGCAGTTTTGTTAGGAAGCATTTCTTTATTTCATATGGAAAGCTACATATTCAAAGTATTTTATTTTTTTTCTTGACTTTATGTAAGCTTAGATTTAAATTTAGTCACATTTATACTAAGCATTTTATCCTTACTTATTTTTATTTCTAATGACATACACAAAAGAATGAGGGAGAGTCAACCTGCGAGGCAAAATACTTGCAGGAGCTAATACAGAAATTTGTACCTGAAAATGGGCTGCTGCTGTAACCAACACCTACAGTATGAGGCACTGGCTCAGAACAGATTAGAGGTATAGTTCTCTTATTCTAAGCTGTCATCTAGCTGGCTGCAAGGTCACACCATTAAGGTCAGTGCCTGCATGCACATTTGGGTATATGGAAACAGGCAAACCAGGAGGGAGGGTACCTCCAAGAAGGAGTCTTGGAGTATTTATTGGTACATGGCACTGACTGAAAGCGAACAGATTAAAAACCTGCCAACTTCTTGAGGCAATTGTGTTGCCTAAGAAACCACAAGTCTGGACTAAAATAGCCTTTTACTCTCTGAGCCTTAAACAAAAATCTTAAATGAACTATCTATCCCTCCCATTTTAATCAATGCGCAGAATTCCATTCTGTAAATATCATGGTTTATTTAGTTATTCATCTGCTGATGGCATTAGATCTGTGGCATTTTAAAAAAATATTATAGATTAGAGTAAGGAGAAACTGAATAACTATACTGAAATGACATTGCTAATATGAAGAGATTTTTTTTTTTTTTTACTTTTGCTCTCTCCCTAGTAAGTTTGACAGTAAGAATGACTAAATCATTAGGATTAGAATAAAGGTAGAGCTATAGTTATTCCTCATGTTTTTCCTGAGAAAAGTTAGGTATCTATTAAATTCTGATAACTTTTAATTATATTGGAAATATATTAGATTATTTATCATTTATAGAAAATTTAAACATATTTTTATGTTTATAGGATCATTTAATAAAGCCAGTAATCTTTCTGTTAAGTTAAAAAATCATCTCCTGATTTATCTTTCTTAAAAAATAAATTCTGTTCATCTAATTAATACACATCTTTGAGCCATTGCTGTGTGGAGAGTACAGTACTTGGCTTTGTGGAGAATATATTGAATTTTAAAAAAGAATACCTTTATCTTGATGCTTAGTGAGATTTTTGATATGACAATGGATGAGAGCTTCTGAAACTACTATAAAATCTTAAATTCTCTGAATTGTCACAGTTTTGGGATTCTGCAGACATTGGTTGAGAGAAAATGGCTTAGGAAAAAATAAGGATTTATTCACAGCAAGTCTCCCAAATAGTTCCTTTGTCTAATTTGGATCCAGCTCTTATTCAAGTGCCCTTTTCCATCATCAATTTTTAAAAAAGATTTATTTATTTATCTTAGAGAGATTGAGAGCCCGAGTGAGCACCAGGAGGGGTGGAGGGAGAGAGAGAGAGAGAGAAACTTTAGCAGACTCCTTGCTGAGCTCGGAGCCTAACCCCGAGATCACGACCTGAGCTGAAACCAAGAGTCGGTCGCTCAACCGACTGTACCACCTAGGGGCCCTGGATTTTTTGTCATCGTTACGTCACCTGCCTACTTCTATCTTGTCTACACTCCATCAAGTGGCAGCAGACTCACAGCGTCTCATAGACGCCTCTTCCCAGCTCCCTGGATCATTCCTTACCTTCTTGCAGCTACTCTGGTTTTTTCTTGTTTATGTCTCAATTTTAATAGAAAATTAACTCTGTGCTTTATTATTTTCCATTCTCAAACTTAATTATACTTAGTTTATGGATGGGAAAGAAGCAAGAAGAAAGAGTATTTTTTTTAAAAATTCAAATGGGATAATTTGCAGGGATATTTTGGAGTTGTAACAATTGTGGCAAAGGGTCACATTTTATGAATATTTACCTTTTCATTAAAAATGTACTAAGTTTTATACCATTAATAAAATTATTTGACATACTCTGGGGGTATAAAAGGTGACTTATTGCAATGAAGTTACTTATTTACGTAATTTTGAATAAATAGCCATATTTTCTTTGATAAACTTTTAAACAAAAGAGCCCTCAAGTTCATTTACCTTAAAAAATTTAAACATTTTTTAGTTGATAAACCCTGATTGTAATAATAATTAACATCTATCACATAACCCACTTTCATAAAGTAGGATTATTAACATCATTACTTAATTTGAAAGTCTTATCATTTTTCACTTTAATCCCATATATTTTTTATCTTCCTAATGACTTATACCATTGAGACCTATAGGGTAGTCAATTATATTTCAAGGTCAGAGAAAAAAGAATTAAGAAAACAACAGCTCTCAGAACATTTTTAAAAAATATTAATTTATCAGAGAAGATTCAAGCTAGAATCTAGAAGATCCATAAAAAGTTCTTATTCCTATTTTGTTAATCTGAACGACATAAAAATATATAATAAAATAAAATAAAACTTTTCTGTTTAAACTTATTATGACATAATTTACTTTTTTCAAAAATGTATGCTCTCATATATAATTTTAAAATGCCTTCTCCAGGTTTAAATGGAGAAGTGGCAGTTTGGAATTAGAGATGCCATGTTTCTTAATTGCATACTAACCTTTGGTTAGATCATATTTTATGAAGTATTCTTTTTTTTTTTTTTGGTAGGTCTTTTTTTATTGTTATGTTAATCACCATATATTACATAATTTGTTTTGGTGTAGTGTTCCATGATTCATTGTTTGTTCATAACACCCAGTGCTCCATGCAGAATGTGCCCTCCTCAATACCCATCACCAGGCTAACCCATCCCCCCACCCTCCTCCCCTCCAGAAACCTCAGTTTGTTGTTCAGAGTCCATCATCTCTCATGGTTCGTCTCCCCCTCTGACTTACTCCCCTTCATTCTTCCTCTCCTGCTATCTTCTTCTTTTTCTTTTTTCTTAAAATATGTTGCGTTATTTGTTTCAGAAGTACAGATCTGTGATTCAACAGTCTTACACAATTCACAGCGCTCACCATAGCAGATACCCTCCCCAATGTCTATCACCCAGCCACCCCATCCCTCCCACCCCCGACCACTCCAGCAACCCTCAGTTTGTTCCTGAGATTAAGAATTCCTCATATCAGTGCGGTCATATGATACGTGTCTTTCTCTGATTGACTTATTTCACTCAGCATCACACCCTCCAGTTCCAACCACGTCGTTGCAAACGGCAAGATCTCATTCCTTTTGATGGCTGCATAATATTCCATTGTGTATATATACCACATCTTCTTTATCCATTCATCTGTCGATGGACATCTTGGCTCTTTCCACAGTTTCGCTATTGTGGACATTGCTGCTATAAACATTGGGGTGCACGTACCCCTTCGGGTCCCTACATTTGTATCTTTGGGGTAAATACCCAGTAGTGCAATTACTGGATCGAATGGTAGCTCTAATTTCAACTGTTTGAGGAACCTCCATACTGTTTTCCAGAGTGGTTGCACCAGCTTGCATTCCCACCAACACTGTAGGAGGGTTCCCCTTTCTCCACATCCCCGCCAACATCTGTCGTTCCCTGACTTGTTAATTTTAGCCTGTTAGATCATATTTTAAATATTACTGAAATCTTACTGAAAGTATTTTGAATCATACAGTGCAACTTTGTATAAAATTTTTTACAAACATTACCTAGTTTGTTTTTCTGATTAAACATGATCAAAGTAAGAAAAACTTTACAAACATAGAAGAAACGATAGTGTGGGGCGCCTGGGTGGCTCAGTCATTAAGCGTCTGCCTTCAGCTCAGGTCATGATCCCAGGGTCCTGGGATCGAGCCCTGCATCGGGTTCCTGCTTGGCGGGAAGCCTGCTTCTCCCTCTCCCACTCCTCTGCTTGTGTTCCCTCTCTCGCTGTGTCTCTCTCTGTCAAATAAAGAAAGAAAATCTAAAAAAAAAAAAAAAGTGTATGCAAACCCCTTATCACACATATGTAACCATTATTAGTATTTTGGCAAA
Source organism: Callorhinus ursinus (assembly GCF_003265705.2). Classification (NCBI taxonomy): domain Eukaryota; kingdom Metazoa; phylum Chordata; class Mammalia; order Carnivora; family Otariidae; genus Callorhinus; species Callorhinus ursinus. The sequence goes on from NW_027397101.1 coordinate 18,122,902, forward strand.
TAAAACTGGAAGTATGCTAGGTATAGTTTCGCATCCTGTTTTTTAGGTAGAGTGGCATTATTTTTACATTTACATTCACACCACTCTGGCATCTATTAGAATTTAGACCATAGGTAGGCAAAAGTAGAAGCAGTCATCAGTTACAGGTTAACAGTATGATCTAGACCAGAGATAATGGTGGCTTGGAACAGGGTGCTCAGTGTAAAGAATGATGAGATTCTGGATATATTTGCATTTTGATGGTAATATGTGCAGAATTTCTGGTGGGTTAGATGTGAAGTGTGAAAGAGATGAGTCAAGGATGATTCTCAGTGACCGGGTGAATGGGATTGACAATAAATATCAATGTTAAAATTATTTAAGAAGCTTATCTTAATAAGCCATATACTATTCCATCTTAAATATATTTAACTATTTTCTTGTTATTCGATATCCAGAGCATGTCCGTTTTTCACTATTAAAATTAAAATGAGCACCTTATAATTAAGTCTTCGACTACATAGCTGCTTATATTCTCAGGATAGAGCTCAAGAAGCAGGGTTTATTGGGTCAAAGATATAGATATTTTAAGTTGGTGTGTGTGTGTATGTGTGTGTAAGGCTATGAATATTTTTTCAGATCTGTGTTTATATCTGGTGTATATATCTGAAAAGGTATATAAGAGCACCTGCTTGGGGTGCTGGGTGGCTCAACTGGTTGAGCGTGGGACTCTTCATTTTGGCTCAGGTCATGATCTCAGGGTCGTGAGATCAAACCCTGCGCTGGGCTCTGAGCTCAGCGTGGAGTCTGCTTGAGATTCTCTCTCTCCTACTCCCTGTGCCCCTCCCCTCCCTCAAATAAATAAATTAATTAATTAAAAAAAAAAAGAGCACATGCCTGACCCCATTCTCACCAGCATTAGATATCATTAAGTATTGCCATTAAAACACAAATCAAAGCCAAGAACATTTGCCCGTGTGGCAGATAAGTAAACCTGTTTGTTTTGGGTTTTGTACTGAGCATAAAATGAACAATGAATTTCCCCCACATAGGTGTTTTTTTGTTCAAATAATTTTATGTAAAGTTAATTTGTTATTTGTAGTGTAGTTTTATTTTTTATTTATTTATTTTTTTGGAGGGGGAGGGACAGAACAAGAGGGAGAGAGAAAATCTTAAGCAGGCTCCACACTCAGCACAGGCCGACACAGGGCTCCATCCCACAACCCTGAGATCATGACCTGATCAGAAACCAAGAGTCAGATGCTTAACTGACTGAGCCACCTGGGTGCCCTTGTAGTTTAGTTTTAGAAAAGAGGGAGAACAAACACTTCTGAGTATATACTTTGGTTAGACACATTGGTAAGGTACTTCATAATATTTTATTTTACAGTTGTGACATTTTAAGAGATAAGTATTATTGCTTACATTGTGTAGATGAAGAAACAAAAATAATTGGAAAAAGCTTGACAATATATATGACGTGAGGCTGCTTTATATAAAAGCCAGATGTGTTTGTTAATATTGCTTAAAAGGTTTTTCTTTAGATCCTTAATACTTTAAAGAGTGTTATTGTTGAAAAATTTTAATATTAATTTATCACGGCAGGAAAATTGCATATTTTTATATTTAAGAAAAATAAAATGTTTCACACCTTTTTATTTTTAAAGATTTTATTTATTTATTTGAAAGAGAGAGAGACAGAGAGTGAGCAGGGGGGAGGAGGCAGGGGAGAGGGAGAAGCAGAGTCCCCACTGAGCAGGGAGCTGGTTGAGGGGTTTGATCCCAGGACCCTGAGATCGTCACCTGAGCTGAAGGCAGACGCTTAACTGACTGAGCCACCTAGGCGCCCCGCTTCACACCTTTTTATAAAAGAAAAGTTGATAAATGCCATATATTTTTTTTGGTGTATTATAAGAATATTTTCATGACAGAATAAAAAACTATTTGCCTTTAAACAAATTCATTCCTAGGGTCAGTTTTAGAAGATATTATTGCTTCTAGACTTGAAAGTATGCATATTTCTATTATCTATCATATATTGCCTGCTTAAAGAAAATTCAATAGCAATGAATCTGATTTTCCTCTATCAAGCCACTTAATCATATTCTGAATTAGTCAGGCTACACGGTAGAGAAAAATTTCTTTTGAACTTTAAAAAAAGGAATTGTACAGTTTATTACCAAAATTTCCATTTTATTAAAAAATGACATTGTGGTTTTAATCATATTCATATGTATATATATAGATATAATATACACACAGTTTATGTATATACATACGCAGACTATACCATTATATACTCTATATCAATAAATTACATAGATTTCATTTATATGTTTATATACAATATATAATGCAATTTATATATAAGAATTTTATATATAATTATTTCTATTGATATATTGTATATGTGAGTATACACACTATACATGTATATATATCTGAGTGTGTAGATACATGTTGGAATGTACACTGTTAAAAACCTATTTTATGACATGTTTTGGGTGTGGTCTTTGTCATTTGCCTGTTCAGTCTTCTATTGGCTCCTTGCCCTTAGGTCACTTCCAACAGTTAGTGGTATGCTGCCCCCAGGTGGTAGCAAGTGTTTTGATTTACATGATCTTATGGTCTGGATTGACAAAACCTGTGCTTTCGCTAAGACCTAGATTAGAATTGTGAATTTCACAGGATTTTCTTCTTTTGTAATTAATAAAAATCTTTATTAAAATAGCTGAACATAGCAAAGTTCATGCAGGAAACTGATTTCTCTCCTGTAAGCTCTTAAGAAACAAATATTTGTGTATAATTTGGTAGCTCTCTTACTAATCCTTTACTCTTGTCTTATCTCTAGACTCATCATTGTACTTTGTTTAGAATGGTCCCTTATAATTTGCTTGGACAGCCTCTGGTGGTCCAATCATTGCCTGAATTCCAACATGGCTCATAGTATTATTAGAAGATAGTCATTATCTACACGGCTTGAGACTTCAGGCCAGTCTGCTGTTAAAATGTTTCCTTTCCTCTTGGGTTCTCAGACTTGGATGGCAGTAATCCACTTACTATGCTTAGGGAAGTAATAATAATTAAAGAGACGGAAGGAGTTTACTTTTCTCCTGCTCTAACTCTCCCATCTCCCCTCTCGTGGTATGCAGGCAGAACATAAAGAGAATCACCCCAGCTTTTCTTCTCCATCTATCTATAGCTAAGTCTCAGATGACAGTACTTTTCCAGTTCACCCTATTAGAAATAGAACCTATTGATTTGTTTTTGTTTGCTACAGACTCCTGCCTTAAAAATACAAAGCACGTAATTGATAACTGAAAACACAGACAAGGAGTAAGTGAGACCAGGCAATGGGTAGATCAGTCATCCTAGCGTTAGTTCAGAGAATGTTCCTTTGATGATGTAGGCAGAGTGGGAATGTGGCTGTCACACCTGGGGAAACTCTTGAGGACCTTGAACATCATACCAACGATATCACCACCGTGGACCAGAAATTGTGTATACACTTCTGTAATCCTCACCATTACCTGGAAAGATACATATAATAATACACAAATATAAATATATAATGAATTAAGGATCAGTTCTTAATACATTTGCCCAGAATCATGTGTTTGTGGGTTGTGGAGTCAGCATTTCAATTTAGGAGCTGCCCAACTTCACAGCCCGTCCTATTTCCAATATAGCATTTTCTTTTAGAATCTGGGGCGTTTTATTTCCTCTGATGGATTTTTTAGAAAAGCAGATTGGTTAAAATGTCTAGAAATGGAAATCAGAATAATTCTAGAAATGTCTTCATCTGCAGCTGTTTAGCTTTCAAAAGCTTATCTTCATGTGAATGTAATTTAGCCTACTTCAAGTTCAGCTCAGTCTTGGCGGCAGGAGAGTACCAAAATGAGGCAGATGCTAAGCCTCGGGAGGATTAACGTTCTTACTTTGTGGAATAATACTTGATAGATACTTCAAAATTCAACCTCATTTTCTCCTGCTTTCCCCCACCCCGCCTTCTCTCTTTCTGGAACAGCTATCAGCCTGTCAGAAGTCGAATATCCTGGTTTGATCCTCTATGGTTCTTACATTTTCTCTTATATTTTCTTTTTGTTTTTGATTCTGGTCAAGTTATAAGTTTAATTTTTCTGTTTAGATATTTTATATTGGTACTCATTTTTGTATCTTAAGTTATAGTTTTTTTGTTGTGTGTTTAATAGACAATAAACAATTATTTAAGTTCTCTTTCTTCTGAGGTCTTTATGTATCTTTCCTGTTTGTTTCTGTTGCCCCCTTTCTTTCATTTGGGGGGGGTCTTGTCAAAGACTATATTTTACAGAAATAGCCACAGTAATATTTCTGGTCCCTCAAATGCTTTCAGAATTTTGCCAGCCCAGTATTAAAAGGTCGAGTCTGTTTCCCTCTCCTTGAAGTTGGGTGGGCCTTCGTGACTACCCCTGTGAATAGAATAAGGAAGAAGTGATTCTGCCTGACTTTTAGCACTAGGTCATAGAAGGCAACCTGGCTTCTGCCTGTTCATTCTCTTCTCTTGCTCTCGGCTTCTCTTGAGTCTCTGTCAGTGTTCTCTTTTGGGAATCCAGCCATCATTCTCTGGAGGCCCAGGCCACGTGGTGACCTACGTATGGCCGTTTTCAGCTATCGGCCTCGGCGAAGGCCTCATGCAACAAGCCAGCATCCATCCACTGCCAGACACGTGTGAATGAGCCTTCAGATGATTTCACACTCTGGCCTGCTGCTGAGGCTCCAGTTATCAAGGAGCAGAGACTCGCAGTCCCTGCCATGCCCTGTCTTACTACCCGGCCCCCAGAATCCACGAGCCTAATAAGTGGTGGTTTCACACCTTTTGGAGGGGTTTGTTCCACAGCCCTAGTAACTGGAACCAAGGCTTTCCTCAAATTCATGGTAGGATTTGTCTGGTCATTCACATTTAAAAATGAAGAAAAAGGGAAGACTTGGTGACTGGTTTGCTTTCCTTTTGGAGCAAAGGGCTGTGAGCCGGCTGTTGGGCTGTGTGACCCCCAGATGAATAATGCTGGTCTTTGTTCTGTGGCACTGATGCTGCCTGTTTCTTCCCGAGAGAACTCACCCAATTCTTGTTTGGCTTTAGTTTGCTTTATGGAATAAATGTCTTTTTTTTTTTCTTTTTTGCTTGTAAGCAAATGTCCGTTTACAATGGGTTCTACATGGTTGGGGAGGAGCATGTGGGTGTGGTTGGTCATTCTGAGTATAGTCTTCCCATGCATTTCTGTCTTCTGCACTTTAACTTGCTGCTGCCCTACATTGTGCCTTATGTTTTCATGTCTTAAGCATCTGCCACGTGGTAGAGTACCACTCCTCTTCTCTGTACAAGTCTTCCCCACGTCCTTGAGGCCGAAGGCTGGAGCCTCCTCTGCTGTGTTTCATCTGAAGTCTTTCTTCTGTTAATCATCCCTCTCCCTATATTTTTGTTGTTGTTTGTTGATACTTTTTCCTAAAATGGAGTTTTGATAGGGGAAAGGAGTCATCTTGAATTGGACTTTGGTCCTCCTTGAATCGGTTGTCTGACCATGTTTTTATAAAAATCTTTCATTTCATTCAAATTTGAGAATGTGCTTCATACACACCTAGGACTATGCCATATTGTTCCTCATGATGATTAAAAAATTTACATGTATCTGATATTATCAGCTCCTTCTTATTCCTGATTTTGTGTATATGTGTCTTTAATCTCATTAAGATTATTGGGTGAGAGTGCCCTAAGTTTTGTTCCTTTTAGATTGAATAGTCCACTTGGGTTCAAAAAATCTTGTGATTCTTGGACCTCTAGTTTGTTGTAGCTGAATAAGCATCTGTGCTTCTAAGCTATCCTTTGTGCCTGAGTAGGTAATGTGAGAATTCTCCATACCTGACCTGCTTTCCGGTAGGCCAGAATGAGGTAAAAGGATTAATCTTGTTATCACTTATAACTCATTTAAAAAAAAATCTGAGGTGAGGACCTTTCTTTCTTAGAAGTCTTCAATAGTAGGGTTTCATAAGAGGGTAAAGGTAGAGGCTATAGGAATGGTGAAGAATAAAAGATGAATTAATATTCTACTGTGTAAGATTAATAGTATTCCTAACATAAAGAGATTAGGGTGGGGAATACGAGAAAGATTAGGACTTCAATTTTTGGCTTTAATGAATTTGAGAGGATCATACGTTTGAGTGAGGAAATGGATAGTTGTCTGTTGTAGTAAAGTGTCGTCAAAGATGTAAGGAATAGATGAAATATCTCGAAGATGTGAGAGGGCAAATGTAGGAAAGATCTAAATTTGGAAGACAGTAAGAAAAAGAGGAGGTAGAGAAAAGCAGGACCTAGAAAAGTCCTATGTGAAGAATTTCACTGGAAGTATGTTTAATGACGTCAAATGCCCAGAAATATTACATAGTAACTTTGAATCTATGCTGAACACTTTAAGATATCTCTGCACATGCTTAGATTTATATGTAGAAACTCTGTAAGAGAAGATAGTTTTCAAAGGAGATATTTATTCAACAAAGAGTGAATGTTCCTGTTTCCATGGAGACTGAAGTTCATGGGAGAGAACAGACCTGTGTACACTTAGGTGTAATACAGAATGGAGAGGGCCATCACAGGGGTAGAGGGTGCTGCAGAAGTCTGAATGATATTTGTAGAAACTGTGGGTCATCAGAGTTGTTAAGTTTTACATTAAAACTATTTTTTTCTGTAACATTATTTTGCTCCTTTCTAAAAACAGAAAAAACAGAAAATTTTCTAATTTCAGAAAATTAGCTGCTGTTAATAAGTCAGAGAAAGACAAATACCATATGATTTCACTCATATGTGGGATTTAAGAAACAAAACAAATGAGCAAACGGGAAAAAGAAGAGAGAAAGACAAACCAAGAAACAGACTCTTTTTTTTTAAAGATTTTATTTTTTTATTTATTTGATAGAGAGTGAGAAACAGCATGAGGGGGGAGAAGGTCAGAGGGAGAAGCAGGCTCCCTGCTGAGCGGGAGCCCAATGTGGGACTCAATCCCAGGACTCCAGGATCATGACCCAAGCCAAAGGCACTTAACCAGCTGAGCCACCCAGGCGCCCCAAGAAACAGCCTCTTAACTCTAGAGAACAAAAGGATGGTGACCAGAGGGGGGTGGGTGAGGGGGATGGGTGAAATAGGTGATGGGGATTAAGGAGCGCACTTACGATGAGCACCGGGTCTTGTACAGAACTGTTTAATCACTATATTGTACAAACTAATACAACACTGTATGTTAACTATTACTGGAATTAAAAAACAGTAAAATTGAAAAAAACTCTCAAAAAATTAGCTTCCATTGATTTGCAAAAATAATCACAAAGGTGTGTGTACTTTGAGTTGACCAGTGAGCCTCCTCCTTGCCTGGCATACAGAAGAGGCTGGGCACTGGCCGTTGGTGTGTTGAGTCCTGCTTGTGCTTGGAGAATGGTGGAGCCAGAGGTCAGATTTCACACAGCAAAGAATAGCAAGCATTCAGTTTATTGAGTGATAACTGTATCTGGTTCCGCTGGATATCAGAAATACATTGCCACCTTGAATCCTCTCAACAACCTATGATCTAGGCAGCATAATTTCCCTTTTTTTCCAGATTAGGAAAATAAGACTCAGGAATGTTAGTCATTTGACCATTTCCTCAGCTAATAAATATTAAAGTAGGACTCTGTATGCAGATCTGTGGTTCTAACATTCCTACTCTTTTATTATGTTTGGTATGTGGATGGGGAATGAATGTAGTAGATGAAGAAAGATTTGGCTTTGGGGAAGCACCAAAGGGCAAAACGAAAAGATGGTACTTGATAACCCGAAGGAAGTTTAAAGAAATTAGGACCATCCAGTTATGTCTGAATGGAAAGCCGTGATTCTGAACATGCATCAAGATGAGAGAGAATGAGAAGAAAGGGAGAGATGAAAGATGTGAAGATGGGAGATTGGATACACAGAGCACAGGAATGTTAGTGACTAATTTTAAGGTCTAAAGCATCTAAAATTTCGGTTGCTATAAATCTGCTTACCGTGTCTTCTCTCTTACTGAAAAGACTCTGCAAAACTTGCTATGCAAGAGATTTATGTTAGATATGTTAAAACTATGTGTAAACTGTGTGTAAGAACTATGTTAGAACTGTATGTAAAAACTGTGTGTCCTAACGGTAGCAGATTTGAAAGCACCTTGCTACTGACTGAGATTGGGGATGTCTGAGGAGATTGTTTGTTTATTAAACAAATCTACTGTTTTTGGTAGAGGAGCTGCTGTTCCTATAGACTTGCTGAGATTTGAATAGGTCTTTGGTCCCCAAGCAGTGATACGCCTGGTAGAAGCCAGAAAATTCCTTGTTGGAATGCTGTTTTTATTTAACAAGTGACTAAGGCATTAAGTGAGTACCTAGTTTAAACTAAATATCCTTAGAAGAAAGTGTTTTTGTTGTTTGTTTCTCAGGTGGTGAAAAATTCTGACAAGGCATGAAAGGTACCAGACATAGATGATGTGTTGAGATTTACTTTAGCCTTAAATGTTCCAGATATGCTGTAATCAGAGGGCACATAAACATGGTATTATAATTCATATATTCTTCCAGTGACAGAAAAAGCAGGAGTATTTATTTTCTAAGCTCTGTACTACTGTTTGCTGCCTGTTAGAAGGAAAGTATATTAAAAAAAAATGATTTCCCCCAAACAAAACAAATAAAACTGCAGGACAGTTACCTGGTCTTTTCAATAGATTCTAATGATAATAAAGTCCATAATAATAGGAAGTGCAGACATTGAAAATTAGAGATTCTCATTTGATGCAATTCTTTTTCTCGTGTGAAACCATGCACTCCAAGTCTTTGACCATAATGTCAAAAACTTTTTTTCTCTGAAATACTGATTCTTTGCTTATGTGGGGGAGTAGAAAGTGAAGCCACTGGTTATTGGAGGGTAATCAAGAACCTATTAATATTGTCAATATCGTGCATATTTTCAGTTCTGTAGAGATCGATTTCAAACACTGTTTAAGAATTTCGTAGAATTTTAAGTATTTAGAAACTGAACACGGAGATCCTGTTGAAGAATTTCTTTAAAGTTGAGTGATTCATTATATTATAAATGAGTTCCCTTCAGCCATTCAATTTGGCTCTTTTCCCCCTCTTTTCTTAAGGCCATAACTTAATTTTTATGATCACAAAATTGTACTTTGCAAGTACTCTTAAAAAAATGTTAGCAACTTCAAAGACCAAATGAAAATGAAACTAGAAGTTAGATCATGTCAGAGAAGAGAGCTAAACTAGGAATTTTTAGTGTCTAAGAATTAAAACCACACTTGACACTTTCTTAATCTTCTATTTCTATTAATTTATGAGACCTGGAACTGGAGGCTTAATGGTATTATTTCTACCTTGTAATTATACTAATAAACATCTTTGTCCGTGACCTTGGAATTTATAGTGCAGCAGGAAAGATTTATTGACTTATGCTTTGGAAGAAATATGGGATTATTGCATAAGTAGATTGCATGTTAAGCACATGTACTTGCATACCATTTATTCCAGTTAGTTTGAGCTGTAACTTGTCTTTTTCTTTCAAAAATAGAGAGGGTTCTTGTTAAATCCAGATTCCTGAGAGATCTTTGTTATATTACCGAGTCAACTACAAAGTAACTACTTTACCTTGAAATGTGCAAAAGGAATCAATAGGCCTGCAAAACTGTCTTTTAAAAAAATGTTTGAAATCATCTTTTTCCTGGTAGCCTGAATATCAATGCATATGACTTTTCTGGGTTTTCTTCTTTCTCTGGTTTTGTTGCAATATTAAAGTCCCTTATAGTTAGAGGCTGTTTGGGTATTTTGGTTTTGATTTCCTTTTTTGTCCCCTGCCCTGGCCTCCTATTTGTTTGTCTTGCTTTTCTGTAGAGAATTACAGCTTGCAAGGAATTTTCCTTAGGGTGCCTTTACTTTTCATCATAATCAACTTTCCCCATGATCTCTGTTTCCTTTTCACTAAAGTTTAAGTCCACAGAAATTTTTATTTTTCCAACTTTGGGTTATGAAATGCCAAAGAAAGGACAGATAAGTCCACAGCAGGTATGTCGAATACACTTCTCAGTGATACTCAAGTCAAATCTCTTTCTCTTCTAATTTGACCTTATTGGGCTCTGGTTGGCATTTGATCTCCTGGCCCTGCATACTTAAATGAGGTCATGCTTTCGTCTGAAATACACATTTCAGTCTGAAAACCACTATTTTCAAGTATATGTAAACTATTTGTAATTTTGTGAATGATATTCATTTATATTATGCCACCTGAAGTATATAGTGACTGAAGTTGATTTTTGCCACTGTTAAGTGAGTCTTTAGTTTCTGTGATTAATTGAACTGATAATATGCTAAAAGTATTTTATGTCATTTTTATAATTTCATGACTTGGATTTCTCAGAAGGGCTTCTCTGTAATTTTATAAATCTCCATCATGGACTGTGGCTTCAGGACTGTGTATGTTTTGTTAGCATTTGTCCTTGCATTAGATATGATTTTCTCAGCACTCTGCTAACTAATTTGCAGATATCTTATCTATTCTGTAAAACAATTTTTGAGTTAAGTATTATCATCCATAATTTGCAGATGAGGAAACCAAGGCACAGAGAATTTAACTTGCCCCAGGTCGTAGAGCTAGTAATTGGTGGAACAAAAAACAGAACTCAGAGACGTTTATTGATGAGGAGAATAGTAAGACTTTCTCTAGTAGAAAAATTATTTTCTTTGAATGCACTACAAAACTGACCCAAATTGTACAGTTTAATTACAAATATTCCATGGTTAACTATGAAAATACTATTATTTGTTGTTTCGATGGGTCCATTTTTAAATTATTTAACAGTATATTATAACTTAAAGGACTAATCAAAATTTATTTACTCTCTGAATGTGTTTTAGTTTTCATTAATCTGAGACTCGGTGGTTTTGTTTCAGAAATAATTTAATTTAACTCTGATCAAATATAGTAACCAACTTTAGAATATTACATTTGTAATGGAATGAACATAAATATAAATGTCTCAGACTTTGGAGGTAATTATCTAATTATATGTTTATATTTCTGACATGACTATATGGCAATGTTTAATTCATTTTAGAGGTAATTTTACCCCTATGTGGGGCTAAGAATTCTAAATCATTATTTCATTCTGTTTATAGGAAACATTTAATTAACATGCTCGAGTTTTATTTGGAAGTTTACTAATGTTTCACTCTTACGTTGCTAACTTAACATGAGATTTCAGAAAACACCAGTATTTACTGATCTTGAAAAACTGCATTTTATTTTAGTATTTTCAGTTAAAGGGTTACCCGATGAATGACTTTGTCATGCTTTGGTCTTATGGAATGCTGGCAAGTATTATTTACTGTGTTTTAATTAAAACTATATATAAGGTAGTATTAACCTCTATAAAGTTTGAATGCCTGAAACTATAAAGGGTGTTTGTCAGTTTTGTCTTCTGATAGCCAAAAACCTGGCCAAATCCCAAAATGTAGTTAGGGAGGTGTATGTAATAAGGATTATTGTTAAGAGCACCAACAAGGAAAATCTCTGTGATGGATGAAACAGGAAGCACCTTTATAGTGGTTTTATCTTATTTCAGGAGTAAAGTTAGAGTATCAAAGCAGACCAGAATCATCAACAGCGCTTCTGTGATGGAAATAGAATTTGTCTGTTTTTCTGATCTGAGTCCTATGACACAGAACAGACATAGAGTTCTTACGGAATTTAGAAAATCATTTGTCTATGAAGAATGTGGGTTTAGGGCATTTATGGCTAAAAGTCTTAAAAAGAAACAACTTTAGTTATGGTGGGGGTTTGACAAAATCCCCTAAATCAGATGGATATGTATTATGATGTGACTATTACCTTAAGAAATACTAAGCCCCTTACTGCTTATTCTCTGAAAGGGAAACAAATCATTGAAATCTTCTAATCTTCTTTCCCAAGGAGTTGAATACATGATAGTGATTAAATATAACTGCATATTTGATATGCATTTGATAAAAGGTTATATAATTGATTAATTTCCTTCCCTTGTTTAGTAGAGCACAGTTACAAAATCAATTTCAATTACTGTTGTTATGATATCCTGTATATAAACTTAAATTAAGGTTTTGTGATGAAAGTTGATCTTATAAAAATTGTGACAGTTGCATTTTTTGTTACCTAGAGTTTATACATATTATGTTGAAAATAATGGAAAAATACTAAGAGAATTTTGTTGTCATTTTGGCATATACCTTTCAAAATTTTAAATGTAAACATTAACGTATTTGCATGCATATTAGTAATGTATACAGTATACCATAGATGTATTTGAAAATATGCTGTCATGTTTTACAGTATTATAGTACCTCTCTTTTAAATGTAGAAATATATCATGGCCATTTTAAAATGTCAATAAATATAATTTATTTTTAAGAAGGAAAAGAAAAAGAACAAAGAATTCCTTAGACATATTTTCTCCTCATTATATCTTTGAGCGGAAAATATTAAAATAAAGTATGCATACACTAAATACAGAGAGGGTTTTAGAAGAAAATTTTTTTTATCAATTATAGCTGTACATACTAGTTTATTTTAATTGGTAGTCTGCAACTCAATATTTTTCTGTAAGATAGCAATATACTTTTATCATATTTTTATATTAAAATCAACTGACTTGCTGTTTTTTAATATTAATTAAAATTCACTTCTCTACTGATGATCTAATATTAAATCAGGCTAGAAACTGATTTTCTGAAGTATCCACTAATGATTTTATAGCTGTATAAATCCTAGAGTTGTCATGATCTCAGGATCGTGAGATTGAGCCCCAGATAGGGCTCTGCCTTTGGAGCAGAGTCTGCTTGAGATTGTCTCCCTCTCCCTCTTCCTCTCCCTCCCCTCTCCCTCCCCTTCTCCCTTTCCCTCCCCCTCTGTCCTCCCCCTGCCCACATGCATGTGTGCACACACACACTCTAAAATAAATAAATAAATAAATAAATAAATAAATAAATAAATCTAAAAAAAAAAGTCCTAGAGTGAATTGTTATATGTAGGAATAGAACTGTATCAGTTAGGATACTCTTTGTAATGTTGCAGTAACAAGTGACCCCATAATTTCAGTAGCCTTACAAGAGACTTCTCATGCCTTGTATGTACGTATCATGGATCAGCTGTGCTTCTGTTTCATAGGTTTCTCACTCTGTGAGTAAGGCTGATAGAGTAACCCCCATCTTGGACACTGTTGGTCTTGCGGTAATGGCCTCTATTTAGGACATTGCTGTTCTTGTGTCTGCTAGGAATTAACATTATTTTACTTCTGTCCAAATTTCATTGGCCAAAGAAAGAAATGTGGGTGCTCCTGAATCTGATGAGATAGGGAATATATAATCCTCTTTCCAGAAGAGACACCACCAATTACATGGTCAAGCCAGGTATCAGTGGGACAGGAGAGAGTATACTTTCCCCTCAGGGAGGCGGATCAAATACAATACACTACAGTAACTCATTCTTAAAAACTTTATATATGCTGAAAAGATGAAGACTCTGTTTTCTAGTTAGTCATATGGACTGAATTTGGTATAACTTTACATTTTATCACCTATAGTTCTTTCCCCAAGTTTGCTAGAAGGGTTGAAAACAGGGAACTGTTTATTTATTTATTTATTTATTTTTATTTTTACTTTTTTAAAAGGATTTTTATTTTTAAGTAATCTCTACACCCAACGTGGGTCTTAAACTTACAACCCCAAGATCAAGAGTTGCATGCTCTCCTGATGGAGCCGGCCAGGTGCCCCATGGGGAACCATATATTTAGTTGGCACTTTTCTCTCTTGCTCTAGAGTTTTTCTTAGTCTAAAAAGAAAAAGATTATTCAGAGTATTTTGCTGTTTTTCTTTAAATAAACTTGAATGTTCTAGAATATGTAGACTCTGTTAACCACATTCCATAAAGCATTTTCTGGGCTCCAGAAGCCATATGCCTGACATTTCAAGGAGTCACCACTAGATGGTGATCTCGCTCATTTAGAGGGCTAGAAGAGCTGTGTGTTTTTCTTCAGGTGAATGGGTTGATTACAGAGGGATCGGAAATGTAAACTATACTAATCTTATGGGAAGCTCTTTATAACCAAAATGGTACTATTTATTGAGTAGGTATATATACGTGTGTACACACACACACACACACACACACACACGTATATATATGCGTGTGTATATATATATACATATATATATACACATATGCATACACACACACACACACACACATATATTCAACTGTTACTACCCAAAGATGCAAGTTTTCCTAAATTTCTCAAGAAATTGCACTGAGCCTTGGGCCCATCTCTCTGCTTTTTCCTAATACTTTGTTTGAAATTGCTAACCATTGCTGAATCTTTGTTTTAACACCATCTCTATTACTCATCTTCCGTCTCATAATTATTAGGAAGCAGAAGGATTAAAAATTACATATTTCACTCAGATATGTTAAAAAAATAACTGTCACGGGTTATAGCATAATGCGAAAGCTGATACCAGCCCTTTTAGTTATTTAGAAATAATAACTTACTGATTATTGCTAGTGGTAACTCTTTTTGAACCTTTTTTTCTTTAAACGGACCCAACATAATAACTAACTTGTTATTGGTAAAATGTGAAAAGGACCTTTTTAAACTATAGGCCAAACAGTGTTGTTCTTAGAAAATAATCACTGAGTTTAGCTGTTAATCACATTTTTGTGCTCCTAATATAATGTATTCTTTTCATCATATATTTCTGCTGTAACTCAGTTTATGACTCACTGTCATAGGATTCAAATAACTTACAGGATTTCATATAATTATTAGTAGAAATAGAAAATATATGACTAGGATATTGCATTTATATAAAGTATTTAATATTTACTCTGCTTGAGTAATATAAACATGAATTTGATATAATACCTTTTAGCATACTAAGGTAAACTATCTGCTACAAGCCAGTTCTTTTAAAAATTCCTTTAAATCTAGTATATCTAGTACATCACTGAATACTCAAAGGTGAAATCTTATTAAACCTTTGTTAGATTCCAGCTGAAGATGCAAATGAGCTGTTGTATGGCCAGAATGATCTTGTGCATTCATCCTAGTTTGGCAGTTATGGTTTGTATATATGATCTCTGAGACCAAGATTGGAGAATGCTGCTTCAGGCCGGCAATCCTGCAGTGACTTCCCATAGCTTTCTATGACAATAGTTGGCAAGTACTCAGCCATAGAACCTTTTTTTGAACATAATCTTACTCAAAAGCTCATAGAAAAAAACACAGTCTGGTTGAAAGAAGGGAGGGAGTTGGAAGTCCATTAATTCAAGTGTTGCCCCCAAGTTATCTGGATGCATCTCTACGGAATACTGTATAAAAACCATTTGCAAGATTAAAAGTCTAGTTTTCTGACCACACCTGACCTGCATGTACCTTTCTAGTCTTTTCTCCTACCATTATCAATGGCATCCTTCAGTCACGCCTTACCTCTTTTATTTCTCAGAACATGCCATTTTATTCTGCTGAGAATGATCTTCACAACATTGAACACTTAACTTGGAAACCAATTGCTGGGCTCCTGGGTGGCTCAGTTGGTTAAGTGGCTGCCTTCGTCCTGGGTCGTGATCCTGGGGTCCTGGGATCGAGTTCCGCATCAGGCTCCCTGCTCACTGGGGAGCCTGTGTCTCCCTCTCCCTCCTGCTTGTGCTCTCTCTTTCTCAAATAAATAAATAAATAAATAAAACCTTAAAAAAAAAAAAAAGAAAAAGAAAACCAACTGCTTTCAAAACCTCTTCTCATCTTTCTAGATAAGAAGTCATTTCAAAGAAGAGTATATTCTTCATGTTTATGTATTTATTTAGTT
Source organism: Callorhinus ursinus (assembly GCF_003265705.2). Lineage (NCBI taxonomy): Eukaryota > Metazoa > Chordata > Mammalia > Carnivora > Otariidae > Callorhinus > Callorhinus ursinus. The sequence goes on from NW_027397101.1 coordinate 18,138,799, forward strand.
ATATCTCACCCTGCCTGGTTTTGAACTCTGGCTCTGTGTAATCTTGGGCAAGTTACTTGGGCTCCGTGCCTCAGTTCCCTCATATGTAAAGTGGGAATAATAGTAGTACGCACCTCACAGAGTTAATAAGATTAGTACTCAGGAAGTGTTAACTATTCTTATTATTACTATTATTCTTCTTAATGGCTTTGGCATGAATAGGCACGATTACAAATAGATACAGTAGAGTCACATCCTATGTTGAGATTAGGTTTTAGGATCAGCATATAAGGCAAAAATCTTATACAATCAATTTCTTTAGGGAAATCCAATGGAATATTTGAAGTTATTAGTGGAAAAAGGATGAAGCCGTTTTATTTTTTCTCACCCCTTCCAGTCTACCCAATTCAATAAACTCCTCCTAATTATCTTTATTCCTTTAAGAGGTCCCTTCAGGAGTGGCCAAATTAGAGATAACATATTCTAAACAAATCCAGAACAGCCAGGATTTCCTCCGTGTTGGAATATGGTGCCACTTCTTCAGTTGGGCACCAAATGAAGTTGGTGTACATTCAGAGGTCAAGTTGAATGAAAGTACATCTTCTGTGCAGGAGACTCACTCTCACTTTTACCTCCTTGTGAGAGTATTTGCAGAATCGGAGCCACGTGGGGGCAACCAGGTGAAACAACAGGTTTGGTTGTAGTGGCCATTTGCTTTTGTCCGTGTCACCTGTTATGACCTGGAGTGGTACGAGAACTCCCAGATTTGGACTGTTGCTCTTTCTTTCAATTCCTTTCCCTTTCCCTACCTCCTCCCCTTTATCCCTTTCAGATTAAGTGTAATGGGATTCCTTTCAGTCAAATGCAATTCTACTCTCACATCTTTGACTAACAAATATCAGTACTAATGACTAATTTTTCTGCTACTAAAATATTTATAGTACAATCTGTATGTTGTCAGTTCTTCAAAGGTGGCATTTTTGTCTTAAATTAGGCACGTAGATGACTTTTTACACAGTAGCTAAGATCTCTTTACCAGGTGGGTTTGGCTACAAGTGTTGATATTATAGAGCCTGATATATATTGTGATAGTGTGGAGATCCTGTAATAAATCTTTAAGACGTTGAGGTTCTACTGGGCAGCTAAATTGCAAGATCTGGAGGGAAAGTTCAATGCTATTGTTGCTGACTTATAAAGGAAAGAGACAGAGAATTCCACTGCTTTTCAAAAGGTTGAAAAAAAGCAGCGGCCTAATGGGGTCTTGAAATATATAAAATTCTGTACTGTAATGGTGTGCTATATAATTCATCCTTACTTTGCAAATATTTATTTTTTAATTTCATTAGTACATTTAATAAATGATGACAGGGATCCTGTTTTCACACAGGGAATCTTGAATTGTGCATGTTTGATTTTTGACGTTGAAAGCATGCCATTACATAATACTAAAGTCCTTATGAAGCTTATTTAAATATAAATAGAAAGCAGCCATTTACATAGATTGAAATACCTTACCTTATTTGAGAAATAGGTGAAATACTGGTTTTACATTTCCATGGGGATTTCCCAGTTAGTGGATTTTATGGAAATTCTGGAGAGATGGTTACTAATATCATTATATTAGTGCAGGATAAAGAATAAGGATTTAGTGTGCTGTGACTTGGGCTCACAATTTGGCATAAACCCATTCAGTAGTTACATGACCTTGGGAACATTACTTAACTTCTTTGCTTCTTAGTTGCGTTGTGTGTAAAATAGGAATGATAATGTGAACCATCTCACCGGACTATGAAGAATCAAATGAGTTAATGTAACAATGTTTGTATGATGACAGTCATATGGTTCAGTTGTCACTCAAGCTATTTGTAAACATTTATTGTAAACATTTATTGAACACTTACGGCATGGCAAGCATTGTTTGAGAACAGGCCTAGAGTCTTCGTACAAAAGTGGAATGTTCCAGCTGGTACATGTTAGTGAAGGTGTAGTGTTTAGAACTTCCCCCCCTGTGATTATACTTCTAACATTAAGATAGCAATCAGTGATATAATACTTAATACACAAAAATTCATCCAATGAATAAACTTTCAAGAAAAAACTTGGACTTTGTTTTATTTACATTTATGTCTAAAAGAACTGAAGTTTATTTTTCTAATTTACACTTGACCTTCAGATTCTCTTAAATAATTGATTTTTACTCAGCTGGTATTTGATTTACTTTTATTAATATTATTTAATATGCAGTATATTCAAGATAAATAGTCATTTAAATTCTGTAGCACAATAAAAATATTACTGTGAGGGTATTTTAATTATGATATAGGATTACCTAAGCTATTATTCAATTATATCACAGAAAGAATTCTTAAAATTGAAAAATTCTTCCAACAATAATTTCTTTTTATTTAAATGTCAGCAACCCAACTATATGAAGGCCTTTATAAATTATTCATAATTTTTTTCAAATTCTTCTTAGACAGTAGTTTTAGGTAATTCTCAAGTGATTTGAAAACAGCATTTAAGTCTAAATGATATTTTTTCTACAACCTAATTCATAGCTTGACTCATTTAAAATATTGCCAAGGAATTCAGCAACTTTCTGGACCTTCACATAGCTAAGGTTATCATCTGTGTGAAGTTTTTGGGACCTGCTGGGGTAGTCTGTAGCTGATAAGGTCCAACAGAAGAACCTGTGTGTATTCTCTCCCCTTCTATTTCTTAGGGATTCACTGAGGGAACTTAGAGGCCATGTAAGAGCTGATTTTTTTTTTTTTGTTAGATTTTATTTATTTGACAGACAGAGAGCGAGCGAGAGAGCATAAGCAGGGTGAAGGCAGAGGGAAAAGCAGACTCGCCGCTGAGCAGGGAGCGTGATGTGGGGCTCGAACCCAGGACCCTGGGATCATGACCTGAGCCGAAGGCAGACTCTTCACCGACTGAGCCACCCAGGCGCCCAAGAGCTGATTCTATTAGAGCAGCATCATTTGGTTGTCTCCTGCAGCCGGTTTCTGTTTCCTAAGGCCTGTGGTGAAGCAAGATGCAGTTTGTTTTATCCTCTGGGAAAATATTGCTGCCACACCCCTGCTTCCATGCCATGTGTCCTAGGAAATCTAGCTACCATGTGTCCGTTCTATACTTTTCTGAGTGCATTTTCCATTTGAGAGGGCTCTCGTGATTCTCTTTATTGTCCTCCTTTTTGGTCCTCTGAAATGTGTTTCAACCATGTCTCTCCCACTTTACCTTACCATACCTAACACTTTCAGTCTACCCGGGTTTTGTAGTATCTATGTGAGGTTTAGGACAAACAGCATTCAGTGTACTTTGAACACTTGAATGAGGTGACTTTTCTTTCCATTATATCTTACTGTCGATCGCTTTCAGTTAGTTTACTGCAAAGGATTAACTTTTTGTTTTTATATTGATGGGATGTAAGAGGACATTCACAAAGGAATATGTGAGAATATGGTACCGAGAGCCATAAACCATTATACATCCAAACCTTACAGCATACTTTGAAATTTTAAAGGTGAATTTTCATCACTCATTGGCTCCATTTTTTGGATAACCATCTACCGTATGGCCTATTTATAAAAGTAACTTATTTTATATTTGGTTAGTGAATTTCCTTTTATCTTTTTCAAGTGTGATAGAAATAGTTATTTAAAAAATTATATATATTTACATAGGTGTATATATATATATACTTAAACGATGTAGAAATGATATAGAGACTCAGAAGTTGCACATGTAGGTGGGGATTTAAAGAAGACTATAATGACACTACATAGAGAAGTGTAAGTATTGCATTGATTATGCATATTAAATTTATGAAACCTTCTTTGGTTTGTGGGACACTTTCTTTTTTTTTTTTTAAGATTTTATTTATTTATTTGACAGAGAGAGACACAGCGAGAGAGGGAACACAAGCAGGGGGAGTGGGAGAGGGAGAAGCAGGCTTCCCGCGGAGTGGGGAGCCCGATGCGGGGCTCGATCCCAGGACCCTGGGACCATGACCTGAGCTGAAGGCAGACGCTTAACGACTGAGCCACCCAGGCGCCCCTATGGGACACTTTCACATCTGTCATCTTACTAGACATGTGGGTTGTAACTAGACTGTCATTTATTCAACCCCAAAAGTGGGTGAGGTATTTCATCTTCACTGCAGCTTATAAATATGTCACTTACCTTCTGTGTAGGATTTTTATTAGAAAATAATAAAAGCGTCCCTAAGGAAGATAACCTAAAATTTGCAGAACTTTTAATTCAAACTATCCATCTAAAATATAGACTACTAAGAACCAAAATTTATCCATATATTAATTTTGCCACATACCAGCATCTTTTACTACCGTATATTTATTATAAATTTTTTAATTGCACAGATTTTCACACTTTATTATAAAACATGGTATTCTTTAGTTTCAGCCATAACTTGTATGCCCAGTTGTAAGCTTGGTGGTTGGTATCATTTTAGCTTTATACTTTCTGTGGCAGCTAGCCTAGTGCGGTCCACCCAGCAGCTACTCAGTTCTTGATTTATATGCTTTCCTAGTTGTCCCATTATGAGAGTAGGGCTGAAGACAGTGCTGTTTCCTTTTTCAACCTTAGTTTTAGTGCCCTGAGATGTTGTTCCCAATTTATCACAATCTAGGAATGTTTATTCAAAAATTATAGTCAGATAGCAGTAAAGTTTTAAAAAAAATATATAATAGATGTTTTTTTACCCCTGGCCCATTGTTCTTTATAACACTTGTGTTGTCTTGCCTTTCATTTTGTATGACTACCTTTTATACCAAATTGAATAAGCCATTAGCTTTTAGTCTGTAGGAATGTGGATCCATAGATATTTCCCATTAGACAAAAGAGAATCTATAAAAGTGGTATCTCCTGGGGCTCAGTCTTCCTCACTGTCCTAATGGTGTAAAACACTGCTACACTGTACCCTTATGAGAAAGAACCATGTGGGATGATTCCCTTAACATCCAGAACTATTAATTGGAGAGTTGTGCACATTCTTTCAGATAATTTTAACTTTTGTACTAGATCTCATTTATTAATCAAATATTCTGATTCAAATAATTTGTGTTATGAATTTTATATTTTTGAAACTATTACTGAACAAAATGATAAACTTTGCATATCTTGTGTAGTTTAAAATTTGAGTTTGCTGAAATGGGAGATACTATATTTAGGTGGCCATGTTGTTTTGACAAGTGTGTTTTAAAGAACTCCTCAAAACAGACCTCCTCTGGTGATGGTTGCACAATTCTGTGAATATATTAAAACCTACTGAAGTGTACACTTCAAAAAGGTGAATATGTGGTAGGTGAGTTCTATCTCCATAAAGCAGTTATTAAAAAAATTTCCACCACACAACATATTTTCATAGGTGCAAACTAATAGAATTTTAACTTATATTCACAATTAAAACCAAGTGTTACCTTTAATAAACATTTAAAGCTTTAGAAATATGAAGTCATCTGTGAATTAAAAAATAACTTGTGTTCTTATTGAACAGTAATGCACATTTGTTTTGGGAACTTCAGAAACTACAAATAAGAAAAAAGACATTTTAGAAAATGTGTGGGGCTTTTAATAGTCATATCTACCGTGTATTCTATCCCTAAGCCTTCCCTATATTTAACTACTTCCTTGGTATCCATACTTTTCTTGCCAGCTTTCATTAGGAATAAATAGCTTTTCATGACCACCTTAGGAAAACAACCAGATGTGAAAAATATCTTCTTATAAGTAGTTTAGTGAAAGCATTGCCCCCGCCCCCCGTTGCCCCCTGGACTGCGAGAGGTGTCAGTGGAGGTGAACAATAACACCGTTATCCAAAGAAATACAATACATATATTGCAGAGTAGCTTTGGATGTACACTCAGTTTGGGATTTTGTTGTAAAAATTAGCTTTAAAACATTTTGGCTTTAAGGTGAAAACTCAGAATCTTGGGCAGAAAGGTGGCATCGATTCTCACCTAGGCAGAATATTATTCTGTCTTTTTAAAAACTCTTGTTATCATATTTAGCATTAGCTTTCTAACAGCTAAAATTGTTCACAACACAGTTTAAAGATAAATGCAGTATCAGGCTTTGAATTTTTTATTTTTTTTGGTAAATATTAAGACCTGAGTACAAAATGAGGGCTGTACTGTGGATTAAGTGAAATATCTCAAGGCTGTGCTGTTCTGATAACTGAACCTGACGTGACCTTTCTCAGACACAATTACAGAGCTGTATGTTTTTCCTTTAATTTCATCAGGGGTTTAATTAGTATACAAATAAAACTTCCCTTATCTTCCTTTCTACCTAATTGGCTTGTCTTCGCTTATATATGAAGTATGTGAAAGTGGGCTGTAATTAGGGTGACCGTGTTAACCTTTTTTCCTCAAATGTACTGTTGCCTAAAGGCCTCAAGGCCTAAAAACAGTGCTTTGGATTATTGCTTTGCAATCACTATGGCTGTCCCATAGGTTTTCTCATGAGCAGAAGGGCTTTGGGTGCTGCGGGTTCCCACTGCTTAACAGGATCTTCATTCTTCTCCCCACTAAATGTTTATTGATTATCTCACTGTTCCAGGCTCAGCCTCCAACAACTTAATATCAGGTGACAGTCAGGAGAGTTCTCCAAGTAATTAGAGTTGAGCATTGGGGGAACAATTAGGAGCAGAGTTATTAAACTTGATTTATCCTATTCTCTCCTGAACAGTTTCTTGGATATCAGAACATCACACTTTCACAATCTACCCTGGTTGAGAAATTAGTGGCTAACCTGCTGCTTATCATGGTTGCCTTGCTGCCTAGAGGCACACCCTCTTGGTTTCAGTCATTCGGTTGGAAATATTAGAGTCCATAAAGTTTATCGTGGGTTTTAATTAGATAAACCTGAACAGGAGAAAAGGAAAGCTGAACTTAGAGTTTTATATAAATATATAATATATACTATATTTTATATATGGTAAGGGTACACACACATATAAATATGTTTTTCTTTCTTCGAACTCAGTGTTGAGATTTTTAAAGATTACTACTTCTATCATCAAAACCAAAAAAGGGGAATATTAGGGAAAAGACGTAATATTGAACCACCTTTAATGTCTCGGTGTTTTGTGCACATCTTTATGACCCTTAGGACCCACTGATGTATGTGGATTCCATTGTAATGTACCTCAACTTTATTTTTTTAAAGATTTTATTTATTTATTTGACAGAGAGACACAACGAGAGAGGGAACACGAGCAGGGGGAGTGGGAGAGGGAGAAGCAGGCCTCCCGCCGAGCACGGAGCCTGATGCGGGGCTCGATCCCAGGACCCTGGGATCACAACCTGAGCCGAAGGCAGACGCTTAATGGCTGAGCCACCCAGGCACCCTGTACCTCAACTTTTTAAAAATGGGAATTCTGTGTCTATAAGTTGTGGCACTATGAGTACTATCTCTTCATCTTCACAATAAGGAAGTGTGACTTACACCGCTTTGTTTACACCACTTTTTGTTCATTTTCTGCAATTTCAGTCTTAGAAAGGGCTAAGTTCAGCTATTCTGAAATAGGGCAAGCTTTAGGAGACTTTGGTGGCTCCCTGCCATTGTCCCTGAGAGATGAAAACGAAAGCCATGGGAAAACAAGAAGATTTGGATATATAGTAGAAATTCGAATTCTGTGAGTTATATGGTCTTTGAAAGAATGGCGTAAGATTGCTGAAAAGTCAAGTGTGGTTTTGTGATGATGCCAGGGTCATGGGTTTCTCTCAGACTGGACCAGTGAGCTTCACTGTGGACCAGGCTAGAGGCAGCACCCTGAGCACCTCTTAGAAATATCCACCGCTAGTCATGAGAGTTACTGAGCAAGAGAAGTGGAATGGACTGCCACAAATCCATTATTTCTGTTGGAAAAAGAATTCGAACTTTATGCATAATTGGTAGTGGATCATTAGTTTTATCTTCATATCTGAAAAATAACATTTTTTATTAACTGAAAGATGTCAGAAATACGGGCTTTAAAAGGACTCAAATGGATTTTACTTTTTTAAATCAAGAAATCTCATGATACTTCAATGCCTTTAAATATCTTAACATTGGCACAAAATCCCTGGGTTTAGCAAAGCCTTTAACAATCTATTCTTTGTTGTCTTTTTAAAGTTGGTTTGAATCAGTGACTGTTCTACAGTGGGATGTTCTTGATGATCTGTTAACATTGAAGATTAAAATAAAATATTATATCTAATAAGTAATCACAGTTTGCTTATTTTTAATTTTTTAAACTTATGTTTGTCTGGAAGCAGCTTGACTGTTTGAAAAGTGAAATACTGAATTTAAAAACTTTTACCATTTTAAAATACCTGATTTGACTGCTGATTGCTTTCAATGTACTAGCATTTAGAGTGAGTTAAGTGTTTTAGCTCTATGCAGGCTGTTTGAGTTGTTTATGCTACCTATTGTGAATGTATTATTTTAAACATGAAATTACAGCATTTTGGTTATTCTTAACTGGATATTTGAAGCATAGCAGTGGACATTAATGTGTGGCTAAACTCTGAGAAAGAAGGAGAAGATATTATGTCTATGTAACCAATTGTTTAGGTCACTGTATAACAAATTTAGTTGAAAAACTAGTAAGCTCATATTCTAGAAATTTCATAGGCAAAGCAATGAGCAAATTTTTGGTAGTAAGGGATCCTGTGATCCCTGTCTAGAAAATGCTCCTTTAAATTGTGAGGTCTGATTCTATGACCTTTAGCCCTAAAGTTCCAAAATAGGGTTGTGCACTCACGTTTTGAAATTTTTGTGCTAAGGGAATATTTCAGATTAAAGCAAAGAGCAAAATATCAGTCAACAGATTTTATACTTCTGTGAGTAGAAAAATATTTATGGAACATAAATAATTCTGAATGCAAGTATTTATTTGTAACTTTCTCTGTTAGGTGAAAGGTGTTAGTCACATTTGTGTTGTTATCTTTGACATGCGAGTTATTTAATGGGAAGTAAGTGAGTTTTACTGTGGAGTCCAGTTATTTCACTGAGATGTCTATAGCAACCTGTTTTGGATCTATTTATAAATAAAGTAATGGTACTTTTCAGTCTTGGGTTCCCCATTCTCTTGGTGTCCTTATCCACCTTCCCCTCACTCACATACACACTTTGTCCATATGCTAGTTCTTGTTTCGAACAGACTGTAAATTTCATGTGCTTTCTCCCCTGAAAATCTTTACTTCTTCATCATTCAAAGAAAAGGTAACTAAAGGTTTTCATAATCAGTTGTTTTTTTTTTGCAAGAATAAAATGTCTTTGCCCTTCAATATTTAAAAAAATAAAATAGAGTTGTATTTTGTAGCTAAATATTTTTCAAAATTTTATCAGAGCTATCATTTCTAATTAGTAAGTATGTAAAATTTTTGCAGAAAATTTGTTAAACCTTGATGTGTAATGACCCAAGTCTGCTTCTCAGTCAGTCTGTATCCTTCTTTGTTTAATAGCCTATGGCATAAATTGAAGTTAATTATCAGGGCTGACAAGTAACTCTGTTTTCTGTCTGCTTGCAGAGTCTCTCCGAGGCAAAGATGGAGCTGAGAAGAAAAGATCAATCTCTGCGTCAGCTCAATAGACATCTCACCCAGCTGGAGCAGGACAAGCGTCGGCTGGAGGAGAACATCCACGATGCAGAGAGTGCCCTCCGCATGGCAGCCAAGTGAGCACTCGGACCTTGGGGAGATCACTTAAAACAGACAAAAGATCAATTCTTACTTTCATGCTCCGGGTTTTAGCCCTGGATAATACAGTGTTAGAAAACAAAAGTACAACTGTCTCTCTTTGAAATTCTCTGATATATCCTCAAAAAAGAAAACTCTTAACTCAACATGCTAAATGTATATTTTATTGAGAAACCTTGGAAAGGTATTAAGTTTCTATATAACCTCGAATTATGTGTATTTTGGGCTCTGTTGTAGAGTTACACGTTTGAAACCATGATTTCATTAATATGAAATGGAATACTCTTTATTTAAAAGTTTTTCATAGTTCCTTCTATCACATATTCCTCATTCCCTTCTGCCCCATTGCCCCCTGAATTTTGCTTTGCATATGGTATACTAATATTGTAAGTAATATTTCCATAAAAAATGCTAGTATATAATCAACATGTGTATCATAATATCTTTTTAAGTGCAATAAAAAATATAGATCATGGAAAATTCATTTAATTTTATAGCTGTATATTCTAATATGTTCAATAGAAAAAAGACACATTTTTCAAGAGTGGGCAGCTATATAAATGTGATGAGAGTGTTTTTCTTTTACCAGGTAATCAAGCTGACATACACTGTGAAGTTCAAATTGAACAGTTCTCTCTTGGGTATTTTTATTTGTTCCTCACATCAAATTTCAGGGACTACTTTAAGACAGTCCTTTGTACAGCAGCATGGCTTAAAGAAAATCTATTTATGGATTAAAGAAACATCTAATTTTAATAAACTTAGTATTTTCTGAATTTGGAATTCTGAGTTCCTGTAATTTTAAATATAAATATAAATATATATATTTACATATATATTACTTAAATTTTTTTTTGAGACAATGTAGACTGTAAACTAAATCACAGAACAGGGGATCTGCCATCTAGGATATACACAACTTTGCCACTGGGCTTGGGAAATTGCTCACACTAGTGAAAAAATGAGTTTACACAAGGCCAAAATATTGGCAGGTTTGAACGCCCACCAGTAGTTTTCTGGAAAATCATGAAGCTCCGTAATTTTGCACTACCATATTAGGTATATGTGATTGTCAGTTTTTAAAAATATGAATTTGACTAAATCAGTTTTTGTTGACATTGTTCTGTCTTTTTCCTTACGGCAAGTGGAAAGCTTAGACTAGTTTATTTCTAGTGTGTCTTGCAGCTCTGAAAATTCTTAGATGAGTGGGAACAAGATTATAAAGTCTCCAGATTCATATTGTGTCTCCAAAACATTGCTGCTAATTCAGGAATCTGTACATGTCTATGATCTGTGACCATGGGCACATGTTCTTATAACATGAAAGAAAGTTAATTTGGAAATTTGGAGAGCTAATACATTATTTACAGCTTTCAATTTATAATTTACCATTAAATTTTTGTCTTCAGTATTTTAATCCAAACTTTTAATTTAGTTTTACTTTTATTGAAGTGTAGTTGGCATAGTGTATTGTATTAGCTTCACGTATACAACATAGTGTTTCAGCGTCTCTGTACATTAAGAAGTGATCACCACGTTAAATCTAGCTGCCATCTGTCACCATATAGCATTGTTCTGATGTTAATATTTTCCCTTTACTGTACATCCAAACTTTTTATTTCATTATTAAGGCCAAATTCAATCTACAAGGCTGATAGAAGAAACTAGTAACTTTGCCTGTTTTTAGTCAAGGTCATAGAGGGTTTTTGTGCAATTATAACACAAAGAGCCTATGTAGAAAGGAAAATATTATTTTGCATAGTATGGCCATTCAAAATGTATCTCCACCAGTTTGATTTTTAAAGTCTCTTTCATTAGAAACCGAAAGAATGAAAGTTCAGCCTTTCTAGCACATTTTAAACCAATAATGTAATCATGGCTTCTTTTTTCTTTCTTTTTCACTTTAAAAAAAAATTTCTATTATTTATTTATTTTTTCACTCTTTTATTTTTTTAAACCTTGAATATATCCTTAAGATTTCTTTCCCTCTCTAATTTATGGCAGGCAATATAACTAAAGATGACAGTTAAATGCAGAAATATGCCAGTGAGTGTGGTTAGGTTTTGCACTTTTAGAAGGAGTACAATAATAACCAAACCTTATTTTTCAATAATAGCTACTTATACTAAAATGTGTAACAGTTGTAAGACTTGGGTTTTACTAATACCTCATTTTAATTTTTTTTCTAGAGACAAAGAATGTGTTGCTAATCATATGAGAACAGTAGAAAATATGCTTCATAAGGTACTATAATTTTCCTTCAATATCATTCAACTTGTGTTAGGATGTTGTTTTCCTAGTCGTTAATTTTATTAACCTCAAGATATTTTAATTCATTTTGTAACTTTCTTTAAAAGTAAATTAACAAAAAGATCCTTCCAAATGACTAAAAGTTTGTATTATACAATGCTATATTTCATAACTTTCTTCAGAATTCACTTTATGTACTTGATAAAACTATAAAAATAATGGGTTCTCCCAACTGGTATAATTGCACTTGAGTTATTTGTGGTCTTTGCTGACTGAACCGGAGGTCATTATGATTCTTACATGTCTCATAATGATCAAATGTTTGACCACACTGTCTAACCTCTTACCACCCTCAAACCTACTATCCTACATATGTATATAGAGAGGAGCCATAATGTATTGTGTTTGGCAGTACTTTTCAAGTTATAATTTACCTTCTTATAAGAATGTGTTCTTAAACTAGAAATTGATATATTTAATAATACTCTATTATTTTCAAATTTGATTATTTCTGTATAAGTTAACATTTACTTTGTAGTAATGAGTAGCATTTAAAGATGTTATATTACTAAAAACTTAATGTATTAACTGACTGTATATGTTTTTAGCACTCCAGATGCAAAGATATGTTCATCATTTCATTATTTAAAAGTAGAGAGATGTAATTTATGTGTGTCTATTATTGTTTAATAGACAATTTTTTGGAAATAAGGATACCTAGTACTTTTAAGATACATGGAATTCATGAATGAATATTTATAGTAATTTTGGGTATCAAATTTATTATATAATATAGTTTTGTAAGTCACTTAAAAATACCCAAAAAACAAAGCCGTTTAAGCAGATATTAAATAAACATTAGCAAACTAATATTTAATACATTTTAACATTTTAGAAACACTAGGCCTCTATTTTTTCTTTAATTTTTAAAAAATATTTTATTTATTTATTTGACAGAGCAAGAGAGCACAAGCAGGGGGAGTAGCAGAGGGAGAGGGAGAAGTAGGCTCCCCACTGAGCAGGGAACCCGATGCGGGACTCGATCCCAGGACCCTGGGATCATGACCTGAGCCAAAGGCAGCTGCTTAACCAACTGAGCCACCCAGGCGCCTCTCTGTATTCTTTTAGATATTGAAAGTGACTAACATTATTTCATATCACCAAAAGCACTTTTAAAAAAATCGAATATTCTGAATGCTATGTTTTAAAGTAGTATTTTTTGAAACTGTGATTTCTCCCCCTCCCCACTTAAAAAAGTTTAGTCAGTCAGTATAGTTTAAACATAGTCACATCAAATCCATATATGCTAGAAACCTGAAATTTGATTTGTAGGAAAAGAGACATCTTTGATTAGATTTTTTTGCACTTGGTGAGACCTTTGATAGGAGAAATGAGTTATGTTGTATATATGGCATACCTTTATATACAGCTAATATTGCCTTGAAATCCGATTGTTTGTTCGTCTTCCCAGCTACAGGAAAAAAATGTGGGAATAGAGCTACCTTGAGGAAGGGACTTTGACATCAGACTATCATCAGTGTGGAATACAGATGTTGTGCCTTATCCTTTCATTATGAGAATGGCAGAATATGTATTTTAAATATAATCAAGACTGACTGCAGTAAGACAATTATAATCATATAGTTCTTCAGTTGCAGTTCATCTTTCGATTTTTGTGTCATATGGAAAGAGTTTTTAGAATTGGCCTAGAGCCACTGTAGATTTGCTTTTGGTTTATGGCTTTTTCCCCCTTCAGATTTAGTAGTTAATTATTTTGATTAATATTTCTGGAAATTTCTATTTATATAGTAGTTTCAAAATTATCACTTTTCAAGCTTGAAGTGAAAATTTAGGAAAGGCTAATTGATTGTTGGCCTAATTCTCTTTTCTATGAAGTTTGGGTGAGGATGAATGGGTGCTATGAAATGGCCCAGAGAGTCACTCTGAGCTCTCGGGGAGGTGCTGCCCGCTGGTCCTCATGCCAGCTTTTGCAGGTTTATTTTTCTGGCCACCTCAGACTGTGCAGAGGCATTTTGCCATTTTGGAGAAACTGGGCATAGTACAGAAGGAGGATCTAGGCTCTTTCATGGTAAAAATGGTTGTGGTTACATCCAGACTCTTCAGTTTATTGTACATAGCCAAATAGTATAGCTATTTATATATCTTAAGCACACGTGTTTTCAAGGTTTGCACCAGTTGTTCTAGAATAAAATTAACTTCTACCTGCTGAATTGAATTTTATTTTATTTAATTAATTAGTTAATTTTTAAAAAGATATTATTTATTTATTTATTTGACAGAGAGATAGAGAGCACAAGTAGGCAGAGCAGCAGGCAGAGGGAAAGGGAGAAGCAGGCTCTCTGCTGAGCAGGGAGCCCGATGTAGGGCTCAATCCCAGGACCCTGGGATCATGACCTGAGCCGAAGGCAGCCGCTTAACCGACTGAGCCACCCAGGCGCCCCTGAATTGAATTTTAATACTAATACAACTTCTAACACAATGATCAAATAGAAAGAACTTGTTTTCATGAAGACATTATTTCTTTTTTTCTTTTCAATGACTTATTTATTTTAGAGAGTGCAAGAGAGAGAGGGTGGTGGGGAGTGGCAGAGGGAGAGGGAGAGAGAGTCTTAAACAGACTGCACCCTGAGCGCGGAGCCCAATGCAAGGCTCGAGCTCATGACCCTGAGATCATGACCTGAGCTGAAACCCAGAGTCAGAAGCTTAATTGACTGCACCACCCATGTGCCCCTAGACATTATTTCTTTTCTTGCATTTTAAAGAACTTAAACTTTTGGAGAACTTAAATGTTTGTTTTTTTTTGGAAGAGCAATTACATTTTATTGATATTTGTTAATTTTTTAAAATTTGAGTAGAGTTGACACACAATGTTACATTAGTTTCAGGTGTACAACACAGTGATTTGACAAGTCTATATGGAATGCTATACTCACCACCAGTGTAGCTACCATCTATCACCATAAAATGCTATTATGATATTACCTACTATATTCCCTATGCTGTGCTTTTTATTACTGTGACTTTTTCATTCCATAACTGGAAGCCTGTATTTCCCACTCCCCTTCATCTCTTGCCACCTTTATTCAACATAGTACTAGAGGTCCTAGCCACAGTGATCAGGCATGAAAAATAGAGGCATCCATATTGGTTGAAATTAAAAGAAGTTAAACTATCACTATTTGCAAATGTCACGATACTATACATAGAAAACCCTAAAAACTCCACCAAAAAACTATTAGAATAAATGAATTCAGTAAGGTTGTAGGTTACAAAAATAATACCCAGAAATCAGTTGCATTTTTATACACTAATAATGAAGTAGCAAAAAGAGAAATTAAGAAAAGAACACTGTTTACATTTGCACCAAAAAGAATAAAATACCTAGGAGTAAACTTAACCAAAGAGGTAAAAGACCTGTATTCTGAAAACTATAAAACACTGATGAAAGAAACTGAAGGTGATGCAAACAAATAGAAAGGTATTTCATTCTCATGGATTGGAAGAATTGATACTGTTAAAATGTCCATACTACCTAAAGCAATCTATAGATCCGATGCAATCCCTATCAAAATACCAACATTTTTCACAAAACTAGAACAAATAATACTGAAATTTGTAGGGAACTACTAAAGACCCCGAATAGTGGAAGCAATCTTGAGAAAGAAAAATAAAGCTGGAGGTATCATAATTCCAGATTTCAAGATATATTTGTTAGTCTTTAAACTTGATACTTTACCTTCAACTTTTCAAATCCTAAAATTGCATTATACTGCATTATCCAGCAGTTGACTGGATATTATTTTTTAAATCCCATTTGGGATTAATACTAGTATTTAATAAAGCAGGCCAGTCATTTTCATCTAAAAGCATATACCTCATTTCAAAGAAACAGATGTTTTATTTTAATTACATGTAAATATATATATGTAATATATTATGACTTTTTAATGTAGGTCAGAAGTTAACTTTTTATTAAGAAACTTTTTGGGCCAATTTCAGGTTATTGGGGTTAAGAAAAATAACAAGAGAAAACAAAATCATAATTTTCCATGAGGTGCATTTTTTATACACGTGCTTCTTTATTTAGCTGAATTCTCAACTGTTTTGAAAAAAACAGAACTATTGAACTCTAAAAAAAAATCATTTTAACCATTTTAAAGTGTACAATTCAGTGGCTCTCAATGCATTTACAGTGTCATGCCACCATCACAACTGTGTTTTCAGAATATTTTCATCACCCCAAAGAGAAATCCAGGAGCCATTAAGCAGTCACTCCTATACCCTCTTATTCCATTCTATGGGTTGTCTTTTTACTTTCTCGATAAAGTCCTTCGATGGAAAAAAGTTTTTTAACTTTGATGAAGTACATTTTTTTTTCTATTGTTGATCATGATTTTGGTTTTATATCTAAGAATACATTGCCAAATCGCAGGTCATGAAGAAATCTCCTATGTTTTCTCCAAAGGGTTTTATAGTGTTAACTCTTATATTTAGGTTTTGGTCCATATTGAGTTAATTTTTGTATATGGTATGATTCAAAGACTGAATTTCATTCTTTTACATGGCTATCCAGTTATCCCAGCACTGTTTATTTATTTAGTTTTCCAAAGATTTTATTTATTTATTCGAGAGAGAGAAAGAGCTCACGCACAAGCAGGGGGTGGGAGTTGGGAAGGGGAAGAAGGAGAAGCAAGATCCCAGGACCCTGAGATCACGACCTGAGTGGAAGTTAGATGCTCAACCACCTGAGCCAACCAGGCGCCCCATCCCAGTACCATTTATTAAAAAGACTTTTCTTGGGGCGCCTGGGTGGCTCAGTCGTTAAGGGTCTGCCTTCGGCTCAGGTCATGATCCCAGGGTCCTGGGACAGAGCCCCACATTGGGCTCCCTGCTCGGTGGGAAGCCTGCTTCTCCCTCTCCCACTCCCCCTGCTTGTGTTCCCTCTCTCACTCTGTCAAAGAAATAAATAAAATCTTAAAAAAAAAAAAAAAAGACTTTTCTTTCCCCCATTCGGTACCTGTGTTGAAAATCTGTTGACTATAGATGTTTGGTTTTGTTTCTGGGCTGTCAATTCTGTTTCATTGATCTATATGTTGTCTGTCCTCATATATCAGTACCACACACTGTTTTGATCACTGTAGCTTTGTAGTAAATTTTGAAATTAAGAATTTTAAGTCTTCCAATTTTGGGATTTTTTTTCAAGATTTTTTTTTGACTTTTCAGGGTTCCTTATAATTACATATGAATTTTAGGATCAATTACATATGGTTTTAGGATATGAAGAAGGCAATTGGAATTTTGATAGTATTTTTGATTGGAATTTTTGATAGTATTTCCATCTTAATATTAAGTCTTGTAATCCATGACATAGAATATCTTTCCATTTATTTAGATCTTCTCTAATTTTTTTTACCAACTTTTGTAGTTTTCAGTGTATAAGTTTTATACCTTCTTGCTTAAATTTATTTCTGAGTATTTTATTCTTTGTGATGCTATTGTAAATGAAATTATTTTCTTGATTTCATTTCTTGGTTCTTAATTTCTAGCATTTAGAAATATGACTGATTAAAAAAATTTTTTTATTGTTATGTTAATCACCATACATCATTAGTTTTTGATGTAGTGTTCCATGATTCATTGTTTGTGCATAACACCCAGTGCTCCACGCAGAACGTGCCCTCTTTAATACCCATCACCAGGCTAACCCATCCCCCCAGCCCCTCCCCTCTAGAACCCTCAGTTTGTTTTTCAGAGTCCATCGTCTCTCATGGTTCGTCTCCCCCTCCGATTTACTCCCCTTCATTCTTCCCCTCCTGCTATCTTCTACTTCTTTTTTTTTTCTTAACATATATTGCATTATTTGTTTCAGAGGTACATATCTATGATTCAACAGTCTTGCACAATTCACAGCGCCCACCATAGCACATACCCTCCCCAATGTCTATCACCCAGCCACCCCATCTCTCCCACCCCCCCACCACTCCAGCAACCTTCAGTTTGTTTCCTGAGATTAAGAATTCCTCATTATCAGTGAAGTCAATATGACTGATTTTTATATGTTGCTTTTGTATCCTGCAATTTTGCTAAATTTTTTTAGCTCCACTAATTTCTTTGGAGGATTCTGTAGGATTTCCTATATATAAGATCATGTCATCTGCAAATAAAGATAGTTTTACTTCTTTCTTTCTGGTTTGGATGCCTCATTTTTTGTTGTTGTTTATTTTTGTTCATTTGTTTTATTTTTTGGTCTATTTGCCTGGCTAGTACTTCTAGTCCTGGCAATGAGATGACAACAGATATCCTTGCATTCTTCCTAATCTTAAGGGGAGAGCTTTCAGTTTTGCACCATTAAGTATGATGTTAGGAGCATGTCCTTCATCAGATTAAGTTCTTTTCTGTTCCTAGTTTTTTGAATTTTTCTTTTCATGAAAGGTTATTGGGTTTTGTCAAATGCTCTTTCTATATCATATGAAATGATTTTTTTTTCACTTTTCATACTATTAATATTGTGTACTACATAGATTCATTTTTGTATGTTGAGCCATCCTTGCATTCCTGTCATACATACCACTTGGTTATCATGTATAATTGCTTGACTATGTTGAATATGTTGCTAGATTCAGTTTGCTAGTATTTATTTATTTTTTTTTGAGGATTTTGTGTCTGTGTTCATATGGGATATTGGTATACAGTTTTCTTGTGATATCTTTGTCTGGCTTTGGTATCAGAGTAATACTGACCTCATAGAATGAGTTAGGAAGTGGCCCTTCCACTTCAGGTTTTTTTTTTGGGAGAGTTTGAGAAGGATTGGTGTTAATTCTGTAAACATTTGGTAATATTTACCCGTGAAGCTATCTCGTCCTTGGATTTTCTTTGTTGGAAGTTTTTTGCTTATTTATTATTTCTTTTTCCTTGTAATAGATTTATTCATATTTTATGCTTCTTTTTAAGTCAATTTTGGTGGCTTATGTGTTTCCAGGAATTTGTTTAGTTCATCTAGGTTATCTAATTTGTTGACCTACATTGTTCATTTTCTTAGTATTGTTTTTATTTCTGTAAGGTCAGTAGTAGAGTCCTCACTTTTTTTTTCTGATTAGAGTAATTAATTAATCTTTTTTTTTCTTGGCAAGTCTATTTAAGGTTTGTCAGTGTTGTTGATCATTCCAAGGAACCAAATTTGGTTTTCTTAATGTGCTCTGTTATTTTCCTAGTCTCTATTATCTCTGCTCCAATCTTTATTATTTTCTTTCTTTTGTTTGCTTTGGGCTTAGTTTGCTCTTCTTTTTCTGTGTCCCTCAGGTAGAAGGTTAGGTTATTGCTTTGAGATCTTTCTTCTTTTTTAATGTAAGCATTTGCAGCTAAAAATTTCTGTGTGAGCACTGCTTTCATTGAAAACTATGTTTAGTATGTTATGTTTTTGTTTTCATCTGTCTCAAAGTATTTTGTAATATTCCTGTGATTTCATCTTTGACCTATTCATTGTTTAAAAGTGTGTTGTTTATTTATTTGTTGTTTATTTATTTACAAAATATTTGGGTATTTTCCAAATATTTTTTGCTATGGCATTCTAATGTAATTCTGTAGGGTTTGAATAGCTACTTTGTTTGATATCAGTTCTTTTAAATTTAAAGTTTGCAGTATGGCTCAGAATATGGTCTGTCTTGGTGAATGTTACATGTACATTTAAAAAGAATGTGTATTCTGCATTCGTTGTGTGGAATATTCTATAGATGTCTATTAAGTTGATTTAAACTGTTGTTCAAGTCTTCTAGTTCCTTGGGTATCTTTTGTGTAGTTCTATCCATTAATGAAGTGCAGTTTTGAAGTCTTCAACTATTATTGTTGAACTGCACTGTTGTTCAGTTTTGTCAGAGTTATCTTTTAAATTATATAGAAAAAAAGAGGAATTACAAATCAAAACTACATTATTACTGACTTTTATATATACTTGTTCAGTTTCCTTTACTGGTGATCTTTATTTCTTCATGTGAATTTGAGTTACTGTCTGTTGTCCTTTCATTTCAGGCTGAAGGACTCCCCTAGGACATTTCTCCTAGGGCAAGTCTAGGGGTAATGAACACCCTCAGCTTTTGTTTATCTTGGAATGGCTTAATTTCTCCTTCTTTTTTTAAAATGATTTTATTTATTTATTTTACAGATAGAAAGGAGATAGAGTGAATGGGGGGTGGAGGAGAGGGAGAGGGACAAGCAGATTCCATGCTGAGTGCAGAGCCCGATGTGAGGCTTAATCCCACAACCCTGAGATCATGACCTGAGCTGAAATCAAGAGTTGGATGCTTAACCAACTGAGCCACCCAGGTGCCCCTTTCCTTCATTATTTATTTATTTATTTATTTATTTATTTATTTATTTATTTATTTGAGAGAGAGAGAATGAGAGATAGAGAGCACGAGAGGGAAGAGGGTTGGAGGGAGAAGCAGACTCTCTGCTGAGCAGGGAGCCCGATGTGGGACTCGATCCCGGGACTCCAGGATCATGACCTGGGCCGAAGGCAGTTGCTTAACCAACTGAGTCACCCAGGCGCCCTCCTTCATTTTTGAAGAATATTTTTGTTCGATATAAAATTCTTGGTTGGCAGGTTTTTGTCCCCTTTAAGCACTTTGAATATGTCAACCCCCAAATTTCTATTTGGTTCCTTTTTATGCTCTCTCTCTCTTTATTTATATTTTCTATCTTGGAAGATATTCTTCTCATGGTTCCCTTTGGTTATTTGTATACAGTTTCCTTTAACACTTTAAGCATATTTAAAATAAATGATTTAATGTCATTGTGTGGTAAATCCAATGTTCAGGCTTCCTGAGTTCCTATTAGTTTCTGTTTTTCTTATGTATGGACCATACTTTCTTATCTTTTTGCATGCTTCGTAACTTTTTGTTGAAAAGTGGATATTTTGAATAGTACAGTGTAGCAACTCTGGAAATCAGATTCTCCTCCTTCCCTGGTGTTGTTTGTTGCTGCTTATTCTAGTGGTTATTGTTTGTTCAGTGACTTTTCTGAACTAAATTTTTCAGTTTGTATTCTTTTTTTAGAAAATATTTATTATTGAAGCATAGTTGACACATGTAGTTATATTAGTTTCAGGTATATAACATAGTGATTTGACAATTCTGTACATTACTCAGTGCTCACCATGGTAAGTGGTCACTGTCACCATAAAACATTATTACAATATAATTGACCATATTTCCTATGCTGTACTTTTCATTTCCATGTAAAGTCTATATTCTTTGTCAAGTATGGCCACTCAAATCTCTGTTCTGTTAACTTCATCATCTGCTAGTGTTTCAACAGAGATTTCCCTAAATGCTGAGATTCAGGTGCTTTTTTCTTGATTAAGTTTTTGCTTGGTTGCTGTAAGCTTTCACTTAGTTTCTAGAGTTCTGAGAAAGTTGATTCTGACAAATTTTGCCAGGGTACTCATTGCTTTTTTTTTAAGATTTTATTTATTTATGTGAGAGAGAGCAAGTGAGAGAGCACAAGAAGGGGGAGCAGCATGCAGAGGGAGAGGGAGAAGCAGGCCCCCCACTGAGCAGGGAGCTTGACTCAGGGCTCAATCCCAGGACCCCGGGATCATGACCTGAGCCAAAGGCAGACACTTAACCGCCTGATCCACCCAGGTGCCCCAGGGTATTCATTTTTTTGTGTGTGTGTGGAGGGACTGGTTTTTGGAGTTCCTTATTCCATCATTTTTGCTAACATCATTCCCTAAAGTCATATTCTTTTATTTTCCTAATAAATTTACCAGTAGGTTTCTAATATTACTGATAATATAGAATCTCAGGAATTGATTTTTTTCTTTAAATTAAGAGGCTCTCCAAACATGCTTTAGTATTTCTATTGTGAGAAAAAGACGACAAGTACAATAATTATATTAGAATATAATTCTATACAGATATAGATAATTCTATGTAGAACTATATTAGAATAGCTTTCAGGATAGGGCAATGACTAGATGTATAGGATAATATCTCAATTATTTAGGGTTAGGTATGAGAAAATTAAGTATTTATTGGGTGCTAACCAAGTGTTTAACAGAGAAATGTCTTGGTTTATTATAGCTGGGGGTGAAAGTAAGTAAATTTAGGTAAAATTGGAATGTAGAGAAGAATGAACTTTTTTTGTAGTCATTTTTTGTTATTGTTTAGTTAGCAGAATGGCTGGATTCTTGAGGCTTTTAGAGATTGCTTAAGTCCTACCAGTTTGGAAGGATTAACTATAGTGTTTCCTGTGTATGATTGTAGCGACTATGAACTTTAAAGGTACCTCTGAACATATAGGGAGAAGTCTTAGCTGCCTTTTCAGTAAAATGTCTAAAAGATAAAACAGGAAGTCACAATCCAGAAGCCTCAAAAGACTCTAGAGGACCTTGCGTCTATAAGCCCTGTAAATTTATCAGGCTGAATGATACTGGACGATAGCTAGGAAGTCACGGGAGTTTTTGCTAATATCCTTTGAGATTCATTTCTACAGTAAAGTTACTTAAAACCTCTTATCCAATATTTAATATAAATAGTTGAGTTCTACAAATGCTTTTAAAGTGTATATTATATGCCAGGAGCCATACCAGTCTTTGGAGAAACAAACCACCAAAAAAAAAAAAATAAAAAACCCAAAAAACAAAAAAGTCCCTATATAGCATAGTCTTTTCCCTCAAGGCAGAGACACAGATAATTCCAGTATACCATGGTAAATACACATCCATAAGATGCAGTTTCACATCTGTGTAGACGGAGTTATTTGTCTATGAGAAATACTTAGAAAACCCACGGGTTGGCTGGAGGTTTCTTAGAAGAGAATTAATGCCTGGATAGGGCTTTGAAGTGTGAGGAAAGATGGGAAAGGCGTTCCAGCAGAGAGGACAGTGTGTGCGAGGAAGTGCATGGAAGCATGAATAGCCAGACATCCTCAGTTCAGCAGGAAGTGCAAGGAGAGTGCAAGAGAGGGGCTGAATGAGGCGCTTGGAAGCCAAGTCATCGAAGTTGTTTTTCTTTTTTGGCCATTCTAAGACCCTTGGACCTTTATCATGGAGGCAGTGGGAGCAAACTAGGGTTTAAGCGAGGGACTGATATGGTCAGATTTCCATACTGAATTTGGGCTCTGGAGGGCGTATTTGCAGACCGGGTATCATGAGTAATGAAGATGGTTTTAAGAGCCATGGTTCTGTACACTTGATGAAAGCAGCAGAAGGTTGGACCAGGGTAGTGATGATAGGGGGTATTAGAGGAAAGGATGTGAAACTTATTTAGTAAAATGGCAAATGATGATGAAAAAGGTAGGGGAGGATGACTCCCAGGATGGGGCAGTGTGATTGGCTGATTGATGTTGGAAATACAAGAAGAGGAGCAGCCTTTTTTTTTTTTTTTTTTTTTTGTAGGGAGAAGAAGGGAGACAATGGTGAGTTTTGCTTTGGAAATACCCGAGTTTGAGGTAATGTGGAGTGATCAGCGGGATATGTGAGTCTGGACCTAAGGGAAAAAGTCAGGCTAAACATAAGGGTTTGAGACTGATTAACATAATACTCTCTGGCAAAGAAAGAAGGCAGCGTAGGCATTGACGGGAGAAACAAGACATTATAGATAAATGGAAGGCTAACAAATGCATTTTGAGAGATTAATTATGCCACTAGAGTTTGGAGTCCTTGAGGGATGGAATTCTGTCTCCTTAATTTTTATATCCTCAGCATCTATCACAGTGCCTGGTACCCAGTAGGCACTTAATGAATGTTTGTTGAATGAGTCAAATTCTACCATCACCCAGTCCCTAAACAAAGCTGAAGCCATCTCTAGATTTCAATGGAGGTCTTGCTGATATTGCTTTATTTATTTGATAGCTAAAAATAGCATGTATATTTATTCTGCCTAATCAAAAGCTAGAGGAGAAAGCCTAAATTTGATTGTAAGAATGTCTCTAGGAAAGAGAGGTATGCTAGCAAGGAATTTACAGGGTGTAATAGTCCTGTTGCAACCTGTTTTTATCTGGTTAGACTCCTATGAAGTAGAAAGATGAGAACTTCTTTTGTTAGAGTAGTTTGTGGAATAGATTAGAGTCAAACAGAATCTGACAGGTGAAGACACTGTCTTACCAAATCTTTAAATATGATTTTATAATCTTATCTTAGAGATGGTTAACCCAAGTATTTGATAATACATAGTTATCTTATGATTTTTAGTTTTCAGTGAATTTATAAGGAATAGAAACACCACAGAATAACTTTTAATTTCTAGAACTGACAGTATTTTAAAAGTCAAAATATGATTTAATGCATCTAAAAACCCAGTGGTTTTTAGACTTGTTAATGACTCTGTAAATGTTACTTGTGGTCTTTGAACTCGTGTGCATTCTTAGTTTCTGGATCCCGGGTCTGAGGATCAGCTGTGCAGGACATACGGGTGTTGGCACAGTTGGCTTGCTGATGACAACTCTGTCCATATAGCTGTCTTGTGTGTCATCATTCATATTGTTCAGTGTCATTCTGACCTAGCCAAGCTAAAAATGGTACTCCAGCTCAAGAGGGATTTAAAAACCTTGACAAACTAAAGATAAGACACTACAGAATGTCATGTACGTGTGCATAACAGGTTTTAACCTAAACACATCTAAATAGCTAATTTCAGTTGTGCCTTGGTCTTTATCCTTTGGAATAATTTCCCCTCGGAAAGAAAATATCTCCGTGTGGAGGACTGTTAACAATTCATAAACTTATTTCTCTATTCTCAAGTATGGGTTTTGTGTTTGTTTAAATAGCTCAAGGGCACAGTAATCTATCTGTGGGGTGCATTCTATGGTATATAACCTACACCATAGATTTATCAAGCTGTCTAGCGCCTTTATAAGATGTCCATGATCAAATCACCCTGTCCTCCAGCTTGATAATTTGATTTGAGGGCCCCGTTTTTCAGATCCTTAATTGGGATGTAGCCAGCTTGCTAATTTGATTCAAGAGATCCATTTTCTCGGTCCATAATTGGGATGTGACTATTAATGCGTGGGGTGGTGGTGGTGGTGGATTTGTCCTCTTTTTCTGGTGACAGCAGCAGGCAGTCATGGGAGTGTGCTGGCTCCGCTCCAGAGCTGTAGGTTAGGTTAAATACACTGCCAGCAAGAGAAGGCTAGTTTCTCACTTCCTTCTTTTCAAATGATGAGTGCCTGTGTTGGCTGCAACGTCAGTGGAGTGCCCGCTTCTGCGGAGCGCCAGGGTCTCCTTCCCATGGGTGTGGAGCACAGCAGGAAAGGTTGCATGTGTCTTGGGACCTCATAGCTGGGGAATCTTCCGTGTGAGATGGTGACACTGTATAAGGATGATTGCTGCGCAGGTAACTTGTTTCTCAGTGTAACTGTGTGTGTGTGTGTGTGTGTGTGTGTGTGTGTGTCAGGCCGTGGGAGAAAGAAAACATGAATGAATGAGAATGCCCGCAGGCCCAGGGGGAAACTACTGAGGAAAATAAGGATGTTTGAATAATAGTCTCCATTACTTCTCACAAAACTACTTTTATGAAACTTACACATTTTTGCTAAGATTGCCAACAAGGGACCAAGGCAAGGTAAAGGTAAAAAAAATAGTATTGTTGTTTAGGTAGAGAAATGGAAGATTACCAAAATCCTAAGCGATTTCCCCAACTATTAACTATTCATTATAGATATTGAGAGGCGTTGGGATTTAGTGCTAAGAGCACTGCACTCAGCATCCCCAATATTAGGGATGGTGATGACTGTTTCACAAGGTGGATGGCAGAATCAAGGGAGGTAGTGTGAAGAGTACTCTGAGAAGCATAAAGTACTTTTGAAAGTACCAACTACTAATAGAAATATTACTCTCTCCATTTCATTAATTAAACAGTTAAGGAAAAGGTAACAGACAGAGGAAAATATCCATTCAGATGTAACTATTCGATCCATGAATGTCGTCTCCATTGTGTTCACAAGCTTGAAGCCCTGCTTCTCTCAGTAGGCACATATCAGAGTTCTGGAGCTGCTAATGATCTTTTTTATCATATTCTCTCTTTCTCCTGCCTTGTAGAATTTGTGAGTTTGTAATGACATTCTTATTTGATCACATACTTACTATGAGCCTCTGTATGCACAGTGTTTTTCTTGCTACCAGTGTTATTACAGAGTTACCTCTGGCTAGTGCCCTTCTCTGTCTGTTTACAAAAGGCTCTCCAGTATGCCTATTCTACTTGTTTAGCCAAATTTTATGTTGATTAGGTATTAGAGTACGTGCCAGGAAAGTTAGACCCAGTCATGTTGCATACCAGACTACATAAAACTTGAAAATATATCAGGAGATAGTACACTTATTTTATGAAACTCTTGGAAAAAAGAAGCCAGGAAGTGTCTGTGAAATGCAACCCTGTGTTACTGATAGAAGGTTGGCCCGCTAGAAATTGTTCAGATAGTCTCTGGTGAGATGTGGTTATTTAAAAAACTTGACAGATGGTGAAAAATATTGTCTTTCCTTCTATACCTTGAAGGCAGAGGATGGCCAACATTTTCTGTAAAGGGTCAGATAGTAAATATTTTAGGCTTTGTGGACCATATGGTCTCTGTCTCAACTCTCCAATTCTGTCACGGTAGCAGGAAAGCAGCCAAAAAACAATAGGTAAATGAATGGGTGTCATGTGTTCCAATAAAACTTTATTTACAATAATGTGTGGTGGGCTGGATTCGGTTCCCAGGCTGCAGTGTGCCAAGTGCACACTGCTCTCCGGTGCGGAGGTTGAAAGATAGTGTGCAAGCTGCTCTAGGGTAGGATGAAAAAGAGAATAAAGAGAAAAAGGAAAGCCATAAGGAATCCGTAAGGGCAGAGGAGGGCGTGGGACAGAAGGCAGGGATGTGGAAACAAAGTAGAACATGAACATGGAGTGATAAGAAAGGAGGTTACAGGAAACGCTGTAGAGGTCTCTCTACTTGATGACACTGTCTGTGGTCAGAGTGTTGATTTTGAAGCAATGGATGCCATACTAGATTGGAGTAAGTAAAATTTTAGCCAGATCAAGGGTATGATGTGAAATCCTAATTATCACTTACTTTTCCCAGACGTTTAAGATTTGGGCACTGTACGTATCTTTTTATGTGATAAGCATATCTGCATTTCCATCTACAATCTGACTACTTCCTTAGTGTCCTGATGGTAGAAACACAGCTTAGTGCCACATTTCATAAGTGTGTGTGTGTGTGTGTGTGTGTGTGTGGTTTTTTTTTTTTTTTTTTAATTTGGAACATTAGGTCCAGAGGGATTTATAGCTGTGCGTGATACAACATTCAGGTTCACGTTCTGAGAGCTGAGCAGTTTTTCCAAAAATGACTAATGTAATCTCATACTTGGTATGTCCACCAGGAATAGCTTTTTTTGTGTTATGGTGGAAGTACAGAAAATTAGAAAACAGATTGGCGACTTGTGAGTAAAGGCCAATCAGTGGAATAGGAACGTGGATCTTCTGAACCACTTCAATCTGGAACTTGAGTGTGAGGATAAAATAAATAGATATTTCATACCAATGTTTTGACTTCTTAGAAAGTTTCATTTATTTTTATCTATCCACCTCTTTTTTCTCTTGTGTCTTATAGCATATCTGTTAGAAATATGTGCTTTCTGAAAGTATGTAATAGGAAAGGGAGAAATCAAACTACTTTCCTAAAAATCAAAATTTCAGAGTGTAGTAATAGAGGTATGTTTTCTTTGTCAAAATATTATGAAATTGAACAGTTGTATAGAATATTATAAAAATGTATGCAACTTGGCAAATGAGATTTATATTGTGAAGTTGTATGAAAAAATTCATTATATGTTAAGTATGAACTGTTACCCATTCTGAAATAGAAAAATATTATTATATATATTTTATCAGTCACAGCTATAAATAAATCACAGTGAAAAGGGTATAGAATCTTAATTAAAGGATGAATGACGTGCTGTAACAGAATTAAAGTCTGACTTTTGAAATTACAATTTCAAATTAATTTGAAATTTGAAATTATCATTTAATGTATAGAAAGGTGACAATGGTGGTTTTAATCTTAGTTCACACTAAAATCTGTACTTTAAAAGGTGAGCCTACTTCTGTTAGGGAAAAAAGTGATTTTACTATTCTAATATTGTTGCTTCAGAATTCTTTTGACAGTAAAGAAATTTATTTTAAAGATTCTCATGTTTTGAAAGGTATTTATATCCAATGGGCAGTGTTTCCCCAAGAAATTTCACTTATCTCTTTTCTGATTTTGGTTACTTTATTCTCAGGCTGCCTGTTCTGTGTTTTTCATGAACAGATTTAATGCAATACGGAGAGAACCTTTTTTCTTACTGTTCTGGGTTGGCTCTCTTTCCCGTTTATCCTTGTTCACACCCTGAAATTCAGACTTGCTTTCTGCGCTCTTCTGAACAGTCTCATCTTTCACCCTTCATGTTTTCCTGTTCCTTGTCACCTTCCCTTCCTGCTTCTTTGCTCCATGGTTGTAATTTTACTTGTCCTGTGTCACTGTTTTGTCTTCTCTCAACATACTGCTTTCACTCCTTGTACCCCTGAAGATAAAAGAATTCCTAGCCGATCCTTTTTCAAGAGTGAGAAAAAACTTTTCCTAGAAATATTTGGAGAACATTTTGGATGCCTTCTCTCAAAGTTCTGGCTTAATTTAAAAGTGGAATCAACTCTTAAAATGTAGTAGAAATATTTGTGGTATTATATCTCTTATGTAGCCCTATCTCTTGATGGCACTGTCCACAATCTCAACACATCATTTATAATTAAATGAAAGTATTAACACACACATATTCAAATAATGTAATTATGATGCCCATTATTCGATTTAGCAAAATAAGTGCATTTTGAGGCTTTCCCCCATCTAATATAAAGAATGATTTAACTTGGCAAATTAAATAATGTTGTAGTGAGAATGTTAATTTGGTAAGAAGTCACAGGTTTAACTGCCAAATGCCCCAGCTTAATATTGTTCAGCGAGTTTATTTAGAGACTATAAAATGTGGCTTACTGTTCCTGTATGTCAAGCTTCACAGTTGAAATCTGGTGCCTGATAATCATCGGGTTCAAGGACCTCCAGTGCTGGAACTGTGTTGTGGATTATACCTACGTTGCTTATGGTCCTCCCTCCCCCTTTGCCTGTATTAGCAATCTGCTTTTGTACTTTGACTTCCAGGATTTCCCTAGTGAATTTTGTCACAGAAAAAAGAGAATCATCAATATCGCAGTTAAACTTGACTTTCAAAGCTAATAGTATCTCATTTGGGGGCTCAAATTTAATAAATTTTCTTTGATTCTGGGTGAGTTTTTAAACATCAAACAATGAATTGGCCAGGGTACAGTAAAATATTTAGATCTATTGACTATGGTTCAGAAGGGTAGAAGGCAAAACACTAGTGGTTTGATGTTGATAAATTCTCAGTACCTTAATCCACATTAATGTTTTCTTTTATCTGAGTGTGCATTGGTGACCAAAAAAAAGCAGGAGAAGGTATCTGTATATATAAAATATAAAACCTAAAGCAAATACATTTGTAAAATATGATTTATTTTGTTATGTTAAGCAAGTTAAAAGCATTCTCCTCCTGACTAAAGACTCTGGAGAATGTTTGTTAGAGATAAATACACATTCTGAATTGGGACTCCAGTGTGCATACAGTACTCACACCATTATAAAAATTGCATTACAGTGTATGTTTTATAGCATACACTTTGACATTCACTTACTGACAGAAATTCTGCTCAACTTGGGAGTATAAAGATTTTTATAACCGTAGATTAGCATGAACAATTAAAGATGTTGTCAGATGTTTGTGTGTGTTTGCTGGTATAAGGAAACCCTATGCAGTGTGATAGTTCATTCATAAAATAAGAAATAATTCAAACAGGCTTTAGAAGCTTCCCAAGTAGAACAGAAAAGTGAAGGAGAGGTTTGCGATCCTGTGCTGTTGCCAAGTTACATTAGAAGTTGCTCAGGGAAAAGTAGGGATGTAGATACATATATTTGAGCAATTAGTGTTATTTTTTATAGTTATCCCATTCTTGACCTTTACTATTTCATCAGAAACACTTTTGATCCTGTGGCTTTAAGCTAGTTGCATAATATTTATCCAGTATATGGTAGCAAAGAGATACATTTTTAAAACCAAGTCAGGCATAGGGAAAGTTAGAAAATGTGCCTACGTATGAAATCTACTATCGTTAAACTGTATAATTAAAAACGAAAGCTTACTGATCTTATGGAAAACTAAACTGAAAATTTTAAGGCTCTTACTAAGTTTGGAAATTAAAAATGAAAACAGATCTGTTTCTGAGCATTTTCTTTATCTATGTATAGTATGTGGGGAGTAGTTTCTCATTTGTCCAGAAGGTGGCAGTGTAATATCAACTGCCTGTGATACTTCTACTGGCTAGAGAATTTGGTATTTCTCCTGGATCTGTGATATGTTTGTATTGTTACCTTTCCGAATACTTAAAATATAGTACAAATACCACTGATTTTATTCGTTATCTTATTTAGAAGTTGCGTGACCGAGTTGGTTTATATGTATTTAATCGTTAAGACTCAAGTTTAGTAAGAAGGAAATGGGCAAATAAACCTTGGACTGGTATATTTTTAAGTCTCCTTGTGTGTTGAGTATATTTGTTTTTATTCCAGGATACATATTATTGAAGTTTTCTTTTCAAAGACTAGCACCTAATAGCTATCTTGTCTAATATATATTAGTTAATACCAGTTAAATGAAACATGTTATTAAGAAAGTGATAATAATTAGGAGATGGCTGTTTGTTTTCGATTTTGTGGATATTTTTTTCCTTCTTCCTTTTTTTCTTTTGAGGGTGGAACAGTGAAAAAATAATTCAAAACCTCTTGATCAGAAGAGCTCCAGTGACTCTTCTTCCCTCCCTCATTTCAAGCAGGAGGATGCTTTTTCTTCTTAACATTCTCCCCCAGCACTCTGAATTAGAGATTTATTTGCAACGAAAAATCAATTAGTCCTAAATTTATTCATGGATTTCAGGTCCAGCGATCAATGCAAGTCCACTCAGTGGGCTCAAGGGGACCCAGTTCATCCCAGTTAATGTGTCTGAAGGGGAATTACCATTGATGCTGTTTTTTTCCCTTTAGGTCAGAGATCAGATCTCACTGTCACGGACTGCGGCAAGTAGGAATGACTTCACCCTGCAGCTACCCAAACTGCACCTGGAGACCTTTGCAATGGAGGGGCTCAAGGGCGGGCCAGAGGTGGTAGCGTGCCAGGTTAGAGTCTAAATAACATTGTTTGCTCCTGAGATGTGTGGAAAAATAAATTGCACTAACTGGAGAGAATGAAAGCCTCCAAGTATTGTGAATAACTTAAAGGAGATGCAAATAATTTCTCTTAATTTTTCTCCCACCGTGGAACACTATTTCACAAATAATTGTTTTTTCTCACAGCCTCGAAATAGCCTATTAAATAATCTAGATATATATATATATATATATATTTTTTTTTTTTTTTACCAAGGAAAGATATGTGTTTTATAGCTAAATACAGTATGTAAAGAACATGCTTTCCTGTCAGCAGAGGACAATAAGACACTAGGCTGTTATCCTTTTAAGCCCATCTCAATTTGTAGCGCTTATTGTTTTAAAATAAATCACTTTCGATAAAATTATCAGGAGAGATATTTGAAAATTTTCAATGTTAATTCCAGAGGAGAGCCAACATTTCATATGTGGCAATGTAATTTAAGCAACTGTGGAACCAAACTGTACTTTGCATTGAAGAGCATTTATTTACTCTTAATTTTTAGCTTTAATGAATAGCATAATATGTGCAAACTGGGTTATTTCATTTATAAAACTCAAAGCTCCAAATCGTGAACCCCCAAGTAACTTTAAAATAAACTTAATAAAGAAAATCTTTTCAAAAACATACTCATTTTCAGATGCTGCAGATATCTTTCTAATCGAGGCTCCTACTGGGTTATTGTGAGCATTTTTTTTTTTCCTTAGGGTTAGGACAGTTTTTTAATTGGACAAAACAAAATTCGATATGTGCTTTATTCACCTTTTAATGCCCAATGCCTTTTCTAGAGAAACCTATCAACATTATGTAAACTGCAGGAAGTCTGATATTTCAAAAGAGCTTGTTCTTGTTCAGTAGCAGTCCAGATTTTTCAGTATATCTGAAAGAGAGGTATCTCCTAAAACTCACATTCTGTTTCACATTTTGAGGTTTAAAATAAACTTTATCATTCTTTAATTTATGACCCCGTGAAATTTTAATTTTGTACAAAATTAATGTCAGTCCAAGTGGGGCTATGTTAATTTTTTCTACTTGCTCCATAACGTAATTTAATTTGTTATTAGTATCCAAATTAATGCTCTACAAAGAAAAATACTCATTTTCTTTCATTAGATTGTCTATCAATATATTTAAAATATATATGTGATTTAAAACTAAGCATAAAATACTTTTATTTTCAGTTATAGGCTGGAATACTGTACCATTATTTAGTACAAGATTAAGATGTACATTTTAAATTTGATTACCATTATTTATGAATTCATTGTAACCACAAATACAATGTGATTTGAGATTTTTCTAGTGGCTGTAAAAGAATCCTTTACTTGGCTATCCTGATTCACAATCTCAGAGGGCTTACCCCTATAGATTTGGGTAATTTGGAAAGAGACTGATCCTCAGATGCCATATTTTGGGGGAAAAGTACAAGCTCTCTATGGTTCTGACATCAGTGAATAGCGAGAAGGAAATGTAGAAATCCCTATTTCAAACTGCTGTCTTTTCCGAGTTATAATAAAAATACTTACACACATCACCAATACCTAAACACTTGGGCACATTTTGCATTGACATATTGTGATGTACATTGCAGGTTAGTCATAGATATTGTAGTTTAGTATTCCATGCAGAGAAGAACACGTGATTTGGACCATAATAGTGTTTTTTACACGGACACACAGTCACAGAGAGACACACAGACACACTCACAGAATTCGTGATATGCTTTGGAGTACTTTGAGAAGAAAGGCCCTGTAGTATCAACGACCTTAATTTTAATATGAATAGCTACCATTTCAGTGAGCATTTACTACGAATGAGATATCATGCTTAGTTCTTTAAATACATCATGTTGTTTAATTTTCACAATGGATTGTAAATATGGCGTTATCTGTCAAATGATAGACGGCTTCGTTTCCATTTTATAACTGAAAAACAGCGACCACAACAGGTAACTCTCCTCAGATCAACAGCAAGTAATTGGCAGGGCCCAGAGCCTGAATTCAAGTGTAGGTGTGTTTGACTGCAAAGCCTGAACTGGTAAAATCTGACACTAGAAGAAAATCTAGACACCCATGGTAAATGGTAAGCATACAGCCTTTGAGATGTACAGTGGGATTTTCCTTCCATCTAGAAAATATACATTATGCCTCTGTGTCAGATGTAGGTCATAGTTTATGCTATGTTGTGGACAGATTCACAGATAAAAAAATTTGTTTCCATGCGACAGGCTAATATTATGGAATGCTACTTTTCACCTTTTTGCAGTCTATAAATATGTATATTTATGCTTAGTGGGACCACATATTTAGGAATTCAGTATTTGTTTCACTTGTAGTCTGTGCTGATAAGTGGACTGTTCAGAGAGCACACGTCCTTTGATCATGTCAAGGAGAGGATGACTGTGTGGGGCGTGGTGGTTGATGACCATTTGGCAAACCCATGCCACCATCATTTGGAGCCGTGGGAGCCGTCACTGTCTGTCTTTTCCAGCCTGGGAAGCTCTGTTACAGGTATAACCCTGGACGGAGGAAGAACAGCGAGTGAAGAAGAGCACGAGTGGAGGGCAAAGAGGATGACCCTTTCTCTCCAGGCTGGAGGAGCATGTGACTGATGCGGTCCCACAGGGGAAAACTCAGTTCAGAAAAATCTAGTCTCTGAGCTCTGGTAGCTTTTAGCCTCAATTCTCTCAAAAAAGCATAGTCCTACCAACTTCTCAGGCTTGTAGGAGGACCGAATGAGGCAATGCGTGTAGAGAACACGGTGCCCAGCACGAAGAGAGCAAGGCAGTGTCTGGGGGCTGTTATGATTGCAGCCGTTATGGGGCCCTTGTCGAGATGAAGTTCGCAACAGAAACTTGTTTTCATTACTTTTAAGGGTGTGTGTGTGTGTGTGTGTTTTATTTGGAAGAATGGTTATTTAGGATCTTTTTCTCTGTATCTTCCATTTGGTTCTTCTACTCTTCCTTATTTCTTGTTTCTTCCAAAGCTTTAAATAATTTTGATTAAGATCCACATTAGCTCCCTATTTACTTTTCCATGTTATCTGATGTTGCAGTGGGGCCATGTCTCCAATGAAACCCTTTGTCTAAGCTCCTATGGCAGGTGCAGAACTATCATTACCTGTGCTTTTATCTCCCAAATAATAGTGTATCGGTCTACTAGAAAAAAATGAAAACACCTAGATTAGACAAGTTAGCTTTAGCTGAAAAGTCCAGTGCAACGTGAATGCAGGGGACTTTGGCGTAAAAAATATTCTGCCCATATTTTATAAAGATGGTACCTGTTACTCATTATCTTATACTTCCTATTGTTTTTTCCCCAATAATGAGGACATGCAATGCATTTAATATCTGGCAGTTATTAGCAGGCATGTGATAAATGTTTGTGTCTCTACCCTCATTCAAAAATAAACAACAAAGAACAATATCAAGAGTTAACATTTGTTGAGTACTTTTTCTGTACCAGTTACTTCGCTAAGCATTTTACATTTACTATCTCACTTCATTCCCACAATAGCCCAAATGAATAAGTGCTCTGATTTTATCTATTTTATAAAGGAAGGAGCTAAAGTTTATTGAGATGCAGTAAATTGCTAAAGGTTACATATCCAGTGAATAGGGTCCATTCATGCTTTTAATCTTGCCTTTCTGTCTTTTGTAAACCATGGCTGTGTGTATGTGTGTGTGTGCTTTAAGATGGTCAAGAGGGGCAAAGAATAAAGGTAGGGTGTGTCTGTAGAATACAATTTCACGTGTGAGGAAATAGTGGAGAGAATAGAAATCCAAAAGAAGCCAACTGGGAAAGTTACTTACAGTGTGTATTTCGGCCTCTTCATCTGTGAAATGGAGATCAGAAGTCTCTGACTCATCATGTTTGTGTGATGATTCAAGGGGTTAGCACATCTAAAGTGCTCAGAGTGACAGGTATATTGTAAACACTCAGTGTCTGTTAGCTGTCCATGGCCAGGAACCCTTCACTGTTTTGTTCACTGTGGCATTATTCTTTAGGATAAATAAGTGGAGTGGCTGCATCTAAGATTATGCACATTCTAAGGCTGTGATACACATTTCCCAGTTGTCCCTGGAAAAGACTTCCAGTTTACTCGAAATGACTTCTCTTAGCCCTTTAGTTTCTTTCTTAAAGTATGGGTCTTTATTTTCCATTACTAAAGGGAAGTGTTATCTTCTTCTTCTTCTTTTTTTTTTTAAATTTTTTATTGTTATGTTAATCACCATATATTACATCATTTGTTTTGGTGTAGTGTTCCATGATTCATTGTTTGCTCATAACACCCAGTGCTCCATGCAGAATGTGCCCTCTTTAATACCCATCACCAGGCTAACCCATCACCCTACCCTCCTCCCCTCTAGAAACCTCAGTTTGTTTTTCAGAGTCCATCATCTCTCCTGGTTCATCTCCCCCTCTGACTTACTCCCCTTCATTCTTCCTCTCCTGCTATCTTCTTCTTTTTCTTTTTTCTTAAAATATGTTACGTTATTTGTTTCAGAAGTACAGATCTGTGATTCAACAGTCTTGCACAATTCACAGTGCTCACCGTAGCACATACCCTCCCCAATGTCTATCACCCAGCCACCCCATCCCTCCCACCCCCGACCACTCCAGCAACCCTCAGTTTGTTCCTGAGATTAAGAATTCCTCA